>NC_091451.1:21170031-21493210 GCF_964237555.1 Oryctolagus cuniculus | reverse complement strand
ATGTGGCAACTTAGTCCCTGATATGACAGTATTAAGAGGTGTGTCCTTTATTTATTGGCAGGGGCCAGTGTTGTGGTACAGCGGGTTAAACTGCTGTCTGAAGTGCCAGCATCCCATATGGGTCGCAGTTCAAGTCCTGGCTGCTCCGCTTCTGAGCCAGCTCCCTGCTAATGCACCTGGGAGCTGCAGGTGCACCTCTTTCTCTCTGTCTCTCCTTCTCTACTGTAACTCTGACTTTCAAATAAATAGAGATTTTAAAAAACATTTTGAAAAACGTAGATTGTCGCTCCCCGTCTTCGTGGGGGAACGACACAGGACCCTGCGCTGTTCTCCCGTCTGCTCGGCCCTCCCCGGGTTTGCTGCTGGTTCTTCCCGGGTTGGCTACTATCCCTTCCACCTCCGTGGAAGGGCAGTTCCCCCTGGCCGCATTCCCCACTTCCGCAGGGGAGCGGCACACCGCCGGCCGGCTTTCTCGGGGGCTGCACGGGTTCCCTTAGATGTTCCCCATAGATGTTCCAGGTGCATGCCGTCTCTCTCCTCCTTTATATTCCTCCTCCGCCAATCCCAACTCGGCTGCCCACACGCCGAGCACGCTGCTCTCCTCCAATCAGTAGCAAGTCCTACAGTTTATTGGTTGAACTGGAGGCAGCTGTGCGGAAGCTGTTTACTTCTCTCCCAGCGCCATATTGTGGGAGAGCAGATGCATAGAATAAGTCTTAATTCCAGTAACTCAGTCTAGTCCGGTTTGCTCCCCACAGTGGGAGAGCAGATGCATAGAATAAGTCTCAATTCCAGCAACTCAGTCTAGTCCGGATTGCTCCCCACAGTAGATGCTCAGTCTCTTTTAAGTCACATAAAGAGACAGATAGGGGCCTGTAGCTCTCCTGGGCTGGGATAGCACTCTGCTGGCTTTACAGTTCTGGGGTCTCTGGGGTGGCCCCAGTAGGTGGCCCACAGCTCCTCTAGGCATTGAGCCTGGGAACTCTCCTTGGTGGTCCCAGCCCTGCGGTATTTCTGTGCTGGGCACCCTGTGGCACCTGGGCGGAGGAAGCCCTACCTTCCCGGCCACTGCCTGCAGAGTCAGCACCTCCTGGGGCACCCACGCTCAGGCTTGCAGCCAGGCAGCACCTGGGCCATGGCTGGGGCTACCAAGGAGCCCTGTGAGCGTGTGCAGAGCAGAGACTTCAGTGGCCCCGGACCGTGAGCCCTAAGGTCCCACAGGCACCCTGGGCCTGATGGGCGTGGCAGGCTCAGAGACCCCCACAGTAACTTGGAGTCCTTCTGCATTTTCTGGCTTTCATTATCCATTCTCTCTCCTTAACAAAGTGGCCACACCAACAGTTTTCTCTCCTGAACACACTGGTTAAATTTTTTTTAAAGATTTATTTATTTATCTGAAAGTTAGAGTTACAAAGAGAAGAAGAAGCAGAGAGAGAGGGAGAGAGAGGTCATCCATCCGCAGGTTCACTCCCCCAGTTGGCCACAATGGCCAGAGCTGTGCCGACCTGAAGCCAGGAGCCAGGAGCTTCTTCCCGGTCTCCCACATGGGTGCAGGAATACAAGGACTTGGGCCATCTTCTGCTGCTTTCTCAGGCCACAGCAGAGAGCTGGATCGAAAGTGGAGTAGCTGGGACTTGAACTGGCGCCCATATGGATTGCCGGCGCTATAGGCAGAGCTTAGCCTACTACGCTACAGCACGGGGGCTGTATTAGAGTTAATAATCTAATTACCTTAATTCTTTTAAGGTAAGAGTATGTTTGGCTTTCTAAAAAAAAATTTCCCAACCTGTCTTCTAAGGTGGCTGCTGGGCAGACGCTCGGCATAGGAGCGGAGCCCCTGCTTGGCTGCTTGCATCTCATGTCAGCGTGCCAGGGTGCCTGCCCCTGCTCACCCTGGGAGGCACAGGTGATGGCCCAGGTAGCTGGGCTCCTACCACCCCCATGCGAGACCCGGATGGAGTTCCTGGCTCTTGGTTTCAGCCTGGCCCAGACCTGGCTGTTGCAAGCATTTAAGTGAACTATCAGAGGATATATCTCTGTCTATCTTTTTGCCTTTCAAATAAAATAAAATCTTAGAAAATAAAGTAGGCCTGCTTCCTGGCAAATTCTCAGAGCTTGTCAGAAGTTGTCATACAAAGCAATTAATTTGCAGCAAATAAGGAGACCATGGGGAATCATTTCCAAAGCCTTGACTCCCCTAGCATGGAAGCAGGTATGGTTTAGGGGAAATGAATATGCTTGAGGGGGCGGGCACAAGCTCACGCAGGCGCAGTTCGGACACGTGCAGAGACGTGTCTAAGGGATAGGGCTTGAGGGGCTCCCAGGGCGGGGATCTCAGCAGTAAAATGAAGGCAGGGCTGCCTCTGGCACTTTTTGGCCATCGGCCCAAGCGTTACTCTTGCAGTAGGGTCTGGATCTGTCCAGGGTGGCTGGGGATTGCGTCTCTCCCTAGAATGTGACCGAAAACCTGAAAGACAACTTTGGAGAACTTCTGAGCGGCTCAGGGCGTGAGCGCTGGCCGGAGACAGCTGTGCCGCTCTGCACGCCCCGCCCCGCATCCTCTCCAGCGATTGGCTTTGTCTGAGCTGGGAGTTCAGCCTCTCCGGCAGGTGTGCAGCTGCTCGCTGCCTGAGCCTGCAGCTCCCAGGTGACCTACCATGCGGGCATCTTTTCATTCGCTTCTCTGCCAGCTTCGCTAACGAGATGTCAGTTCAGGTCTTTGTCCAATTTTTAAACTGAGTCGTTTGTGTTCAAATGGTTGAGTTGTCAAAGTTCTGTGTGTATTCTGGGAGCGAGTCCTTGATCATGATGTGTGTTTTACAAATATTTGCTTCCAGTCTGTGGCTTTTCTTTCCATTCTCTTGACTCTAGGTCACTTTTTTTTATTTTTTTGACAGGAAGAGTGGACAGTGAGAGAGAGAGACAGAAAGAAAGGTCTTCCTTTTACTGTTGGTTCACCCTCCAATGGCCACTGCAGCTGGTGCGCTGTGGCCGGCGCACCGCGCTGATCCGAAGCCAGGAGCCAGGAGCCATGTGCTTCTCCTGGTCCCCCATGGGGTGCAGGGCCCAAGCACTTGGGCCATCCTCCACTGCCCTCCCGGGCCACAGCAGAGAGCTGGCCTGGAAGAGGAGCAACCGGGACAGAATCCGGCACCCCGACTGGGACTAGAACCCGGTGTGCCGGCGCCGCAAGGCAGAGGATTAGCCTATTGAGCCATGGCGCCGGCGTCTCTAGGTCACTTTTTTTTTTTTTTTTTTTTTGACAGGCAGAGTGGACAGTGAGAGAGAGAGAGAGAGACAGAGAGAAAGGTCTTCCTTTTGCCGTTGGTTCACCCTCCAATGGCCGCCGCGGCCGGCGCGCTACTGCCGGCACATTGCACTGATCCGAAGTCAGGAGCCAGGTGCTTCTCCTGTCTCCATGCAGGTGCAGGGCCCAAGGACTTGGGCCACCCTCCACTGCACTCCCGGGCAATAGTAGAGAGCTGGCCTGGAAGAGGGGCAATCGGGACAGAATCCTGTGACCCGACAGGGACTAGAACCCCGTGTGCCGGTACTGCAGGCGGAGGATTAGCCTAGTGAGCCGCGGCGCCGGCGACTCTAGGTCACTTTTAACACTTGGGTTTTTCAAGTCAATGCTTAGAAGATGAAGGCACACAGAGAGGGCCTAGCCTAGTTCAGCCAGGTCTGCCTGGCCATAGCTCTCGTGTACATTTCCTGTGGGGAGGGAGGAGCTGCCTGCAGGCCTCCCCGTGCTGTACACAGCCTCCTCCTTGGTAAACCCCACTCATTGTTTACCACTGTGTGATGGAAGAAAACCCCTTCCCCCCCCACCAGCTGCCCAAGTGTGGGAAGAGTAGAAACTGTCAAGTCCAGGAGGCCACGTGGGTCGCCTGCTCAAGGAGGAGGAGCGCCGGGGTGGGGGGTGGGCAGCCACCCCGGGACACCAGCCCCTCCACCTGCAGACGCCTGCCTGGCTCAGCCCTGAGAAGCCCTTCCCTGAGCAGCCGAGTATTCCTTGTGCTTATTTCAGGAGACTGGCAAGCTGGGGTGACCTTGAACTCCCCTCTCCCCTTCTAATGAGGGAAGAGATGTCTCCGGAGCCCAGGCTGCAGGCGGCTTTGGAAATGCACAGATTTGAAGGGAATGCATTGGAGGATGTTCCTTCCGGCTCTTCCTGAGCCTTCAAAGAGGAGCCGCTCTTTCAGAAACCCGCTGTCTCTTCTCAGGCGGCCTTATGCTAATCTAGGCTGTGGGAAGGGAGCGCTGAGTCTTTATTTCAAGCACAGGAAGTCGGAGAAGGAGAAAACTCACCCGGTTCCCGCTGGGGCTGTAGGCTGGAAGGGAGGGCCTGGGGCTGGGGGAGTTGAATCTGAGGCTGCTGACGGGAGAGGGAGGTCCCAGTTAGACTGGTCCCCCTGGAAGGCATACAGGCTAACACTGATTAGGTTTGTGAGCTGGAAGACCACGCCTTCACCACACCCCTGTGTGACCTCACGCCCCTATCTGGCCACACCTGCGTGCCCACTGGCCAATCAGGTTAATTAACCACTCCCCTTTGAGAGTGAATTAAAAGCCTGGAACAGGGTGTGTCGGGCCCTTCCCTCCCTCCCTGGCCCTGGCCTCTTGCCAGGAGGGAGCTGGCTGTAGCCCTGCACCTACAGGGCCTGTGGCCTTCAGGTCAACCCACCTTATGCTTCCTGGCCTAGTTGCTCTTCTATGTGGTTGGTTGCTGGTACTCGGTATGAGCCCAGATCCACCTCTCTCCTATAGATAAAGCCCTCACTCTCCTATGCATCTTTCTCACTAAATAAAAGCTTAAAAAATGTACCACACTGCCTCGTTCATTTATGCCTGTATTTGGAATTCTCTAAATATTAGGCAAGAACCCACTCGGGCTTATTAATATTGGGGATTTATTAATAAGCATATGGTGGTATCGTATGGCACCGCAAATTCCGGTAACATGTGGCACCCCAGATGGCGTTTCTGGGGAACTTAAAGGGGCCACATTCTGGTATAATTTTTAGGAGTCCAAATTCCGATATCACCCTGAGGACAAGGCCACCGCGGCAGGCACAGCCTCTTGGTCCCGGGAAGAGGTGGCTATGGGACGGCACTCAAGAGAGCAGCTCAAAAGACCAAGAGGTTGAGAGCAAAGTGATAAAAACAGCAGGGAGCCAGGTGCAGGCGCAGCCCAAGTGGGGCTCTGTTTGCTCCCAGAGGGAAGGTTGCCCGGGCTCTGGGCTCCGGGGTCATCCAACCCCAGGTAGAAGTCTCCTCCCTGCTGCCCTAGACCTGCCCCTAACCCAACCCTTGCCCCATGGATCCGCCGGCCTCCCCAAGACACTCTGCACTTTCTGGAGGCTGGCATTTTGTTGGGTCCACTGGAAGCAGTCTGTAGGCACTGATTGGATTGCGTGCCGTGGTGCTAGCTATGTGATGTTGAATAACACACGGAGGCTTACCTAAGCCTCAGTTTTCCTTATCAACAAAATGGGATTTCAACTGATAATAGCTACCTCACAAACCTAGCGCTCAGTAACAATCAGTCAGTCCTGTAGTTCCCTCGGGAGCCACACTCTCGGTGACAACCATACACAACTTCTTTTCACTGCTAGGTGACATGAAGCCATACATATTTATAACTCAGAAAACAGCGTACCAGGACATTGAAAGCAAAGTTCTGGTGTTGTGCCGTGCACAGTTAAGACACCAGCACATCGTATGAGCACTTTAACTTATCGGGAGTTGTGCATTCAACACAGCCAGTGCTCAGCAGACCGGGGACAGCGTTAGCTCCACGGGGCCTGCAAGTCTGTATGGAGTAAGTGGCAGAGCAGGAAGACCCTGGTCCCGGCCTCATGGCCCCAAGGCCTGCCAAGTGGGATGGAGCACTGCTCCTAATCACGGCTGGCATCTTGCCTCCAAATCCACCGAGAGCCACTGAGCCCTGAGCCTCCTGAGTCCTGGGCTGTGAGGTGCCACACCTGCCGTTGGCTTCAGAAAGCCCTGGAACACTGCACCGCTGGAAATGTCATCCCCACGGCGCGCCCTGCGTCCTCCCCGGGTCTCCTCCCATCCCCTCCTGCTCCTGTGCCTTCCTCGGCATCACTTCCTGCTCTGCAGCTCTGCCACCAACACAGTGAACAGCTGGAGTCCGAGGGGTGTGCAGGAGACCAGACCCCCTGTGGCCAACACTGTGCCGGGGAGCCGGAGAGTTAGCTCGGCCCTCCAGCTAGGCCCTGCCTTCCGCATAGAAAGTGAGCTCTTCCTGAAACTCTATTTTTTAAAAACTTCTTAGAGAGAGAGAAAACGACAGATCTACCATTCACTGATTCACAGCTGCCCGCAGCAGCCAGGCTGAAGCCAAGAGGCACGAACTCGATCTGGGGCTCCCACAGTGGCTGCAAGCCCATCACCTGGGCCATCACCTGCTGCCTCCCAGGGTGCACATCAGCAGGAAGCTGGAGCAGAAGAGGATGAACCGGGACTCGAGCCCAGACGCTCCGATATGGAACGCGGGTGTCCCAAGAGGAGATTGCCTGCTGCGTCCAATGGCCGCCGTGACCCTCCTACTGCTGAGAATTGAGAAAAACGCACTTCCCAATTGACGGAGGCGGGCGTCTCTTCCAGCAGTGACGATGGGCCCCGCCCAGAGGCAGTGATAGGTTAAGTCAATAGCGGTCCACCATCTCCCACCACACTCCATCTGAGGTTTGCAGAGATCAAACCATTGAGTCAGCAAGGATCCGAGAGAGACTCTCACCATCTCTGCATCCCGCAAGCCTCTGCCGGTGGTGCTTTCCTCCGCAATGGCTCCCGGGGTGCAGTCCCGTTTCTGATTTACCTCCTGGGAGGTGGAGGCAGTTTCACGCCGTCCTCTCAGCTGTTCCTAGCACATCCCTCTTACTGGGGCAGATGTGGGGCCGACTCGTGAAGATGCCCACATCCCAGAGCAGAGTGCCTGAGTCTGCGTCCTGCTCCTGCTTCCTATGGTTTTTTAAAGATTTACTTATTTGAAAGGCAGAGTTACAGAGAGGCAGAGAGAGAGAGAGAGGTCTTCCATCTGGTGGTTCACTCCCCAGTTGGCCGCAACGGCCGGAGCTGTGCCGATCCGAGGCCAGGAGCCAGGAGCTTCTTCCGGGTCTCCCACGTGGGTGCAGGGGCCCAAGCACGTGGGCCATCTTCCACTGCCTTCCCAGGCCATAACAGAGAGCTGGATCAGAAGTGGAGCAGCCGGGTCTCCAACCGGCGCCCTTATGGGATGTTGGCATGGCAGGCAGCAGCTTTACCCGCTACGCCACAGCACCAGCCTCCCAGCTTCCTGTTAATGCACACCCTTGAAGGAAGCAGGTGATAGCTCAAGTGATTGGGTCCCTGCCACCCACATGAATTGAGACCCGGATTGAGTTCCTGGCTCAGCTTTGGCTCAGCCCAGCCCTGGCAGTTGTAGGCATTTGGGGTATGAACCAGCGGATGAGAGCTCACTCTGCCTATCTCTTTCTGCCTCTCAAATAAATAAAAATAGAACAGACAGACAGAGGAAACCCCTCATCCTTCACTAGTCAGAGAACCAAAGTGCAGCTCCTAAGCCTATCTTTCCCATTTATATTCCTCAGAAGTGGGAGAAGAGCTACAAGGGAGGTTTGGGCCCACTGGGAGGCAGCCTTGTGCCTCCATAAACCATGTGTGTGAGCAAAACCCCAAGACCTCAGAAATGAAAGGGTTTATTGAGCTGTCGCAGATGCTAGCCAGAAAGAAAGGAGCCACCTGCTGGTTCACTACCCAGATGACTGCAGGAGCCAGGGTTAGACCAGGCTGAAGTTGACGTCTGGAATTCAGTCCACTTCTGTGGCAGGGGCCCAAATGCTTGAGCCATCACCTGCTGCCTCGCAGGGCGAACATTAGCAGGAAGCTGCATCCAGGAATGGCTCAGGGATTCGAACTCAGGCACCCTGATAATGAGATGCTGGCGTGCTGAGCGATGTCCTCACCACCACGCCCAGCACCTGCTCTGGGAAGTGGTTATGGAAGACGTGGTGGCGATGAAGGGTTTCTCCACAAGGGGGCCCAGCCTACCTCGCTGTCACTGGGCTCTGAGACCGTGAACTTCATCCTTGCTGCCTATGATGCTTCTTGCCTCCGCCGGGTCCCTACCGTTCTGGAACTGCATCATCTCCATTGACAGGTGGGAGCTCCGGGAGCTACGTTTTGGCCTGGTTTTCCCCGAAATCAGAGCTTGAGACCAATGCTGAGGTGCGGGTTGCTGTCTGGGAGGTGCTCCCAGGGAGCCGGAGGGACAGGAGGACAGAGGAGAGAGAACTAGTACGAGACGTAGTATTGAGCGGGGCCACCCGTGTGTGTCACTTCTGCAGGTCTTTCTCAATCCTGCGAGGAACTTCAGAAAACCTGTCTCAGAACTGTCCATCTAGCCTCTCCCCCACCAATTAGTCAAAGCAGGCCGCACAGGCATTGGCTCCCTGGACTTCCAATGGGGTCTCCCAGAAGTTGGCTGTGGGTGTCTCCCGGGTATAGGCATGCACCTGTGGCTCCAGAGGCTCTGCCACAATATTCACTTAAAAAAAAAGATTTATTTGTTTTGAAAGGCAGAGTTAGAGAGAGAGAGAGAGAGAGACAGAGAGACAGAGAGAGAGAGATCTTTCATCCACTGGTTCAGTCCCCAATTGGGCCAGGCCAGGCTGAAGCCAGGAGCCAGGAACTTCTTCCAGGCCTCCCAGGTGGGTGGCAGGGCTGAAGTACTTGGGCCAACCTCTGCTGCTTTCCCAGGTGCCTTAGCGTGCAGCTGGATGGAAGTGGAGCAGCCGGGACTAAACCGAAGCTCAGAGGGTATCCCGGCAATGCAGGCAACAGCTTAGCCTGCTGCGCCACAACAACGGCCCACAATATTTATTTTTAAGCCAAAACAGTGCACTCAGTTTTTTTTATTTATTTATTTATTTTTTTTTATTTTTTATTTTTTGACAGGCAGAGTGGACAGTGTGAGAGAGAGACAGAGAGAAAGGTCTTCCTTTGCCGTTGGTTCACCCTCCAATGGCCGCCGCGGCCGGCGCGCTGCGGCTGGCGCACCGCGCTGATCCGATGGCAGGAGCCAGGTGCTTCTCCTGGTCTCCCATGGGGTGCAGGGCCCAAGCACCTGGGCCATCCTCCACTGCACTCCCTGGCCACAGCAGAGAGCTGGCCTGGAAGAGGGGCAACCGGGACAGAATCCGGCACCCCGACCGGGACTAGAACCCGGTGTGCCGGCGCCGCTAGGCGGAGGATTAGCCTAGTGAGCCGCGGCGCCGGCCTGCACTCAGTTTCAATATTAACCTCTTAATAAACTGTAACTTAAGTATTTACAAAGAACTGAGTTCAAAATCTCAGAACTATGATACAAAAGAGTATGGTTAGCAAAACTCTCACTGCTTTGTATTTAATGGATACATATGTATCTGTAAATGTTCCCCCTGCGTACATATCCATATATGTGTCCGAGCCTCATGTGTGTAACTGTGTCCATAACATTTCATATCTATAGTCATGTGCGTGTGTTTCATGTGTAAGTGTGTCTGTTGGTTCTGTTTCACCCTCTTTGAACCTGTGCTTGCTGTGTGTGTTGTGTGTGTTGGCTTACCCCTGCCGAGCACTGAGTCAGGCCCTGGAGATGCCCGGAGGAGAGGTTCCCCAGGCCCTCTCCACCAGGGGCGTGAGCCCGCAACCCCCCTGCCTCCCCTGCTGGTGTGTCATTGCATTTGCATAAACTCAGAATGGTGCAAGCAAGCTGCAATCCAGTGTCATTCCAGATTGCTTTAAACTTGCTGCGTTTGCCAGGAAAGAAAGGAACAGCCAAGTCTTCCACCTGGACCACGGTGCATCCTCTGGTGAGGAAACAGACCAAGCCTACGGAGGAGCCTGAGCAAGAACAAGACCCGCGTCCGTGGGCCCATCTCCCACCACTGACAAATTCTTATGCTCTTCTACATTGTGATACGTGATATGTCGCACATGCTTTTGAAGACCAGGATCCTGCTCACCTGCCACCCCCTCCTCCCGCTCCCAGGAGCACTCCCTTTGATAGATGTTGATGCTGACGGAATCTTCCTACCCCTATGATGTAGCTCAGTGCTGATTTGCAAGTTTAGGACGTGGGGGCTGATGCACATCCTAGCAGCTAAGACACTGCTTATGACACCCCTGTCCCACCCTGGCGTAGCTGGGTTCGGGACTCAGCTCCGGCTCCTGGCTCCAGGTTCCTGCTATTGCAGGCCCCGGAAAGCAGGGGTGATGGCTCAAGTGATGGGGTCCCTGCCACCCACGTGGAAGACTTGGACTGAGTTCCCGAAGTGGCAGTTCTCACTCAGTCCTGGCTACTCCACTTCCAACCCAGCTTCCTGCTCATGTACCCGGGAAGGCAGCCGTTCATGACGGCCCCAGGGGTCCCTGCCGCCCATGCAGGATACCCAGTCTACACTGCATCCTTCTGTGGTTTCCTCCCCTGCCCTCCAGCCCTGGGGTTAGGTTTCTGAGATTTATCTGCTTTGCTCCATGCAGCTGTAGTGCATGCTTTTTAACTGTGGAATAGTCAATTTCATGAAAATAGCCAGCCTTTCTCTCTCCGTAGGTTCATGGGTATTGAGGCTGTGTCAGAGCCTCAGCGAGCATTCTTGCACCTTCCTGTGCCCCAGTGTGTCTTGGAAGGGAGCGGGCCGGCTCACTGCCACGTTGTGGGACACGGCAGTCGGGTCAGCTTCCCCCTCGCAGCAAGGCCAAGTTTCCTTTAAGGCACATCCTGGCCCCCTCTCACGAGCGGCTGCCTGACAGATCATCAAAGGGCCTGTCAGGCCACACACACGCACACATCACCTCCACTGGTTCTCACAGGGACCCTGCAGGGCGGTGGCACGTGTCACATCTATGATCGCAGGGCAGGAGGGCACCCGGAGGCCCAGGGTGGGCATGACGAGCCCGCCACAGCTGGTTGTGGCCAGACAGGAGCTGAAGGAACCCAGAATCCTGGATCCCAGGCCTTCATCACCGTGGGAACCGGGCACGTGATCAGAACACAGACTCTGCACCCCACCTCAGAGAATAAAGATAGTTAACCAGGAAGCAGGTGTTGTGGTGCAGCGGGTTAAGCCACTGCCTGGGACACTCGTATCCCACGCTGGAGTGGAGGTTCCAGGTTCAAGTCTCGGTTACTTTGCTTCTGATGCAGCTCCCAGGTAACGGACCTGGGAAGACAGCAGATGATGGCCCAAGTACCTGGGTCTCTGCCACCCACGATGGGAAATTTGAATGGAGTTCCAGGCCCCTGATTTAGGTGCGCTCCAGCCCCAGCTACGTTGCAGCCATCTGGGGAGTGAACCAATGGATGAAAGATCTCTGTCTCTCCCCCTCTCTCTCCAACTCTGCCTTTCAAATAAATTAAATAAATCTTACAAAAAAAAAAAAAAACGGCAGGGGATCTGGGGTCAGCTCTCTGCTCTGCCTCCCTTCAGCTGGGTGAACTCTGACCTTTGTAAGCCTCGGCAAACAGGAAGGTGGACACACCTATCCCACCCAGCTCACGGAGCTGGAAGAGCAAACAAGACCGCACACCTGCTAGTGCCTCGGGAGCTGCCGAGTGCCGAGGGACGATGGGTGTGGCACGGAGCTGTCCCTGCTCGGGGAGGTGGCAGAGTCACGCACACCCTCACCTGGGTTCAGCGGACACCTGCTGCAGCAGCTGCGTCACGCCCCGGCCACGGGATGACCTGGAACTCGGCCCTGCCTTCCCTGCAGCGCGATCTGTAATTGTGGCCTCCTAAGCTGCCTGTTCTCACCAGGTGAGACCACAGAGACAATCACACCATCAGTTGCTGCCAGAAGGAGCATCCTGGGCCTTTGAGGCAGAGTTCAAACACCAGCTCTGTCCCTTGCCAGCTGGGTGTCCTGGATAAGTCCCTGACCCTATCTGTGCCTCGTCTATCTCATCTGCAAAATGGAAGCATAATGTCTGGGGTTGTGTGACTATGTAAGTACTTCAAAAAGTTCCTGGAAAATGGAATTAAAAGATAAGGTGGGGGCCAGCACTGTGGCACAGCAGACTGAGATACCACTTGCAACCCATATGAGAGTGCTAGTTCGAGTCCGGGCTGCCACACTTCCAATCCGGCTCCCTGCTAAGGAGCCTAGGAAAGCAGTGGAGGATGGTCCAGGTGCTTGGGCCCCTGCAGCCACATAGGAGACCAGATGAAGTTCCAGGGTCCTGGCTTCGGCCTGGCCCAGCCCTGGCCGTTGCAGCCATCTGGGGAGGGAAGTAGTGGATGGAAGACCTCTCCGTCTCTCCTCTGTCAATATGCCTTTCAAATAAATAAGTCTTTAAAATATATATATAATTTTGGTGCAAAAATGTTTTGAAATCCATGCACAGTTTTTTCATACTATACATTTTCATGAACTTTTTAAAAATATTTTGTATGCACAGATTTCAACCTTTTTTTTGCACAAAATCAGCGTATTTTTTACTTCTATGTCCCAAGAAGTCTCTGCACTCTTCTCAGTGCTGTCCCACTGACAGCGGCCGCGAGTCTGCCCTTCCCAGGCCTCCAGTTCCTCAGACGGGAAGCAGTCCCACGGGGACCACTGCCACTGCCTGGCAGGACTGTAATGAAAAAACGAGACGGTGCAAGAGGTGAGCTCAGGGTGAGCTCGTCACTGCGGGCTCTGGGGCTCCTAGGTCGCCTGGCACATCCCTGGAGGCACCCAGGAAACCTCTGCAAACCAAACAAACGGAGTAAAACATGGAGGCTGCAGGGGAACTTCTCTGAGCCTCAGCTTGCATGAGTGTAAAATGGGCACACACACACACCTTCCTGGGAAGGCGGTGGTGAGGACTACGGGCCTACAGCAGGTGCTCCCGACCTGCCCTGACTCTGGGCACGCCTTGCACCCCATCCCCCAGGCAGACACGCGAGGCGGCTGGGTAAGGAAGAGCAATGTTTACTGAGTACTATGAAGGCTCTGAAGGATGGAAACACACCCCACCCCCGCCCTGGCCACCCCGACACCCCGAGACTACAGTACTTAGGAGTTACACACAACGGCCATAACTGGTGGGTGTCTGTTCATAACAAACAAACCATAGCATATTTATACTGTATCACATCGAGTGATTATAGAAATCCATATATATATTGCTTGTATAAAATCTTTTTTTGTAAAAAATATTAAAAAAAAGAAAGTATAAAAAAAATGTGCATTTGGAAGCCCTACCAGGACAGCCAGTCTGTAAACATTCAGTGAGTATGTGCTTTGGAGGGGGCGCCCGCGCCGCCACGCCCACAGCAAACTCCAGCTGGGCCGGGAGGCTGCGGCCTCGCGGCGGGGCTGGGGGCAGCTGGCTCACAGGTTCCCTCTGAGTTCCATCCTCGGCCGCATTTTGGTTGCAACTCCTGGCTGCTCGGAGGTCCCTCGGGTGGGTGTCCTGGAGGAGAGGCCGGCCACGGGCCCGAGGCTGCCCGGCTCGGGGGTCTCTGTGGCCCAGACCCCTCCGTCCTGCCTGCTCAGAGCGAGATTCCAGGCCGGGACAGCCCTGCCCGTGGGTCGACTTTGGTCTCAGCCCTTGGTCCCTCCGGGCTTCCTCAGCCCGCTTCTGCCCCCCGTGGAGCCGATCTGAGTGTCCCACAAAAGCCCGACCGCTGCTGGCTTGCTGAGCCTCGTACGGGTTTCCATGCACCAAGCAAGGGCCCTCTGGGCCCCTTCCTCCTCTCTCCGAGTCTCTCTTCCTCCGCCGCCTCCACCTCTCCTTGGCCCAGCCCAGGTCACTTCTTCTCCAGCTGCTCCAGCAGCGGGTGGCCGTCGGCCTCGGGGGTCTTGACGCTGTCGGTGCGGACGATGCAGGTGGGGCGGTGCCGGTTCAGCATGAGGATCAGCTGCTGCCGCTCCTGCTTCAGCTCCTCGATCTGTGTCTTCAGCTCCGCATTCATGAGCTCCAGCCGCTCGGACTCCTGCGCGAACACAGACAGGCCGTGAGCCGAGGCGGGACGGCCCTGGGGACAGGCACCTTGGGCTGCAGGCAGGCCATGAGCCGGGGCGGGACGGCCCTGGGCACAGGCACCTTGGGCTGCAGGCAGGCCATGAGCCGGGGCGGGACGGCCCTGGGCACAGGCACCTTGGGCTGCAGGCAGGCCGTAAGCCGGGGCGGGACAGCTCTGGGGACAGGCACCTTGGTGCAGGCAGGCTGTGAGCCGGGGTGGGACGGCCCTGGGGACAGGCACCTTGGGCTGCACGCAGGCTGTGAGCCAGGGTGGGGACGGCTCTGGGGACAGGCACCTTGGGCTGCAGGCAGGCCATGAGCCGGGGCGGGACGGCCCTGGGGACAGACACCTTGGGCTGCAGGCAGGCCATGAGCCGGGGCGGGACGGCCCTGGGGACAGGCACCTTGGGCTGCAGGCAGGCCATGAGCCAGGGCGGGACGGCCCTGGGGACAGGCACCTTGGGCTGCACGCAGGCTGTGAGCCAGGGTGGGGACGGCTCTGGGGACAGGCACCTTGGGCTACCGCTTGCCTGCTTTCCCTCTGCCAGCTTCCCACTGGAGAAGGCACAGAGCTCCTGGGCCAGTGACCTTTGGTCGCAGAGCTCATCCCGTCTGAGACACCGGCCTGGGTCACAGTGGGAGGAGTCTAGGACCAGCCTCACTCATAGCCCACCTGCCCCTTTCCCCTCTCCCTACACACCAGCTTCAGCCCCTCACTGTTGCTCTCATCTGCCGGATGCTCTGCTGCCCCAGGGCCCTTGCACAAGAAACAAAGGGTGGGAAAAGGATGGGGGCCAAGGGGGCCTAGGGCAGGTCCATGGGGGGTTGTGCGGTGACCCACAGAGGGCGGACAGTGCGGTGGCAAGGTGCTGTGCCGTGTGATAAATGCATGTCACGAGCCCATTGTGCGATGATGCTTTAAACAGTCCCTTCTTAGCCCCTGTAGTCTACACGTCTGTCACCCAGACAGAGGCCACTTTGTCTTCCTGCTGGATTCAAAAGGAGGTTTCCAGCAGACCTCAAGTGAGGTCCCCATGACCTTCCAGACCGCCCGGAGAGGCCCCAGGTAAGGGCAGGGATGTGGATGATTAGGGGTGGGGCCAGGTGGCGGGGGAGGGGCTGTCAGCTCACAGCCCGGGGGTCACACAGGAAAAGTGTCAGAATGACTTTTCTTGGGCTGTGTCCCCAGATACCCGGTTGAGAGCTGAAATGTACCCAGCAGCCAGCTCCGTTTTACCCTGTAGGCGCTGCGTTGCCTCCCAGGGCACACTGGACAGCGTCTGCAGATATCTGGGTCGTGGAGCTCCCAGAGGGGAGGGCGCTAACCAGCATCGTGTAGGTGCAGGTGGAGGTGGATTTCACAGCCTACCAGCTCTGGACACCCGCCACGCAGCCACTCACACAGAACCATCTAGTCCTGGATCCCAGCAGCGCAGACTGAGCAACCTCTATCAGTCAGAAAGCAAGCTGCGGCTCCAGCTGTGAGGGTGACACCTGGGCAGCCACCTGCCTCTGATGTGCCGCCCCCTCCCCCGCCCCAGGCGGGGCGCAGGTGGTGCAGCCTCTCCCTGGGGTCTCAGCCAGGGGGGCTGCCTCCCTCAGGCCGGCAGAGCAGGCTGGATTGTTCCTCGTGCTCCTCTCTGTGGTGGCAGCGTGAGCTGGCGGGGAACTCAGAACTGCTGACACAGGCAGGCCTCATGGAGAGAACGGCCTCAGAGAAGGAAAAAATGCTTGGGGGAAAATATTAAAAACCAGCCACGGTGGTTTTTGGTTCCGCAGGCTGAGGCATGACGGGGAAGCGGGCGTGGCCCCCAGCCCTCAGAATGCCCGGAGCAGCCCTCTGTTGGGGGCCTGCAGAGACCCTGGGTTTCAGGCACCTGCTCACTGCACCGGGCCAGCTGCTGACCTTGGGGACGTCCTACAGACCCTTTGACCACCCGGGTCCCTCAGCTCCTTCAGGGCAACGCCCACACCTGCTTAGCACCTGCTGTGTGCAACGAACGCTCTGGGGGACCCAAAGGCCAGGAACCCCTCACCAGAAGAATTCCACACAGCAAGGCAGGGCTTCCTTCCTGGGTGACCCTCTGCCACCCAGGGTCCTGCAGAGAGCTGGAACTTAGCGGGGTTTTTAGAAACTGGGTTGGCCGTGGCTGGGTGGAGTAGGGTAGGGAGAGGATTTCAGCAGGGAGCCTGCCTGAACAAGGTCATGGTCACAGGAGAGCTTGGAGGTGCTTACAAGGGAAAAAGCACCAGGCTCTGAGCACGGCTCCCTCTCGGGCACAGCAGGGATGCGGCTCTGCAGTTCTGCAGCCCGGCTGCAGCTCTGGGAGGAGCCTCTGTAACCTCATTTGTGGGAAGCAGATGAGCCCACACGGTAAAAACACTTGGTAAACGGAAGGGTAACAGGGCAAAAGGAGTTTCTGCTTCAGACAGAGAGCAGAGAACCGAATGAAGAAGAAAGAGATTCCAAAAGCAGCCGGTGTCGGTCCCTGCCGGGATTGCGGAGAGTGGAGACAGGGCGAGAGCTGATGGGGAGCCTGAGAGAATGACCCAAGGAGTGGGGCCTGGGAGGGGAGCTGTTCTGGAGCACTGGGAAGAGCAAGGAAGAGTGTGTGTTGTTAAGAGCTGTTTAGTTATTTGAAAGGCGGAGGCACAGAGAGATCTTCCATCTGCTGGTTCACTTCCTAAGTGGCTGTGACAGCCCAGGCTGGGCTAGAACAAAGCCAGGAGCCTGGGACTCTATCCAGGCCTCCCACGCAGGTGGCAGGGACCCAAGCACTTGGGCCATCTTCCGCTGCCTTCCCAGACGCATGAACAGGGGGCTGGATTGGAAGTGGAACAGCCGGGACTCAGACTGGCGCTCATGAGATGCTGGCGTCGCAGCAGCCACTTGACTCACCGAGCCACAGCCTCAGGAGGCTGCTTTAAAGTGAGTTTGAGGCTAACCTGGACGTGCCCAGGGAAGCACCCAACACACGGAACGCAATGGCCCTGCCCGCAACCCATGCTGGAGTGCCTGCTTGGACTCCCAGTTCCTCTGCTTCCGATCCAGTTTCCTGCTAACATGCACCCTGGGAGGCAGCGGGTGACGGCGAAGTACTTGGGTCCCTGCTACCCATGTAGGGCACCAAAATTGAGTTTGGGCTCCTGACTTCCGCCTGGCGTAGCCCTGGCTGTTGTGGGCATTTGGGGAGTCTCTGCCTCTCTCTCTCTCTCTCTCTCTTTCTCTCCGCCCTCCGCCTTCCAAATAAAATGAAAATAAATAAGTAAAAATAAAAACTAAAACAAATTCAGTAGTCCCGCACTTGGACCCATCTCCTGGAGATGCTGTAGGTCAGGCTGACCCTAAGGGGGGCACAGGCTTCACACAGGGGCTGGGTGAGGAGTGGGGCAACGTGCCTGTCACCGTCACCACAGGGACGGCACCACGTGTGCTGGCTTTAAAGTGTTAGCGTGTGCCAGGGAACGTACTGAACTCCAACTGCCTGGCTCAGCACAGAAACGCACTGCTTCCTAATTTCATCTCCAGCTGTGTAACTCGAGAGCTGCTGACTTATTTATGCCCAAGCACTTGGGCCATCCTCCACTGCCCTCCCGGGCCACAGCAGAGAGCTGGGCTGGAAGAGGAGCAGCCGGGACAGAGCCCCGACCGGGACTAGAACCCGGGGTGCCGGCGCCGCAGGCGGGGGATTAGCCTAGTGAGCCGCGGCGCCGGCCCAGAAGAATCTTCTTAAAAACAGAATTGTAAGTGTGGTTTGTGGCTTCTCAGCACCAAGTGCCTGCTCTTGTCTCCTAATTGATGCAGGAGCGGGGCTAGAATCTTCCACAGGGTCAGTATGAAGCGGGGAGCTCTGTCTGCAGTTCTGTGGACTGCTTTGCCCTCTGGTCGATGCGTATCGCCCTGCAGTACGTGAAACCACTGTCTGCACTGTCAGAGCAGAATTAGTGCTGCCTCCTGCTACAGTCAGCAAAGGCAGTGGGCAAAACACACCAGGCGAAGGGCTGGGCGTCCTGGCTTCTCCTCCTGGTTATGTGACCTCAGCCAAGGCACTGTTCTCCCTAAGAATACGCTGATTCGCCCAGGGCACTTGCAACATTTTTCGGATGCTATTAAAAATCAAACATCACCCCCAAGCACATACGACAGAGGCAGGTGTCTGGCCAAGTGGTTGAGTTATGGCCTGGGACGCCCGCATCCCATGTTGAGTTGTGGGTTTGAGTCCCAGTTCTGCTCCTGATCCAGTTTCCTGCTTATGCACACCCTGGGAGGCAGCAGGTATTGGCCCATGTACTGGAGTCCCTGCCACCCGTGTAAACAGACCTGGATGGGGTTTGGGCTCCCAGCATTTGGCCTGGTCCAGCCCCATTTGTGGTGGGCATTTGGGAAGTGAACCAGTAGATGGAAGATCTCTCTCTTTCTCTCTGCCTTCAAAATAACTAAATATTTTAAAACTGCCGAGTTGCACGAACTCTGTGTAAGAGTTGGGGAGCAGCCTTCTGAGCTTCACAGATCTGTCTGGGGTAAAGTTCTAGCCCTGCTGTGTGCTTGTTCTGCTGCTACCAACAATCCTGCCAATGTCTCTGAGTCTGGGCAGCCTGAAGAGAGTGCTGGGCAGAGAGTACGGGAAGCCCTGGGTCCTGGCCCCGACTCGGCCGCCCTGTGACCCTGTGCAAATCTGCAAGCCTTCGGGACCCTGGCCAGGCGAGGGGGCTGCCTTGCCTCCTCCAGAATGCCTGAGACCGTCGCAGAGAGAGTGGCCCCCAACAGGGGTGGGCACTGTGGGAGTGGGAGATGCATCACCGCACCCAGAACCCAGGAGCCTGCGTTAGGCACACTGCAGTGTGACAGTCAGCGAGGTAGAAGGGACGGGCACAGGGGCACACGGGAAGGTGCGCAGGCAGCCCCGACCCATCCAATGCCTGCCTCCCACCCTGGGATGCAGCCAAGTGCCCAGGGGTCATGGGCTCGAGAGCCTCTCTCACACACCCATACTTTCAAAAGTTTATGGAAAATAGAATTAAAAAGTCACTTTATTTTGGTGCAAACTATTTTTTCAACTATAGGGCTGGTGTTACGTCTCAGGGGGTTAAGCTGCTGCCTGTGATGCCAGCACCCTGTAAGAGCATTGGTTCACGTTCCAGCTGCTCTGCTCCCAATCCAGCTTCCTGCTAATGGCCTGGGGAGGTGGCAGAAGATGCTTCAAGGACTTGGGCCCCAGCCACTCGTGTGTGAGACCAAGATGGAGTTCCTGGTTCCTGGTTTTGTTCTGGGCCAGACCTGGCTTTTGCAGCCATTTGGGGAGTGAACCAGCAGATAGAAGATCTCTCTGTGTCTTTCTCTGTTTCTCTCTGTCTCTGTCTCTCTATATCTCTCTCTGATGCTCTACCTTTCAAATAAATTTACAATTTTTTAAAAAAAATTTATGCATGAAGAGTTTGTAAAGTTTCATGGAAAATGTATATTATGAAAAAAACTATGCATGGATTTCAGATTTTTGCACCAAAATAAACTCACTTATAATTCCATTTTTCCCATGAACTTCTTCAAGTGCCCTCCTATATCCCTTTGCACTTCTGAGTCTTGTAAATATTTTACTTATTAAAAAGGAAATTAGAAGACAACCCCCAGGCCAGCAGGCACTGCCTGCACAGCCACCTGCGTCGGTGCCTAAACCTCACACCCAGCCTCTGCTCCCAAGGTCGGGGGAGCAGGGGAGTAGAGAGTGTGGGGGTGGGGGCAGGGCCAGGCCGGGGCCCAGACACTGCCACCCCGTCTCCTTCTCAGCCCCGAGGTCACACGGTCTCTTGGCCCTGCTGGCTGCTTCCTCTTGTCACTGGGACAACACTACACTCACGGAACGGATCGGCCCGCTGGGTCCCCGTGGCCCCAGTCCACGGCCAGAGGGAGCCTCTCTCCCCTGGAACACCTCCATGGCTCCCTAGGGCCACACAATCCATCATCCTGGTCAGGACGCTCACCGGGTGAAAGAGGCGCTCTGGCTGGTTAGGCAGAGGGCGGGGCAGGCTTTCGCACAGCACAGCCGTTAAGCCACCATTTGGGACACCCATGTCCCGAACCAGAGTGCCTGGGATGGAGATCTAGTTCCGCCCCAGCTCCAGCTTCCTGCTAACATGGACCCTGGAAAAAGGCAGCAGCTAATGAGTGGCTCAAGGGCTTGGGTCCCTGCCACCCACAGTGGGAAATCTGGATGGAGCTCCCAGTTCCTGGCTTCAGCCAGGCCCAGCCATGGCTGTGGTAGGCACTGGGGAGAGAGCCAGTGGGTGGGAACCCGCTCTCTTCCAAATAAAGTAAGTAAAAATTTAAAATGGTCATGAGGCCAGGACAACAGGCCTCCACTGGGATTGTCGCAGGTCACCTGGCCTAGAGGGTCACCCTTCATAGCAAGGGTCTGGTCCACTCAGCTCTGTGGACTCTGGCCACACGGCCATTCCTGTCAAACATCCGTGTGCTGCTCCTGGTGACCCAGCACCCAAGGCCTTCCTCTCACTAGCTCCTCTCCTCTTCCAAGTCTCCCAGGAAGCAGTGTCTCAGCCTCGACTGGGATGGTCCCCACGGTGCGTTCTGGGCTCGCTGCTGCTGTTCCTCGTTTCCCGTCTGCCACCCCGGCCCACACGGCACCTGCCTGACCACCGCGCAGTGGGCACCGGCTAAACCCTTAATGGACAGACAGACGGGTTAGCAAATGCACGGATGACCCCCAGCCCACCCACTATAACCGTGTGACCTTGGCCAAGGAACTTGACCTCTCTGAGCCGTGGGTCAATCTCTGGAATGGGGAAAATCACTCTTTTATCTCACAGGGATGCCACAGGGATTGAGACAGTGAAAGGTGGGCACGTGGCAGGGCCTCAGCAGGTGTTACTGGACGGGGAGAGTGACAGGTGCCATTCCTGGGGTGTTGTTCACTGTGCTTGTGACCGTGTGCACAGCGTGGCTCCACCTGGCTGACGAGCCCCTGGAGGCAGGGCGGCGTCTCCATCCCTGTCCCCTACAGGCACTCAGTGCTGGAGGCCTTGTCTGAGAAACTTCTCGAAGGCTTCCAGTCCAAGGTGGTACCACTGTCTTCCAATGGGGCTCCGGCTCTAAGGCTCTAACTCCCGCCTATCATAACCACTCCCCAGCCCTGGCTGCTCACAGGCCTCACCTGCCTACACCTGTGACCCCAAAACAGCTCTCTGCTGGTTGCAAGCCTGTTGCCTGACACCCTTGTCCCCCAGCTCCCGGGGCGGGGGAACACGCCTGCTCCTCCTGTGTGAGTCCCCACAGTGCACCCAGCACAGCACAGGACATTTAGGACATCCTCAGCCAGACTCACTGACTCAATGAATGTACAGAGGAGTGAAGGAATGAATGAGAGCCGCAAGAGCCAAGTATTAAGAGCAATTGCTGGCCGGCGCTGCGGCTCAACAGGCTAATCCTCTGCCTTATGGCGCCGGCACACCGGGTTCTAGTCCCGGTCGGGGCGCCGGATTCTGTCCCGGTTGCCCCTCTTCCAGGCCAGCTCTCTGCTGTGGCCAGGGAGTGCAGTGGAGGATGGCCCAGGTGCTTGGGCCCTGCACCCCATGGGAGACCAGGAGAAGCACCTGGCTCCTGCCTTCGGATCAGCGCGGTGTGCCAGCCGCAGTGCGCCAGCTGTGGCGGCCATTGGAGGATGAACCAACGGCAAAGGAAGACCTTTCTCTCTGTCTCTCTCTCTCTAACTATCCACTCTGCCTGAAAAAAAAAAAAAAAAAAAAAAAAGAGCAATTGCTTTCAGGTGAGCCTGGGCTTGACTCTGTTCCACCACTTGGATGCTGAGAAAGGGGTAGGCTTCTTGGCCTCACTCTCAGTTCCCTGATCTGCAGACACAACAGTGCACCAGCTGGCAGTAGGTGGTTATCACTCCAATTACATGGGGTCATATACAGGCGGCACTTGGCATGGTGCCTGACCTTATGGATGCTAGCAACTGTATTGCACACGGCGGAACAGCACGTGGTGTAACGTCACTATGCTACGCTCACGTGGTCTATCATCACTACTGCTGTTGAGTATGAACTCGTGGCTGGAGATAGGGAGACTGGCCCGGCTGAGTCCACTGCCCACAGATGCAGAGAGGTTACCAACACCTGGCTTCAGCCAAACCCGCTGCTAGGTGGACCCCAGCGGAGGGTGCCAGTCCTGGGCCACCGTCTGTCCTCAGTGGAGGGGAAGCTGGCTCCCCCAAACTGTCCAGGGGATGGGCGTGGGCGGAGGCTGCTGCACGCTGCCCTTGGCTGTTATGGTTCCAGGAGGCGGGGGACGGCAGAGGGGCCCGGGCTGCTTGGGCAGCGCCAGCACACACACGCTGACTCCAGGGCACCCGCGGACGCCTCCTGGGGCCCTGCTCACCCGCTGCAGGAACTCCGTGCGCTCCTTCTTCTTGTTCCGGCACCGGGCCGCCGCCACTTTGTTCTTCTCCCGGCGCCTTTTCCTCCGCTCCTCTTCCTCGTCTAGCTGTGGGGGCACAGAGCCACCGGTTAGGCACGGAGGCAGGCCCGCAGCACGGCCGACCTCCTGACCCACGCACAGACCGAGGCACGGTTCCCCCTGCAGAAGGGGGGCTGGAGGCGGGGGCACCAGACGCTCTGGGAGCAGGGGCCGGGGCTTGGCCGGGGAGTGGGGGTCCACCCACACTGTGCCCAGCCCCAGCGCTCTGGGCGTGCCTTTCCAGGCCAGCGGTTCCCAGGCACTTCCTCTGCCAACGGCTTGGGGCCTAGACCCAGGCTTCCCATCCGCCCCCACCTTTCCAGGCCCTGACTGCCTTCGCCCTTCCCTTGTCCTCTTGTCCCCTCGTCCCCTCGTCCCCTGCTCTGCCACAGCCGGGAGTTCCTGCTTTGGTCCCTCCAGACACTCGGAGCCATGAACACTGTCTCTGGGGGGCTAAACAGGCCCCACGGTATCTTCACCTGCTCTCGTCCAAGAGGTCTCTGTGCATCCTTTCCCGGGTCGTCCACGTGTGAGGGGGCTGGGGAGCCGCTGGGGCCCGCTGAGTCTGCAGGCTCGCTTCTCCCCCAGTTAGGGCCCACTCCAAGCATGAAGTTGGGCTCGTCTGATAGGAAGCAGGACACTCAGTACCACCAACCCCTGACTTTGAACCCAAGCGGCAGGCACTGTTTCATTAACGTCAGCAAGAACCTCCTACTTGGCTAAACCCTTAAAATGCATGCCATTTCCCCCTCACAATCAAAGCCTTAGGAGGAAGTACTCCTAACTGTCCCATTTTACAGATGGTAAGACTGAGGCCACACAGTTCCATTTGCCCAAAGCCACTCAAGTAGTAAATGGCAGGGCCAGTGTTTGAACTCAGATTTCTTGAGCTTGAACCCTTCCTTGACCGCTGACCCACACAGCCCCAGGGCTCCAGGAGAACTTGGCTTGGGTGCTCTTTGGGTCTGTTAAGACTGGAGGACACACGGGCCAGCCGGGCCGGGGCCAGCAGAGTCAGAGGCCACTGGAGGGGTTGCTGGAACGCCTTGGGCCTGCCAACTCTCTCACTTCCAAGCTGGCGACTCTGGCCGCCCAGGGCCTGGATCAAGGTCTCAGCTCCAAGGGCTACAGGCCAGGAAAATAAACAGCCGCCCTCCGAGCACTCTCCGAGGCTCTGGGAGCCCAGCCCCATGGCCCTGGGCACAGGCCCTGGCAGGGCGGCCTCTTCCTCCTTCCCCTCCAGCCCCGCCCCAGCCCCAGCCCACCTGCCGGCCCCTGGAGCAGCGCCTTGGCAGCAGCGCCCCACCCAAGCACCTCCCAGCCCCGTGGCCTCCTTTGAAACCGAACCAGAAGTGACAGGTCCTCTGGCTGACCTGCATGTGGGAAAATAGAAACCTGGCCGAGATAGAGTCCGCCCAGCCTCAGCCTCACCCCCAGCAGGGCCGGGTAACCGTGACGATGGGCCCAGGGCAGGAACTGGATGGAGGAAGCAGGCGGCCAGCGGCCAGCGGCGCAATCTCCCCTCGGCCGGAGGGTTTGCCCACAAACTGCCGAGGGGAGGCGCGGCCCCAGGAGGCACGAGCGCGCCTCCTAGCTGCAGCTCCCACCGGACCTCCGCACAGGGCCGTGCTGCCGGGGGAAGCAGACACGCAGGGGCTCGGCGTTGGAAGAGGTTAAACAGAGGCACTGGGCGGGGTGGACACCCAGAGCAGGGGCTCTCTGCCCCTCCACTCACTCTGCCCAGCCTTCCTCCCCAAACACCTCACCAATCTCCAAACTATATCCCGACTTTCAAGGGTAAATCTCACCTCCTCTGGGAAGGCTCCCCAGATTAACTGCTATGGCACAGTAAGGATCTCTGTCACATCCCACCACACTCCTCGGCCATTCCTGCTGTTCTGGAAGATGGGGGACCTGAGTTACCCCAGCGCCTGGCTCAGAGCACAGCACTTACTAGGGGCTCTGCAAGCGCCCCACCCCACCCCCCATGAATGCCTGCAGTCAAGGACTCTGGAGAAAGATGCCCCAGGCCTGGGCTCTGCGAGTTCCAAGTGCCTTGGCCTTGTCACCCACGTTTGCGTCTGCAGAACCTCTCCTGGGCACGCTCGGCAGCCTTCTCTGCTGGGGACGGTCCCCGCCCTCTGCTGGAGGCCAGCAACACTGGGGCTCAGGCCCTGCGCCCCGCAGGAGCACAGCGCTGGAGGCCGTCTAGGTCCAGGAAGGCAGACTCTGCCGGCTGCACGGACCCCCCGCAGGCCCAGCAAGGACATAAGGTATGCGTGGGCTAGCGCCCCCTCCCCACCACAGCCCCCACCAGCTTCCAAGCCCAGCCCTGGTCCTTCCTGCTCCCAAGCCCCAGTGGGGCTGACAGCTCCCAGGAAGGCGGGAGTGGCCCCAGGGCCCCTCAGCCACACCCTCCCCAGCTCCTCCTGCTGCCGTCTCAGACCCACCCAGAACAGCTGCAGAGGCCCAGGAGAACCAAGCCAGGAGCTGAGTGGGGCCCTGAGTCTTCTGCCCCTCCCCACCCCCAGGTTTCAGTCCTGCTGGGGCCATGTGGGGACTCTCCCCAAGCTCCCGCAGGTGCTGCTGTCACCCTCACACTGACGCTGCAGCCCCCTCCTTCCTGGCGCTGCCCGAATTCTCCAAAGCATTCGGCCCTGAGTGGGTGCTTTCCCCACACGTGGCTCTGACATCTCGAACCGGAACTCAGAAGCAGGAGGGATGACTTTTTCCTGCAGGTGCAGCTGGAAGAACCAGGCTGTCTGGGGAGGAGCCAGCTTGGTGCTCAGTGCATTTAAAGAACCATGAGACCGGTGGGGGGATGAGTTTTCCCTGCTCTCAAACTTCATTCTTTTGGCTCTGTCCTCCCTACCCCATTAAACTCCCAGGATGGCCCAAGGGCAAAGTCACCTGTGCCCTGGCCTCGAGGGAGAGACCTGGGGACCCTGCAACCAAGAGGGTTCTCGAATTGAAGGACTCATCCTGTGTCACCCCTACCCCTCCTTCAAGTCCTTGTACAGGAGCAGGGGGACCCCAGCCCATGGCCAGAGCTGAATGGACAAGATATGAATGGCTGCCTTGAACTGGGCTAGTCACTGTCCTGGACTTTTTTTTTTTTTTTTTTTAAGATTTACTCATTCATTTGTTTGAAAGGCAGAATGACAAAGAGAGAGATCTTCCATCCACCAGTTCATACCCCAAATGGACACAATGGCCAGGGCTGAGCCAGGCCGAAACCAGGAGCCTGGAACTCTGTTTGGATCTCCCACGTGGGTGGCAGGGACTGGAGCACCGGGGTTATCATCTGCTACTTTCCCTTTTTAGTGTCTACGACTTTCCCTAGGGCCACCTTTCACTGCTTTTCCAGATGTTATTAGCAGGGAGCTGAATGGGAGGTGGAGCAGCCGGAGGGAATCGAAGCAGAGCCCACACGGGATGCCACACTGCAGGCGGCAGCTTAACTTGCGCTACACGACCAGCCCCTGTCCTGACATTTGAAACGGGACTCAGAGATGGACCAATGGGCATGCAGGGCTGGGGTTCACTCACACGGGGCTGCTGACCTACAAAGATGAGCAGAGACCAGAGACCACGTGGCTGGAGAGAGACACACTGATGTGCAGGAGGTAAATGCTTCTGGTGGTGGCTGGCGCTGTGGCACGGAGGGTAAAACTGACACCTGGGGTGCTGGCATCCCATATGGGCGCTGGTTCGACTACTGGCTGCTCCACTTCTGATCCAGCTCCCTGCTAATGGGCCTGGGAAAGCAGTGGAAGATGGCTCAAACCCTTGGGCCCCTGTACCTACTTAGAGACCTGGAAGAAGCTTTTGGCTCTGGTTTGACTGCCTTTCAAATAAATAAATAAATCTTTTTTTTTTTTTTTTTTTTTTTTTTGGACAGGCAGAATGGACAGTGAGAGAGAGAGACAGAGAGAAAGGTCTTCCTTTTTCCGTTGGTTCACCCTCCAATGGCCACTGAGGCCGGCGTGCTGCGGCCAGTGCACCGCGCTGATCCGAAGCCAGGAGCCAGGTGCTTCTCCTGGTCTCCCATGGGGTGCAGGGCCCAAGCACTTGGGCCATCCTCCACTGCACTCCCAGGCCACAGCAGAGAGCTGGACTGGAAGAGGAGCAACCGGGACAGAATCTGGCGCCCCGACCGGGACTAGAACCCGGGGTGCTGGTGCCGCAGGCAGAGGATTAGCCTAGTGAGCCGCGGTGCCTGCCTAAATAAATCTTTAAATAAGTAAATAAATACACCTATAAAAATGCTTCTGTCGGATGCTAGGCCAGGCCCACCCCTTCCTTCCAAGTGCGTGCAGGGAAGACTGGAGTCAGCTGTTGGACCTCAGCATGGCCACCTCCTGGGCTCAGGGCCACCTCCCAGGGTCCCCTGAGACCGGCTGCAGTCAGCACGGGGGCTGTGCGTGGTCCCTGCGGCACTCAAGACATGAGAAAAATGCACAAGAGAAGCCGCAGTCCTGACTCTTTGAGGTTACAGGCTCCGGTGGCTCAGGCCACGCCCTCACATGCTTTGCCAAAGAGACAGAGGGAACAGGTGAGAGAGAGAAAGGCTGGGCCTGGGCCAGGCGCGGCAAGCAGGTGCCCAAGGCACACATTTAAGGAGGGGCGCACGCTCTGGCTCATGCACGTGCAGGGGCGGCAACTGAGACTGAGCGCCTCCTTAAATGTTGTGGTCCTGGGCGCCTGGACTGCTCACCCAGGCCCAGGCCCTGAGAGAGAGAGAGCTCCACCCAGACAGGCAGCAACACACAGAGCAGACAGCAAACCACACGGCAGAGACGAGGACAGGCAGAAGACGGCACAGGGAGAGAGCAGAGGCAGACAGGATGGACGGGCAGGCAGTGAACAGGCAGGAAGTACACGCGGGTAAGAAACTCCGTGCTCCGGATTCCAGTCCCTGGGGTCCACCGTGGGTACCCCCGGCTCTGGCCTGCACCTCCTCCTTTGGCCTGGAGGGAGTTTGAGGTTTCTGCCACCGAGGAGGCCAGGGACGCCCAGATTCCTCCCTGGCGCAGTCAGGTGATGCCAGGAGATCACGGAGCGACAGGAGACGGCCCCCACGATCCAGGGGCGGGATCCTGCCCAGGAACAATACCTGCTTCTAGAACCAGACGCAGCAGCCAAAAGAAAGCAAACAGGGGCGGGTGACGCCAGTGCTACCAAACCCCCTGGCCTGGGGTCCCAGCAGGGAACAGGTGAATCACCCACAGGAGTCCCTAAAGAGAGCTTAACAACAGGACCATGCAGAGGGGTGGGCGGAGCTTGGGGAGCCCTGGACCAGCAACACCCCAGGCGTAGAGGGGCCCAGGCAGCAGTAATGACGAGAACAATGGAGCCACTGCCTAGCCATGGGAGAGGGCACCACACGGGAGCTGTGGTCCTGGGTTCAGGAGCACAGCCAGGGAGGGCTGGCGACAGAGGATGAATACCCCCAATTCTTGCTGTCTCCTTGCTGGTGCTGCCCAGAAACCAGAGTGCAAGGGATCCTGGGTAATGCAGTCCATTGAGCTAGGCAGAAGCAGGTAGGACAGGAATGAATCTGGTGGACAAAGGAGGTGATCCCACACAGGGCTCTCTGTGCCCCGCCCACAGGGCTGGCCTCACCCCGGGCTGACAGGTGGCCGGCGACGGTAACAACACTGGGGCAAGGCTGGGGCCGGCAACGCTGTGGCCAGCAGGGTCAAGCCACCGCCTGCAACGCTGGTGTCCTGACTGCTCCACTTCTGATCCAGCTACCTGCTAATGGCCTGGGAAAGCAGCGAAAGATGGCCCAAGTGCGTGGGCCCCTGCATCCACATGGGAGACCCCGAAGAAGCTCCTGGCTCCTGGCTTCGACCTAGCCCAGCCCTGGTCATTGCAGCCATGTGGAAAGTGAACTAGTGGATGGAAGATTTCTCTCTCTTTCTCCCCCCCCCCCCCCCCCGTAACTGACAAATACATAAAAAGAGACAAAGTCTTGCAGGGACCAGGGCTGTCCCCTTAGCTAGCGCTCAGGGAGCACCAGCTGGGTCAAGCAGCAGAGCGCGCGCAGGTGCCTCACCCTCAGCATGGGCCCCTGACGGCAGCCTAGGCCCCACCTGAGCTCTGGTGAGGAGCATAAACCCCGTCCCAGGCCTGCTGGGTCAGGGCCAGCAAGTGCCCGATTCCCACGTGATTCCCACGTGATTCCCGGCGCACAGGAAAGTGTGCCCTGAGCCAACACATCTTCCTCCCTGAGTGGCCTCATTTCGGTGACCACCACCTCCGTCTGCAAAATCACACCCGGGAGTGCTCCTGACCCCTTGCCCTCACACAGTCCACTCGCACCTGCAGAGCACAGCCCCGAGCCGCCCACCAGCGTGCCCCCAGCCCCGCTGCCTCTGCCCTGGACGACCGCGCCAGCTCCAAAGGACTCCCCTTGGCCCAAGTCAGCTCCTCTGCGTCTCATTCACTGCACGGTTTTCCTCTGCCCTCCACTACAACAGCAAGGCCTCCCTCCTCTTCCTCCAAACACCACGTTCTCCTCTGGGCCTCGGCCTTGCCTCTGCTGGGACGTCCGGTCCAAGCCTTGGCCAACCAATCCAACGCAAAAGCACCCCCACGCCATGTTAGCATGGCCTTGCCTATTTCCCCAAAGAGCCTCTCTCTAGCTGCTCTCCTTGGTCATGTGTGCACTTGCCTGCCACTGTCAATCTCCCCCCGAGGACGCTAAGCCCCTATTTATAGAAACATCTCCTTCGCCACCATCACCCAGCCACTAGAGCTGAGCGCAGAGTGAACTCCGCAGTGAGCCAGCTGACTAATTAAATCCAGCTCCGCTCTCAGGAAAGCATCAAGGCCGGTTCTAGCATCCTCCCCACTTTTACAAGGAGGTTCGGAACAAAGACTGCCACACTGGGGCCGGCGTTGCGGCACAGCGGGTTAAGCAAGGCCGGCATCCCATAGGGGCAGTGCTTCAAAGCCCGGTGGCTCCACTTCCAATCTGTTAATGTGCCTAGGAAGGCAGCAGAAGACAACCCAAGTACTTGGGGACCTGCCACCCATGTGGGAGACCCAGATGGAGGTCTAAGATCCTGGTTTTGGCCTGGGCCAGCTTTGGCTGTTGCAGCCATTTGAGGAGTGAACAGAGACCTCTCTGTCTCTGTGCCTTTCAAGCAAATAAAATAAAATCTTTAAGAAAAAAATCAAAGCTGACTGCTTGGGGTTCGAATCCAGGTCTTTTGGTCCCAAGGCCCAGGGCTCATCAAAGGCCAGGTGGCCTGAGGGTGTCCCCCTCCCATGTGACAAAGCCCCCAGCCTCTTTAGCTCCACCTGGGCATGGGAGTATGAAGCAGGAGCAGAAGCTTCCAACTTCAAGGGCAGTGATCCTCTCACTCTTTTCTTTCTGGGGCTTTCTAAACAGAAGAAGCGCCTGACTGTGCAGCATGCAAGCTACCCGGTTTAGAGGAGGGGCTCCCCGGGCTTCTCCCCGGCCTGCCCCTCACGCCCGCCATGTTTCTCAGGTCCACGTGCAGGCCACGCAGCTGCCCGGGGCTGTGGCCAGCGTGGGCTTCGGGAAGGGAGTCTTCAGGGCCTGGCTGGGCTGCGCGCCCCTGGACAAGTCACCTGGCCACTCCGGGCCCCCATCCCTCATCTGTGCACAAAAGGCACTGAGCTCTGCCGGGAGGTTTGCCGACAGGCGCCCCTGCCTGCCTTCCCAGGTGAGGGGCAGCTGGGGGCGCTGCTGGCCTGTGACCTGGGGAGAGCCCCAGGCTTGCAGAGCTGGTGCTGAGTAGGCCTGCAGCCTCCAAACCTGGTCAATGGCGAGAGCCACCTGCCAGGCCCACCAGAGGCCCCCAACCCGCCTCATGCATGGTGGAGCCACATTTCAACACCAGGGACCCGGGAGCATCCTGGGAAGTAAACACCCAAATACCAAACATACCAGACATTCCCCCACATAAACAGGGCTGCTCCGAGCCTGGGGGCTGTGGTCCCTGCCCCTCCACACATCAACAAACAAAGCAGGGCAGCCCAAGGGTGAGAGTAGGGCCAGGCCGGGAAAGCAGGGCTGGGCCCACAGCTTCCTCTGCCTCCTCCCCTCCAGCAGAGCCCAGGGGCCCTGGTCCAACACCCCAGAGGGGCTGGGGCCTCCCCACCAGCCAGGGCTGAGCTGCTGGGAGCTCACTGCCCGCCTGTCTGCCTGTCTCAAGTCAGGCCTCTTCACTCAAAAGGCCTGGGGCTTGGGCCTCAGCTGAGAAATAGTGGGTGGCTCCCGTGAACAGAACAACAATGGTTTGTCTCGGGCTGGGGCTACAAACTCAGGTCACCACCAGGGGCTGAGAGAGAGAGTGACTGCACGTTGTCAGTGAGAGTGGAGGGCAGGAGGGGACCCCCACTCCCATCCCCACCCCCACCCCACCCCCAACTAGCCCCAGCGCAATGAGGGCTGGGGATGGCGCAATGAGGGCTGGGGATGGCAAGCTGAATGCAGGCGTTCTTAAAGTAAAATCTCCTAATTGCTCCTTTTGGCCAGGAAGTTCACTTTCAAAGGAATGCCGGCCGCCTGGGCCAAGCACGAGCCATCTGCGGACTGCAACGACCCGCGGGCGGCTAAATGATGGCCTCTGGCACGCGACCGAGCCCAGATCATCAGAAGCCTGGCTGCCTACTCTGTGACCTTGGGCCCGGCCGTCCTGGGGCTTAGCTCCCGTCCGCACCATGGCTCACCCTTCCCACAGCCTTCAGACGCCTCTGCAAGGTGGGTCTTTGGGGGCCCCTGTTTGACAAGTGAGGAAGCAGAGGCTGCCATGCCTGGGGGACAGGGACTCCACTCCGTCCCCTTGCACACCTTCGCTGGCCTAAGTCCCAGAAGCCCCTTCCAGCTGTGACGGCCCTGAGCACTGGGTGGGGTGGGGGTGGGGGGCTGGGAGAGGGAGCGGGACAGAGCAAGTGCGGCCCCTGTCCCTGTTAGGAAGTCTCTACTGCTACAGCCTCTTAGCGCCAGCCCCTGGATTTCACAGATAAGGAACTGCATCCAGAGGAGGAAGCGCTGGCAGCAGGGCTCACACAGCAGCCAGGGTCAGGGTCCTAGGGACAGGTCCCAAGGCTTCCGCCTGGTGGACGCTCCAGGCCCCGCCTGACCACGCCTCATCCCTCACTCCTGATTGGCTGCTCTGAACTCTGTGCTGCAGCCTGGCCTGGGACCTTCTCCCCAGCTCATGACTTCCAGGCCTGCTCCTCTTCCCACTCCAGCGACATGGCCCGTGCACTGTCCTTGCCTGTGCTGGGGGCTTCAACCCCCACCTCTGCACTGACGCCTTCGTCTTCAGACCCACACATCCACCTGCCAGCCGGCTGCCTGGCCTGGGTGTCAGTACTCTCTGCTTTGCGTTATTATGTGACAAACACGTTGAGGGTTTATTTTAGCTTAGCATGGCTGGTGATGTGGACAGAACACAGGAATCTTGACAGGCCAGTTTCCCTTTCTCCGCCACCCCGGCAGACCCCAGGACATACTCAAATGACTACCCCTGTGAACTAACCCCACACTGGGCGGGGGCCACACATCAAGCAGCTCAGCCAACCCCAGAGCAGCTGAGGCAGCCAGGGCACCTGGCAGGAGAGCCCCTCAGCTCCCACGGGGGGGACGTGCCCTCGTAACTGCAGGCCGCGGTGGGGGAAGGGCAGGGCTCTATGCTAAACTCCATCCCAGGGCCTGGATCCAAGAAACTACAAAGACCCGAGACGTGCACAGCGTGCTCAGGCCGAGACCTGAAGTTCAGGAAAGGGGCGTGAGTCTGCCCAGGTGCCTGCACCAGATAGCGTGGTAGGACCTCTCAGGCACCCCAGATTTGTGCACGAGCCAAAAGCCCCACAATCTGCAGTCTTGTTGGACGTCCGAGCCGCGGTGGATCCTTTGTGTCCCAGCAAGAGGAAGCCCTGCCCTCTCAACACCTCCATCCACAGGAAGAACTTCTTCTGGGTTAAGAGAACCCCTCAAACAGGATAGGCTGCAGCGGCCAGCGCTGTGACGCAACAGGTAAAGCTGCCGCCTGTGATGCCAGCATCCCACATGGGCGCCAGTTCATGTCCCAGCAGCTCCACTTCCGATCTCCCTGCTAATGCACCTGGGAAAGCAGTGGAGGATGGCCCAAGTGCCTGGACCCCACTACCCATGTGGGAGACCTGGAGGAAGCTGCTGGCTCCTGGCTTCGATCTGGCCCAGCCCTTGCTATTGCGGCCATTTGGGGATTGAACCAGCAAATGGAAGATTTCTCTCTCTCTCTCTCTCTCCTCTCTGTAACTCTGCCTTTCAAATAAATAAATAAATATTTTTTAAAAAAGAAAAGTGAAACAATAGGCCAGGGACCAGGGGCTGCCTTCTATGAGCAGGCCAGGGCAGGGCAGGGCGTTTCTCTCAAAAAGCAGGGAAGGACGGCCCCATGAGCACTGCTAAGAAAAGACAGTGCTGTGTTTGGAACAAAGCCTGCGAGGGCAGTGGGCCGGGGCGACGCCCATCTGCGGGCCCCGCTCAGGAAAGAGCCAGGGCTGCTGCCACAGATGCGGGCGAGGAGCCAGGAGACGAGAAAAATCACCGTGGCACAGGCAGAAAACCCAGCACTGGGGGACGAGATGCCGACTGCCAGCGAGTCCTCCTGTGCAGAGTGATGGCTTGCGCTGGAATACGTCTGTTTCGGACACGCTTCCTATTAATGGGTTAGTGGGCCTTGGTTCCCCACTACCCAAACAATCTAGCTGCTTGCCCTATTGAGAGCTGCTTCAAAAGACGAGAAGAGGAAAGAAATTGTTGTCCCCCCCAACAAGACTCTCCCCACCCCCGAAAGACTGCTCGAAAGTAGAATACACTGGGGTGGGGGTGGGGGCCGGAATCCCGCCTCTTCCCCGGGAGTTAATTGGGAAGAGTTGACAGTGATTTACAAGAGTTGACAGCGGTTTACACCGGGTCAAGAAGTGGAGACAAAAATGACTCTGCCTCCAATTAAAAGAAAACGCGGCCACTGCTTGGAATGCTTATGAGCAGCGCGGTCCTCAAAGGCACACGCTGGTCAAGTGCAAGGGCATTTCAAGCCCCACCCCGGACAGCCTTTGCAAGCTGTCTGTCTTTCATCACGAAGGTGAAACACAAGGTCCCTGCCGTGATTACGCCCCAGCAAGGAGCTCCTTGTCATCTGCATGCAGGGCGTGCGGCCGAACCACGCGTTCCAGCCGATTTCTTTCCGGTGCAATGCACAGATAAGACACAGATCGCCTGGCAGAAGGGCAACCTTGACATCGAGGGTATCGGGCAGCAGCAAATAAAACTCCCACGAGTGCACGCACAGGCAGACCTGGCCTGGGTGGCACAGGAGAGACTCCCCAGCTCTTAAACCAAAACACCCGGGATCTCTGGACAGCACACGGACCTCCCTCCCGCTCTGGCATCAGAGCAGCTTATCTGATCCTCCCTTCCAGAACAATAAAGGAGCCTCCTCCTGACAAGCAGGGCGGCTTAATTAATTGGGAAGCCCCTCAGGGCCTGGATAGGGCAATGCCAAGACACAGAAAGAGCTGGTTGGAGCTGCTAAGCTGCGTGCTGACTCAGAGAGCAACCCCTGCCTTACATAAATGCAAAATGCAGGTAGCAGGAGCATCGGAGAGGCCCCTATGGCAGGTGGGTCCATACGCGCGGCCTGAGCTGGGTTTGAGGGGAAAACGTGGTTCTTAGATGTTTGTAGCCATTGTCAGAGAGGATCTTTGCCAGCCGCAGCTGGAGGGACTGACTGCGTCTCCCGTTTCTAGGCCCTGCCTTCCAGAGCAGCTGTTTCTGCAGCGTCTACACTGCCCCAGCCCTCAGGTGCTGGCCGGGCAGCCCTGCTCACCCCACTTTAGAGGCTACGTTACAAACACATGGATTCCAGATTCGTTGCAGCAGCAAAAAGCCTCTTGTTCAAAGGTTCCCACAAACGACTACCCAGCTGGGGGCAGAAGTATACCTCAGGACTTACCACTACATCACACACCTGTGACAGCCATTCAAGGAGAACGGGAGCCTTGCAGGGAGAGGTGACGAGGGACGACTGCGGGTCTCCCACAGCCCCTGCAGCCGCACCATCCCTGTCTCTGGTTTTCCTGGCACACCTGGACAGGTACAAGTGGCAGACAGGTCGGGGGGTGGGGAAGATGGATGATAACGGTGCCAGCTCGCCTTGGGCTCCCAGGACGCTCAGCAGTGAAAGAGAAGGAGCAGGAAGAGCCTTGTTCGGAGGCCCAGGCGAAACAGATGGACCTGCACCAGCTGTCACCTTGGCAGGGCTCTCCAAGGTGTTGGAGGAGACCACAGGCAGACGTGTGTGCGTGTGTGTGTGCGGGTGGATCTGCTTGTTTTTTTTTCTAATGGAATAGATACAACTCTGCTTTGGGCATGAGACCCTGGCAAGTGACGTAAACCCCCTGGGCCTCACTTCCTTAACAAGGAGAAGGGACTGAGGACACCAGCCTCCCAGGCTGTGGAAACAGATCACGGGAGATAGCGCAAGGCGTGAGGAGAACTGCGGGGGAGGCCGCCTGTCCTGAACACAGATGTCCACACTCCTTCAAACAGCAGGGCAGGGGTCTGCTGCACCGGGGGATTCAACCACTGGCTGCAGGCTGGGCCCCCCTGCCAGCCCCACCCACACCCCCCGAATCGCAAGGCCCTCTAGAGGATTCTAATGAGTAGCTGGAGTTACAAACCACTGTCTTTTTATTTTTTATTTTTATTTTTTAACAGGCAGAGTTAGACAGTGACAGAGAGAGACAGAGAGAAAGGTCTTCCTTTTCTGTTGGTTCACCACCAAAATGGCCGCTACGGCCGGTGCGCTGCACTGATCCGAAGCCAGGAGCCAGGTGCTTCCTTCTGGTCTCCCATGTGGGTGCAGGGCCCAAGGACCTGGGCCATCCTCCACTGCACTCCCGGGCTACAGCAGAGAGCTGGCCTGGAAGAGGGGCAACCGGGACAGAATCCAGAGCCCCAACCAGGACTAGAACCCGGTGTGCCAGCGCCGCAGGCAGAGGATTAGCCAAGTCAGCTGTGGCGCCAGCCACAAACCACTGTCTTGGGGACAGGCCGGCCTTTCACGTAGCGAGCAATTAAAACACCACTCGGGACACTGACATCCCACATCGGAGTGCTCGGCTTCAGGTCCCAGCTCTGCTCCTGACCCCTGCCTTCCTGCTCATGCACACCCTGGGAGGCAGCAGATGATGGCTCAGGGACTTGGGGCCCTGCCACCCATGTGGGAGCCCTGGATTGAGTCCCCGGCACCAGCCCTGTTGTGGGTATTTGCAAAGCAGATGGAGGCCCTCTGTTTCTCTGACTTTCAAATCAAAAAGGAAAAATAATTTCTAACATCACCATTGTACCCCGCATTTCCTCCAGTTGTATACAAAATCCTGTCCGACTCGTCTCTTTGCTTCTGGACACCATTAGGAGCCAAAAAGCAAGGGGAAGAAAATCGCCCCTCACAGCCCAGGGCTCCCTCACTGCTGCGGGCCTAAAAGAGGGTTTTAATAACCACGGCTGCCGATTCTGGAGCACCGCTGGGGGATTTGCATGCCTTATCCCTTTTAATCCTCCCATCCTCCTGGGAGCCAGGAATTATTCTTTCCTATTTTTGTAACAGCTCTGTTGAGATCAAATCCACCTGTACCGTGCAGTTCACCCCCTAAAGTGTCCAGCTCCGCTTATATGCACACTTGTACAACCACAACCACAATCAATTTTAGAACGTCACTGCCAAAGGAATCTTCCCACCCCTCAGCTGTCACTCCCCATCCCACCCATCTCCCTAGGCAACCAGGGGACCCCTCCTACTCGCTGCCTCTCTGTAGGTTTGCCTGTTTTGGACATTTCATACCCAAGGAATCACACAACACCGGGTCCTGTATGACTGGCTCCTTTTTCCCTAATATTCGTTTATTTATTTGGGGGAAGAGGAGAGAGAGGGAGAGAGAGAGAGCGAGAGCGAGCTTGCACCCAGTGGCTCACTCCCCAGATGCCTCACTGACTCCCACAATGACCTCAGCTGAAGCCAACCAGGATATCAATCCAGGTCTCCCACGGGGATGGCTGGCACCCAATGACTTAAGCCATCACCTGCCGCGTCAGCAGGAGGCTGGCGTCAGGAGCCAGAGCTGGGAACCAAAACAGGTGTGGGCTGTGGGCTGTGGGCATCCTAAATCACCAGGCTGACCGCTCGCCCTCAGTTTACTTTCTACTCCTCATCTGCCCTCTACGCTCAGGTTCTCGGACCTCGTCCGCTGCTCAGCCTCCTCCCCAGCTCTCCGGCCAGGGCAGCGCTGGTGCACGGCCGTGCTTCCGGCCTCTGTCGGTCACTCACCTCACTGCAGCAGCATCTCGAGACGGAGCCCCCTTCCACAGTGACCAGGACCTGGGGACTCCCGTTTGGGGCACCCCTCCGCCCCCTGCCGGGCAGCTCGCGGCCTCCAGCATGTTCGTGGAGTCCCTGGGACCTGAGGGTCTTACATCTGAAACATGCTTTGGCTTTCACCCTGTGAGCTCACATCGGAGGGACAACGCTTCAACTTCCTTCTCCCTTCTTGCTGACCAGTGTGAATTTTCCACGGAAGTAAAACTCCTCCAGCTACCCATGTCCACACGACCTTCGTCCAAGGGAGGAAGCGCAAGCTCCACGCCTAGTGACTACACCAGCACGGCGTCGGGCTTTGGTACTTGGCTTCCAAAGAGCCAAGGGCTTTCACTGGGGGTCAGAGGACCAGGCGTTGGGGGCAGAGGCCGGGGGGAGTCAGCCACCCTGAGCACGCACCTGTTCTGGGCTGGGCAGCGTGAGGCCCTGCAGCCATCCGGCAGAGCACAGGCCGAGAGCTCCACATCCAGCCTTCTGGGGTGGCTGCACCCAGAAGAGGCCCCGGCCCTCGCTCCAGCACCTCCTCACCGGCCTGCCGCCGTCCCAGTGTCCCGCTAGGTCTCAGGCTCCAACCCCAGGCCGTATCGCCTGGTGCGTTTGGACACAGCAGAGGGCACAGGGCACTGAATGGCTCCACAGTCGTCCAGCCAGATGAGCCTCACCCAAGAGAGGACTCAGTTTCCCCACTGAGCCCACACTGCCACAGGGTCTGGGGACACCAGAAGAGTAAGACGATGAGTCCTGACCAGAGAGGCCACCTCATAGGGCTGCCGAAACACTGCTGGTTGCTGGGTTTCGGCAATGACCGTAACACACAGGAGACAAGATAAGGGGTCACACGAGGCAGCCCAGGGAAAACAGAAGGTAGAAGAGCCGTCCCACTCACAGCTTGCGATGATAACAGAAAGCCTGGCTGCATCCAAACAAGAAGGTCTGCTTGCTTCTCTGAGACCCAGGCCACGGGCCCAACATGTGGACAGGGCCAGTGTGCTCAGGGGGGCTGATCCACCATGCATGGACTCAGGCCTCACACAGGCAGTGCACAGAGACGGCGCCCTGGAGTAAGGGCATCTCACTCAGCCTTGCAGTAAAACACCACAAACTTGGTTTCCTCGCCCAAAGACGAAGGACCAGCTGGCTTGCCCGAGGTCCCTACTGGGAATAAGGGACACAGCCAGACTCTGACCCCAGAAGCTTGAACCCAAGCCCAGAGCTCTGCCCAGGCCCCAGCAACAGCCCTCCTCGGCTCCCAAGACACCACAGCACCTGCAAACACTCAGGTACCTACCAAGTCCAAGGGCAAAGGGCCCTCCAGGAAATGAAAGCCCAAGGAACAAGTGTTTGAATCAATGACACAAACCAACTCACCTCATCAACGTATTTGGAATCGTATCTTGCATTTGTGTGTTTTGTTAAGCGCCAGGCGTCACGCGAAAGTGTCACCTGCATTCACTCATTTAATTGTCAGAGCAACTCGAAGAGGCAGCGACGATTAGAGCCCCATTTAAAATGGGGCATCGGAGAGCAAGCCACGAGCTCCCTGAGCTTGGCAGAGGAGTCTGACCTGCCAAGACCATGACGGACCCACCGGAGCAGGCCTTGCTCAGCCCAGGGGTGGAGCTGCCCGTGCCCCACATCTGTGAGCCCAGGTGAAATCCCAGCTCTGGCTCCTGACTCAAGCTTCTTACCGGAGGCGGCAGTGATGATGCAAGTCCTACCACCCGGGTGGGAGACCTGGGCTGAGCGCCTGGCTCCCAGCCTTAGTCCCCCTGAGACGCGGCAGGCCTCTGGGGAGCTTTCTCTCTCTCTCTTTCTCTCTTTCTCTCTCTCCCTCTGCCTCTCAAATAAGCAAATATAAATAAGTAAAAATATACAGAACCAGTCACATCCCCACCACCCCCCCTCCATGGAACCCCATGCGAGGCCAGCAGAGGGTGTAACTGATCTAGGATTTTAAATGAAAGCTTTAGAACTGTGAACGCCCAGGGCACGGTATCAAAGACGACTCCACAAATGTTAAACACAAACCCAGCGGCCTCAATGACCCCTCATTATGCCTCAAATTTATTTGTTTAAAAAAGGGGGTGGGGTGAGGTGTGGGGAGGGGGCAGAGAGGCATTGTGGTGCAGCAGAGCCCACATCCCATCTCCAAGTGTCGGATGATCCAGGCTCAGCTACTCCACTTCCAAGCCAGCTTCCTGCTGATGGATGCATCGTGGGAGGCAGCCGATGAGTCCCTGCTACTCATGTGGGGGCCCAGATGGAATTCCTGGCTGCTGACTTTGGCCTGGGCACAGTCCTGGCTGTTGCAAATATCTGGAGAGTGAACCAGCTGATAGAAGATGGATCTCTCTCTCTCTCTCCCCTCTCCCTCTCTGTCATTCTTTCAAACAAACAAACAATCTTTTAAAAAACGAAATGCTACCAGCTTTTAAAAGCTGTGCTAACCAAGTGAGAGAACTAAAGTGGAAACTCAGGATTTCAAAGATGAGTTGGGAGATTTTGTTCCAAGAAAGAGCAGATTGGATGTCTCCGCCAAACAAGTTTGAGACGAAAAAAGCATCTGAGTCAGGGGGAAGAAAGCCAGCTCCGTTCCAAACAGCCACAAATTAAAAACCCATTATGCAAGGCCTGCTAAAAAATGTCAGCGAGCTGCCTTTCCATTTCAGAGCACAACGACCCAAGCACGGGGGCCGGCCCCGGACACAGCACGTTAAGACGCTCACACCCTGCATCACAGTGAGGGCAGGGGTTCAGTCCCAGCCTGGGCTCCCAACTCCAGCCTCCTGCTCACGGGTCCTCTGCGGGCAGCAGCGGTGGCTCGACTCATTGGATTCCTGCCACCACACGGGCACCTGGATTGATCCTCAGCCCAGCTGTGACGCGGTCGGGTCCTGGCTGTTGCGGGAATTTGGAGAGGGAACCAACACCAGAAGGGGCCTCTCCTTTCCTGTTTCCCTTTCTCTCTGTTCCTCTGCCCCTCAGATAAATCGAAAAACAAAAGCAAAACAACAGGTATCCTTAGGCCAAAATTGTCCAGGCACATCAGCTGGTTTGGGGCAACTTTTTATGTAACAGTTACATTGGTTTCTTTCATGAACAAATGACTCCAGGAAGAACACCTGTGGCTAAGAAAGAATGCACTTTCCAGGCCACTGTGTGGTCCACGGAGTTCAAGCCACGTTTCATCCAAAGAGGGCCATTCTCGGAACGTTCTACAGGGGCCCTGGAGTGGCTGGGAAAGACCCACTGCGAAACTGACAACCAGCTGTCACCTCTCCTGCTCTGAAAATGACAGGGACACGCATCCACTCAGCAGGTGGAACACGGGCAGGACCAAGTGGCGAGGGTGGTCCCTGGGGGGATTGCGCACCCCGTCCCTGGGGGGGAAGCCACAGGATTTCTCCTGACAGGGGTCAGAGGGCCCCAGGAGAAGTCCTGACAGCTGTCTTGTTCCCAAATGCATCTGAGGCATCTCCAAGCCCACCGAATGCACAGACACCCTGGCCCCCACCCTCAGAGAGGCTGATTCCAGGGCCTGGGCTGTGGGGCGGGGGCTGGAAGGTGGTACCTTTAGGAAGCTTCTCGAGCTGTTTTCCTGATCAGTCAAGTTTAGGAACAGCTGGTCTGATGTTCACTGTGCTCTTGTCTTGTCTGCCTGAAGTTGCTTACAGTCAGAAATGAAAGAACCCGTGAACAACGCCTGGAGGTAAGACCTGGGAGACAGAACTCCACTTGCCAAGTGGCACGGCTAACCGTGTTCAAAGCCACAAGCACGAGACACCGAACACGGAGAAATGCATCTGCCCTTGGGACCTACACTACGGGACACAGACTCACAGACTGTGACGCAGACAGCAGGAAGGGGCTGAGGGTGAGGCAGTAGGGAGTAGTGGGGCCTGAGGAGAAGGAACGTCATGCTGACGCCCGCCTGCAGCGTGCGCTGCTCACCTCCCGTCTCTCCTTGCGTAGGAGGGCGTGGGCCTCATTTTTTAAAAAGAAACCAGGCTTTTAAATATAGCAGTTCATTCAATTAAAGAAAAGAAGAAGGAAGAAAAAGAAAACCACACTGCTGACGGCCAAACAGGATTCATCTGGCGGCTGACTCCCGCGCCTGGAATGACAGTTGGCGACCTGTCTCCTAGAAGGGCGGCCGGCCCAGGCAGCCCTTGACCTGTGGAGAGCCCTCCAGGACGCTGCAGAGTAGCCCAGGGTGGGGGAGGGGTCCCATGGGGCAGGTTTCAGCCTCTGCCTCCTGCCTCTCCCAACTGCACATTCCAGGCCTCGAGGCAGGGTGTGGCCACTAGCTGCTGCCACAGTCACAGCTCAGAAGACTTGGAAAGGAGAAAACTTCAGGCCATCGGGGCCTGGCTGGTGCAGGGGAGGGAAAGGGGACAGCAAGGCTCTAAAAATCCCAAACCCAGAGAATGAGCAGTCCCGCCACTGTCCATGCATTGGTGGACATTGCTTCATTTCTTTTTCTTTCTTTCTTTTTCTTTCTTTCTTTCTTTCTTTCTTTCTTTTTTTTTTTTTTTTTTTTTTTTGGACAGGCAGAGTGGACAGTGAGAGAGACAGAGAAAGGTCTTCCTTTACCGTTGGTTCACCCTCCAATGGCCACTGAGGCCGGCACACTGCGGCCGGTGCACCGCGCTGATCTGAAGCCAGGAGCCAGGTGCTTCTCCTGGTCTCCCATGCGGGTGCAGGACCCAAGCACTTGGACCATCCTCCACTGCACTCCCGGGCCACAGCAGAGAGCTGGCCTGGAAGAGGGGCAACTGGGACAGAATCCAGCACCCTGACCGGGACTTGAACCTGGTGTGGCAGCGCCGCAGGCGGAGGATTGGCCTAGTGAGCCGTGGCGCTGGCTACACATTGCTTCATTTCTAATACAGACCACTACGCGACCTTGTATTGTACACGAATTGGCTTATTTTGGGGATGCCCTCACTATAATATACAGCTCCCGAGAGAACGGGGACCTGGGCTACTTGGTTCACAGCTCATTTCCACCACAGTGCCTGGCACACAGTAGGTGCTTAACAATTATCAGTGAAACGAATGGTCTGCAGGCACACAGCTGGCACTAGCACAGGATCTGTTAACTGGATAATAATAACATCAGCACAAAGCACTCTGTAATCCATAAAACCTGCTGTTGCACTTGATTCTTCCACTTTTCTTTTACCGATCTGCCTGGTGCATTTGGACATGGCCCAGGAGACCGCCGGCCTCTGCAGAGCCAAGCTCCAGCGGCTGGGCCCACGCACCCTCCGGGGCCAGCAGAACTGTCCAGCTCAGTGCTGACCTGGGCCGTGTCATGGAAATGACCACATAGCCCGGTTCAATCCACTTCCCCAGCCCCGTGGAACCCTGCTGAGAAGCTGGGGAGGGATGGACAGACAGCACGGGAGGCATCAGCTTAGAGCTGTGGCTCATTTCCCATCTGGTGACCTGGGACTCCCTTGGCCGTAATGTGAGGACCTGGACAACGGGAATAATGGCTTCCTAGGGCTCCTGTGTGAGACAAGCAGGGGGCATGGCCTATGCCCAGCTCTGTGCCTGCTGCGTAGCTCAGCACCACCACCACCACCACCACCACCACCACCATCCAGACACTGGTGCCGCCCTTCCCAGCAGCTCGAGCCAAGTGACTGACCTACCACGGAATAACCTGGTTACCAGGAGTGGGTAAGGAGCTCCAGGGCCAGGTCCATAGGCAGTGTTTAATAGACGTGGGCAGCTATCTGATTGTTACTCAGGAGACTATTTCCTGTCCAAAGTGCCCACGGGAACAGATCTGCGAAACACAGGCTCCTCGGCTGCAGGTCTGTTTCCCGAAGCCCCTTGGTTTTGTTGCTCCGAGAATGAACTCACCGCCCCCCGCCCCATCCCCACCCCTCCTGGATCTGACCTGGCAGCGTCTAGAAGCATTTGGAGGTCGGCTCTCAGCGCAGAGCTGGAGCTCTGGGCTCCATCTGCCCGTGCACCCCCGCAGTGCTGCGAGCTGACAGCGAGCGACGAGAGGACATGCAAATCCACCCTAAAAACGGCGTGTTATTTTCACGGCCTGGCTGGTGCATGTCTGTGGGAGCCTGCTGAGGACAGCGCGTCACCGTTAGGTACAGGGCACATGTCACCAATTTGGGGCTGGCTGTGAAATGTAAAAATACCCAACCCCAAGAAAGGCTTTTTCCAAAAAAAAAAAAAAAAAAAAAGAAAGAAAGAAAAAGAAAACTTTTCCCGTGCTTTTTTGTGCACTCAGCCCTGAGGCCAATCCCAGCTGGGCCAGTCCTTGCCCTTGGCTCTGCACCAATCCCAGGCATAGCTCAGCTACTGGCCTTCCAGGGCAGCCATACCGAGCCATGGCCCGGAGACCGATGTCAAGTCAGGGGTCCAGGAAGGCAGGGCTAGCAGAGCGCCGAAAGACAGGTGCCTCCCCAAGGAAAGCAGAAGGTGAGCGAGGCCGGGACGTGCCATCAGCCAGGGCAGGACGTGCCGTCGGCCACATGACCGTTACAGGGCCCATTCGGAGGCGCGCAGCCGCGGCACCTCTCCTCTGCAACGCCAGTCTTCAGCAGGTGTCCATGGTAGCGCACCTAATCCAGGTGTCTCCAGTGCAAGGGCTACCAGCTGGTGGAGCCGAATGCGGGCAGCTGGCAGTCACCAAAACAGAGCCCAGAGCGGAAGAAGGAAATGCCGGGGCCGGCGGCCAGCTGGAGCGAGGAAACAGCGATAGCCGTGTGACCAGACTCCCATCCTTTACAATGAAAATGTCAAGCAAAATGTCGGCTCACGTTTATTTTAAAACACCGCGCAGGCCAAGCAAAACACACCTAAGTTCTAGCCCCAGCCCACTAACAGCCACTGCACCACCCACGGCCAAGCCCCCGCTGTCCTGTGGGGGAGGGACACGGGGGGCAGTTGCATATCTCCTGCAGGTCCCAAACCCCTTTCTACTTTCCCTCCTCCAGACCTCCAGGTGCCAGATGAGCCCCCCTCCAGGCCCACCCTTGCCTGGGAACGCTCCCTGCAGGCCGAGGGCCACCCCGCACCAGCACCGCATGCTCCGCCCCTTCCTGGCCCTCCAGCCTCCTCCCCTCTGCCACCCTGGCTCCTTTGCCCTTCCAGACTCTGATCAATGGCCCTGCTGGGGGCCTTGTGGGGCTGGGGGCACCGCGCTGATACCTGGTCCTGCTGGGGACAGCTGCCTCTCGCCAGGCCCCATGGGAAAAGCTGCAATTGAGGCTTAGGAGAACAGCAGGTGCAAGGGACCCGAGGAAGTGAGTTCTGTGCGTGGGTCTTCCATAAACCCGGTCGCAGACTGTCAGCGCAGGCTGACTGAGGCCTGTCCAGCTTGGGCAGCTGCTCGGGAGGCCGTACCACCCTTCTTCCAAGGGCCAAGAGGGGCGGCGGAACGGCATGACCAAGGATAACAATTTTTAAAGATAACACAACACTGGCGTGCCCTGGTCCATTCTTCAAAACAGGTGCATATTTCCATCAACTCCCTGGCTGCCAGGACGCCGTTATACATTGCCATTATCATCATCCCCACTCTTTCTCCTCCCTTTAAAGAACCAGAGGCAGCCGAACCTCCTGCCCCAGCCCAGGGCCTCTCAAACTTAGAACGTCCTAATGTCGTTAAAATGCAGATTCGGGTTCAGCAGATCTGGGTGGGGCCTGAGAGTCTTCATTTCTGCCAAGCCCCAGGGAGGCCCACATGCCACTGGTCCCGGCACCACTTTGAGGAGCAGCGAGGCTAAGGTCACGGGACACGCTCAGGGCCAGCCCCAGGGCTCTCCCCTGCACCCCTTCCCCCGCCTGGGCTCACCTCACTTTTCACAGGTTGGGGCCTCTTGCCCAGTTTCACCTCCAGGAAGTGCAAGGGCGCGATCATGGCCCCGATGTTGCGGATGTCGGCGTATTTCAGCTCCTCCACGGTCAGAGCCGAGCCGGGCAGTCCAGTCAGGGGGCCGAGCCCTGGCAGAGAGCCCGCGGTCACGGAAGGGTCGGGAATCTGCCCGGGCATCATAGCAGCAGAAGCGGCAGGCCAGCCTGGGGGGGAGGGGGGGGCGGAGAAAGCGGCATCGGTCATCTGCAGGGAAGGGGGCTGCTCGCGCGGCTTCAGCCCCAGGTCTCCCTCCTGGCACCAACATCCCCCTGCATCCTCTCCCCTCCCAGCCGCTCTTCCTGCCCTTCAGCCCTTCCTGTCATAGAGGAAAACCTGATCAATTCATTCACACCAAGGTCATCCCTTGCACTGCCAGGGGTGTCTGCCTTTAAAAAAAAATAGAAGACAGTGACGCTCAACCCCATTGCTGGCGACATTTACTCACTCGGCCTCTGCTGCGCCAGGCCCTGCGGTGAGCCCCCCTCCCCCCATCAGCACTCTGAGGCTGGGCCGGAGCCCCCCCACTCAGGAAGAAGATGACCCGCTCAAGGGCAGGCACACAGTCAAAACCGGTGTGGCGCTGGGGCTGCCTCGGAAGAGGCGGAATTCTAACAGCGGCATCTCAAGCACCTTTGCACCTGTTTAAGAGGGAGCTATTTTTAATCTGGCATGGTGCCTCCCCTCAAATCACACATCCCATTCTGCACACTTGTGAAGACACCCTGAATACAAGATGAAGCAAACTTAAGTTAGAAGCGTGTGTGTGTGTGTGTCTGCTATCTACGCAGCAAAGGAGGTGGAATTAATTAGCATGTGCTTTCCCAGTGGAACCTAGGACCAGAAAATTCCTCCAAGGTCTTCTCACTCTCAGAGCAAACACATATCTGAGCCGCGCCAGATGCAAGCAGTTCAGAGGGGAAGAGAGACTCGGGCAGGAAAGAAGACGTAAGTTAGACAGGCCAACACCAGTGCGATGCTTATTCTTTCTTTCTTTGACTTGGGGAAGCTCGCAGGCAACAATGGCCCGCCCAAGGCTCAAATGTCAGTGAGGACAGCTCATCCACCAAAAAGCCCGGACTCACCCAGGCCCTCGAGGGGCTCCTGCCCAACTGGCCGCTCACTAAGCACCTGCTGTGAGCCAGCAGGCACCGGGGAGGTCGGATTCAAGAAGTCTTAGTGTCTTAGTCGCATTTTAGTGCACAGCTGTCCATGGATTCCAGTCCTGTACAGGCAATTGTCTCTCCTTCCCACCTGTGTGCACAGGGCCACCCATGGAAACCTCCCCTATCTCACTTATCCTGAGGGAAGACTGTTCGCCCATCCCCCATCTCCACCCGTCTCTTTTCTTATAGAGACGCACAGGGGAGCTTCAGCAAGTCATGGCGAATCTGCACCATCGTGTCATCCCATTTCTCCTCCCACTTTTTGAAGCTGCCACACTGGCCTTCTGTGTCAAGGAGCTCCTGTGCTCCAGGGGCCATGTCGTCTCCGGCTCTCTCCCCTCACCCCAGAGGGGCCCTGGACCGTGAGCCACAGCCACCGGCCCCTACTCAGGCTCCCAGGTCTAACATGCAAGAGGCGAGGCACATCAAATGCAGGCCACACTCTCCGTCTCCATCTCACTTGAAAAGGTGACGTTTGGTTCCCTCTCTGAGTCCCTTGTCACTTTCTTAACAGGCTCTGCGCTCCAAGGGGCAAAGCACACGAGCACAAAGACCTCCACTGGACTCTGTCTGTTTAAAGATGTGGAACGGGCAGGGAGCCGCCACCTGGTCCTCCACACACCTACGGCGTCTGTCCACCAAGCTCCAAGCCAAGGCAGCATCTGGTGCTCCTGGGCTCCTTCATCTGGGCTCCACCCACTCGGCTCCCACATCCGGTCCCCTCAGCCCCTCCACCCCACCCCACATCCTTTCTCCCCACCCCGACTCCTTGGCACCCAGTGGTCCCTGGGCCCTCTCAGAGCAGGACCTGAGGCTCACTCGTCCAAACCACTAACTCGCTCAAGGTCACGCAGCTGGAAAGCACCAGGGCCAGGAGTAGACTCCCGGTCCCTGGAGCCTGGGACCATGGCTCTCTGGCCCTGCCCTTTCTGTGTCCCTTAGGCATCAGTGCCTTCAGCAGCGGGAATGACCTCCTCCCCGGCTGCCAGACACCTACACTGTGCAGAGGGCTCTGCTTCCCAGAGCCCCAGGCTGAGGTCGCTTCCAGATAACCCCACAGCAGCTAAACAAAGGGGGTGGAGACCAGACACAGAGGTGGCCCCAGAGACCTCTCATTTGTGGGAGTTCAACGCACTGGGGTCCCAGGTCAGTGAGAGGGCCACTCCTGCTGCCCGCCTCAGCTGGGCTGTCACCGCGGGGAGGGGGTGCAGACTGCCCCCCAGAAGACCACCCCAGGTCTGCCCAAGACCCCCCTGTCTGCCCAGCGCTCCTCCAGGAAACTGGGACAAGGACTCGTTCCTGTGGGCACAACGGCGCCTGGGCCAGGCCATGTGGCCACCAGGTAAGCAAGGGGATTTCAGGGGTGCAGTCATGGCTGGCGGGGCGTCACCCAGGTAACCCCAGTGCCTAGCACCATTTTTGGCACTGAAGGGCAGTCTAGAACACTTGCCTGGGGTAGGTGTTTAGCCTAGCAGCTAAGACGCCGGTTGGGATGCCTGGGTTTGGTTCCTGGCTCCAGCTCCTGACTCCAGCTTTCTGCTAGTGTGCACCCTGGGAAGGCAGCAGCTGATGGCTCCAGTACTCAAGTCTCTGCCACCCACGTGGGAGACCTGGATTGAGTTCCTGGCTTCAGCCTCCCTCCCACCCCCGCGGCCACTGCAGGCATTTGGGGGAATGAACTAGAGGATGACTCTGTCTCTCTGCCTCTCAAATAAATAAATAAATAAATGGTTTCTGAAAGATAAGTACTTATTGAAGTAATAAATAAATGAGTGAGAGTGCAGATGATAACGACTTCACAGAACAGCAAAATTCAGCGTGTGTGGGAGGTAAACTCTCTCTGGAAGCCAAGATGCTCACTGTCAGCTCCTAATTTCACCTCTAGGCTCTTCGTTCCCACAGTAGATCCCAGAAAAGTACTCTAGAGGCTCCCGTGAACCTCCCTGCCGAAGGCAAGCCCGGGAGATGGAAGCCAGAACCCAGCGTGCTCCAGGAATGGTAGGCTGGGCATGCAGCTTCTGTTTATTTTCATACAGATGGTATAAACGAGACACATCAGCGTCATAAATGAGCCCAAACACAAAGAATTCTCTGCTACCGTGGAACCCCCAGGAGGGGCAGCCACCCCCTGGGGATTCCCACCATTCTTGTTCCTCTGTGACCCTGTGGCCAGGATAAGCCTCCCCCAGGGGACCAGGCACCAGGCTCTCCTTGGTGGAAGCAACCCTCCCCCCCAGCCCACCCCTTTTCCTCCCTCGCTGCTGCTCAGATACAAGCCACAGAGTCCTCAACGCATAGCATTCCTAGGAGACAACCCCAGCAGCTGACACTCGCGGTGAGAAGTCATCTAACCCCTGGCGGGCGGGGGCTGAGCGGCCGAGCAGCTGCCTCTCAGAGCTGGAGCCTCATTAACTGCAAGGAGCTGGCTGGCAATCTAAGGCTGGGAGGCCACTTTGGTGATTTGAGAAATAAAACAATTTGATGTGATTCGTGGATCTATAAAAAAAGGGGGTGGCGGTGGCCAGGAGCCAGCGGCAGCCAGGAGGAACTTAACACTTGCAGGAAGACACGGGACAGATGACAAGCAGTGGACTCATCTCCCAGCCCAGTCATTCCACATGGAAACAACTGACCAGGAAAAGGAGAACTGACGACAGGCTAAGCGCTGGAAACCCCAGGGCCCAGGAGGTCTGAGAGGCAGACAAGCGCCCTCCGTGTCTCCGTCCGGCCCTGTGCGCTGGCACAGCAGCCATGTCGGGAAATGGGGCTTGGGCTTCCAGAATCCAGAATGACTCTGGCAATTTGGGGCTCTGACCAGGAACAATGAAGGACAGCTGGGGAATGCACAAGGGACAGGTCAGGCACGAATAAGAAAGAAACAGCTCCGAAGGTCACAGCGGACCCTAAGCCGCTGCTGAGCTTAAGATTATGGGTGACTTGAGGCAGCTCCACAAAGCCAGCTGGGTGACAACAGGGGCCAGGCGGGAGGAAGCACTTGAAGAAGAGGCCTGGTACCCAGATCTCTTCCGCTCTGACTTCCCTGGGGAGCTGCACTGGGCACAAAATGTGTCCAGGCCAGAAATGCCCGCAGGAGAGGGCAGCACGGATATTCATTTCAGCCCTAGTGAGAAAAGCCAGAGGTGATAAGCAAACTTTGTCCCTGGGCTTTTCTGCTCTTATTTACTCTATGTAAAGCTGTAAAAAGCCTTAAACCCTTTTTTGTTGCTTGGAAAGAGCTATCTTTATTACAAAGGGCCCATTACTGGGCTGGTGTCAAGGTGCAGCAGGTTAAGTCACAGCCTGTGACACCAGCATCCTGTATGATCCTGGGTTCAAGTCCCGGCTCCTCCACTTCCAAGCCAGCTCTCTGCTAATGCACCTGGGTAAAGCAGCAGAAGATGACCCGAGTGCTTGGGCCCCTGCTACCTGGGAAGACTCAGAGGGAGTTCCAGGCTCCTGGCTCAGTCCTGGCCATTATGGCCATTTGGGGAAGATCTCTTTCTCTGTGTGTCTCTCCCTCTCTCTGTAACTCTCAATTTCAAATAAATCTTAAAAAAAAAAAAAAAGAAATTGCCCAATATTCAGTATTTTTTTCCAGAGAGGCAAAAACAGGTTTTTTTTTTTTTTTAAAAAAAAAAAAGGTCAAAAGAAATAGGATCTGCATCTCGAACTTCCTGTCCGTAGAAACGAAGGCTTAAGGGAGGCGCTCTGAGAAGAGCTGCCCTCCAGGGAAGCAGCTGGCCTGGGCTGGCATCGGGAGCCCGGAACGGGGGTGTGCTAAGGCTCAGGGTGGAGGTGAGGGCAGGTTGGAGTTGACAAGAGCAAGCCCCAGTAGCAAGAACTGGGGTCAGAAGTCAAGGGCACGGAGCCAGGAACTGAGCATCAGCACCAAGGAGGGCTGAGAAACAGCGGGGGAGGACCTCCAGGAGGCAAGCGGCTGCAGGGGCAGGAGTCCACGGAGTGAGCAGAAAGGTGGCAGGCCAGTGGCCACAGGGTATGGGACCCGTCACCGCGAGGCTTGCAGAATGAACAGCAGACCTCTGGCTGGCGCTAAGGAGTCATCTGGGACTGCCTCTCTGCTGGGAGGTCAGTGATGCAGGTCCACCAGCTTTCCAAGCACAAGGAGATCAGGCGGCAAGGAGCAAAGGGGCAGGGGGAGCTGCAAGCCGCAGAATGAGGACCAGGCCCCTGCAGGTGCTGGCCCAGCTCTGCAGGCGGGGCACCTGGGGAGGCTTCAGAGCCAGACCCCAGCCATGTGGCCCGGGGCAAGTTCCCTAACCTCTCTGCACCTCCCTATTCTCAGCTCTAAGGCGAGAACAGTGTTACTTGCCCGCTAAGGCTGCCAAGAGATTCAATTAGCTAAGACTTGGAAAGTACCTGGAATTGCACCTGCACACAACCAGGAAGACTCGGCGGCGATCCCTTAGAGGTCCCTTCCGGACTGCTCCCCCTGACAGTGGTCTCCCCTCCTTACAGCCACCTAGAGGATTTCCCCAGAGGATTCCCTGCTCGCCCACTTCCCAGTGGTACACCCCGAGTGGGCAGGGCCATCCTGAATCCTGGCAGTGAACTACACAGCTGCAACCAGAGATGCCAGGCCAAGGGCTAGCGACACAGGTGCAGAAATGAGGCCGGGCACCTGCCCTCTGTCCTCAGAGATCCCTCTGAGGTCTTCTCCACCCTGCAAGCCGGGACACGGCTGCACAGATCACTGGCCATGAGGTACAGCCACCAGGTGGCCCTCAAGAGTGGGGGCCGGCACTGCTGTGCCACTCGGAGGGGCTGCTCCTCTGGGGTTCCCCTAAGCATTTGGTGACGGGTAGCCAGTGCCAGGAGGAGCCACCGCATGATTCCTGCATAGCCAGTCGGGCCTTAGAAGAACTGGGAACCTTGCCCTAGGGGATGCCTGTTCTTCCCTGGAGACTGGAAAAATGCTTCCAACAAGCCTGCCTGGGAAGCCAGCTTTGTCCTCTTCCTAACATAGCTGGCCAGCGACTGCACGTGAGATCCTCCCTCCTGGGAGTCCACACCTCCAGGGAAGACATTGGCACCGGCCCAGCTGTCGCCCCTCTGCCAAGCTTGTCAGCTCTGTTCTCAGTGGCAGGGTTCATAACACAACGCACAACACAGACACACACGTGCTGTGTGATAATTGCTTTGGTCCTTTAAAAAAAAAAAAAAAAAAGTGCCACTGGCCAGCTCCTGCTTTGGAAATCAGCACCACAGCCGAATCCCACGGGCTACAGCCAGAAACTAGACCAAAAAGGAGAGGTGGGGAGGAACGGGGGAGAGAAAAGCCAAGGACGGTGGGCTCCGCTCAGGCCTCCCACAGCCAGCCCCACGTGTAAAGAAACCCAGGCCGAAAATTCCAAGCGTGGGTTGCTAAGGCATTTGTCTCTGCTGAGTTTTGAGAGGGCCAAACCACACACACGCACAAGAGTGCACGCGCGCACGCACACACATGCACACAGGCACACGGAGCTTGGCAGCCCCAACGTTCCAGAGCTGGTAACACAAGCCACGGGACCGCCTGCCAAGACAAGCAGGAGAATGAGCCAGTTCCAGTTTCATTGGCCACCATACGCTGCATATGGCCCAGGACGCAGCCAAAAGAGTGTTCTCACCCTCCTAAGGCATAGGAGACCCTCTGTTTTCAAACACACCTCCACAGAGCCTTAATTAAAGGAAAATGGAAAAATAATGTGCCTGCTTCTCCCCCCCACCCGCCTATATAGGTATGTGCACCTATACCCAGACACACTCACTCTATTTTTCTCTTCCGCCCATTTCGCTTTCAAACATAATTCATTCGCATGGAAAAAAAGCAAACTACATCCTGTAGCAGAGAAGAATGTAGCCTGCCCTCAGCCCTGGCTCTGACTGCTCAAGTAGAGCTGGGGTTGAATGAACGCAGAGCAGGCCAGCCCAGAGTCTGCACCAGCCCCTTCCTTCCCAGCGTGGAGCTGGAAGTGGAGGCACTCGAAAGAGAAAGCCAGTCCATTGCAACACCAGGGGCGGCTCAACAAGCAAGGCCCGAGGGCCTGGCCCTGCCAAGGCTTTCTGCAGGTTGGAAAAGATGCCCACACAGCCCGGGAACAGGTTGGGGAGACAGGAGGTGTGTGCCCTGGGGGTTGCCAAAGCTAAGTAGCGGTTGAGTAGGGGGGAGACCCTTACCCAGCCCTCCCTAGAGGTCATTGTCACCACATAGGGACACATTGCCCAGGATGGGGTTTCAGCTAACTCAGGAGAGAAGCTAAAGGCCTCCACACGCACACCTTGCTGCAGCCCTCAAATAGCTCAGCAACCAGCTCTTGGGGGAAGGTTCTGGAGCTGCCTGCCGCGCTGGAGCCGAGAAAGAGGAGCAGGGACAGAAGAGGTTCTCTCAGGGCCCACCCTGCCTGTCCTCAGCTAAGCCGAACCCCAGCAGCCCAGAGGCATGAGAATGGACCTTGCTTCTCTCTCTCCTCGCCCCACACCCCCAACCTCGGGTTCATATAAAAGTGGAGCCACCTCACACCTAATGCGTGGTTACACTCTCCCCTAGAAACCTGCAAAGGGAGATAAGCCATCGAACTCTCCCTGCAGCCAGATTTGCTGGAAACGCAAAGCAATGGGAGGTTTCTTTAGAAAACCCACAGGGAAGGGAGGCTGGCGGGGGAGGGCAGAGGACTGGTTAACACAGAGCCTCAAAGGACAAGCAGGCACCCAACACCGCGCCAAGCTTCAGTTTCTCAGGCTTCTCAAACTCCCAGCCAGGGTGAGTGCATCAGGATTTAAACCTGGGTACACACACCCACACTCTGCTTGCCCTCTCCACACAGACTGGAGTCCTGCCGCCCTGCGCAGGAGCTGTCAGGCCACAGCCCCAGGCCCTGGGGGCCACACGGGAGGGGAGGGGGCCTCAGCCAGCAGGGGCCAGGCAATCCTGCTACTACACCAAGGGGTCCCCGCGACTTCTTCCTGCAGCCTCTCCACCCTTCCATCACTGCATCCCCGCGTGTAGCTGCCGCTCCTCCCACTGCCCCAAGCCAATCCTGGCTCTGCCAGCCCCGGGGTCCAGGGATACGGGGCAGAAGGCCCAGAGCCCCCGGGCCCCTTTGAGAATTCCAAGCATCTCCGGAGGGGCTGCCTTGCCTCCTTATGTAACCTGGCCGGGAGACGCGGAACCCCCAAAGCCGACCCAGGCCATCCCTAGGACCCTTCCCAGCCCAGAACCATGCAGCGGAGTATCCGAGAAAAGCCCCCTGCATCGGATGCAGACCCCTCGCCCTCCTCCACACCCTCCCCCGGGTCCTCCGGGAGCCGTGCTTCCTCCCGGCCGGCAGGTCCCTGTCATCCTCCCCCGCCCCGCCCCCGGCTCCCGGACAGGGGCCGTTGTCTCCCCACTCACCCCGCCTTCCCCGCCACCGCCGCCGCCGCTGGAGGAGAGCGCCTCCCAGCAATCGGACGGAGGAGGAGAGCGCGCGAGGGAGGAGGCAGCGGACGGAGCCTCCCGTCCCGGGGCCGGAACCAAGGGAAGCCACCGGCTCCCGGACGCCCCGCGCCTCGAAAGCTCGCGGTCCCGGGGAGCCTCCCGCGGGCCGCGGGTGCCGGGGGACTCTGCGCGCTCCGCCCGCGCGAGGGCGGCCGTCCCAGGTGCCCGCGGCCGGCGCGCCCCGCCCCACCCGCGCGGCCGGCGCCCCGCGCGCGCCCTCGCACCCACCGTGCAGAAGCCGCGGGCGGAGGCGGCGCCGGGGCCGGGGCCCGGCTGCAGGCGCCCTGCACACTCCGCGCCGCTGCCGCCGGGCCGCGGAGCTCCGCCCGGTGCCCAGGCCCGTCCCGGCCCGGGAGCCGCCGCGGCGCCAGCCCCGCCGCCGCTGCAGCGTCCGCCGCCGCCAGCGCCCCCCGTCGCGGCCGCCGAGCGTCCCTCCCGCAGGCAGTGGCGGGCGGCGGGACGGGTTGCATCAGCCCCGGCTATATAGCGGCCCCAGGGCGGCGGGGAGGGGTCGGGAATGCGGAACCGGCCGAGCTGCCAGCTCCAGACGTCAGAGGGGGACGGAGAGGAAGGGAAGGAGGGGACAGGGGAGGAGGAGGGGGTGTGGATCCGGCGCTTCACACCCACTGACCTTCACCGCCCCCGCCGCCTCGGGCGCCCTCCTCCCGCGGCTGCTCGCGCTGCTCTGCCCGCAGGGGCGACCCGGGCCCCGCGGCGCCTGCCCGGGCTCCATCGCGTGTCCCCGCGCTCCCAGCCCGCGGCTCCGGGACGCGCGCGGAGCGAGCAGGACGCGGCGAGCGGTTATGTAAGCGCATCCCCAGCGCACGGCCGCCCCGCGACGCCCAAGCCGCCGCCTGGGAGAGCGCGAAGAGAGGGCCGGGCTCAGAGCCCGGGCAGGCATCGCCGGGGGAGGTGGGGGGGTGGGGTGGGAGGACGGGGGGGGGGGGGCGGGCGTCGGGGCACGGCCTTCTGGGTCCTCAGCCTTTTCCCGGACCTAGATGGTGTCAGCACGATTCCGAGCTTGGACGCCTGGGAAGCGAAGGGGAGAGGAGGTGGCCTCACAAGCGGGCATGCAGAAAGATGGGCCCAGGATGATGGTGCCTGGGGGAACCTGTACCCCTGCCCACCGGGCGCCCACCCAAGGCTGCAGCCTGACAGCTCCACCGCCCCGCGCCCGGCTTGTTTGATCCCTGGGCTTTTTGTCTTGCTCCCGCAGGCTGTGCCTTTTCCCCTCCGGAGCTGACCCAGCCCTCAGCAGCCCGGCAGTGGCCCTGTGCCATCCTCCTCCAGAGGTAGATGGGCAAGGGGACGCTAGAAGGAATGGTGCTGGGTGGTGCCCTCCAGTCCTTAAAGGCCCAGAACCCTGGGGGCAGAAGCGTGGCTCCTGAGACCTTGGCACCATTCTCGATGCCTGCCACCTTCCAGGCCCCTCTGGGTGCCCAGCCAACCCCCTACCTCTCTGCCCAAGACTTGGATACCCGGTGACCTCTAGCCTCCTTCTCAGGGTGATGCCAGGTCATTTCCCACAGAAGAAAGGAAGTGAAAGGAAAAGGTCAAGCCTTCTTGGAGGGCAGACGCTAAGAATGAAAGGAACAACAGGACTGGAGACAGGTGGGAGCCACAGAACACTCAAGCCAGTCTGCCTGCCATGTGGTTGTAGTCCCCCTGCCACTCCTGGGCAGTGGAATCTTTCCAGATCAGAGCACTGGTCCCGTGGGAGGAAAGGCAGACCAGGTCCCCATGGCCATTGCCGGCCTGGCCAGTCTTCCCCTTGGCCATCAGCAGCCTCCCTTGGGACATGAATGCGAGCCAGTAAGGAGGGGGCCAGGCCCTAGAAGAATAGGCTTGGAGAACACATCATCATTGATAGTCCTGTGGGAGAACAGGACTCAACCCCACGGCACCTTCGCTGCAGCATCAGCATCAGCATCAAAGCCGGGGACCGGGAAGCTGCCTTAGGATGCTTCTCCCAGGAGACCGAGGTTTGGACGTTTATGTGGAAGCCGACACTGAAACTTTATGTGTCGTGAAACTTTATGTGTCGTCGGCTGGGACTTTGAACAAACGAAGCTGATCTATGCGCAGGGACCAGAAATGAGCGTGTGTGGTTGGAGCAGGTGCTCTCCAGGGCCTGCTTTGGACCGTGGTGGGGCCTCCCCCCACAAATATTTAAATAAGCTACAGGGGTGGTACTTGGGGGTGACTGGGCGGTCTTGGGCCCGCTCCATCTCCCTCTAATAGCCACTAGTTCTCTCCTGTTATTTGATACGGGCGTTTTTCCATTTTATATAGGATGCTGTGCAAACACAGCTTCAAGACCTCCCTCCAGCCCCACCGCCCCCTCCCAGGGAAGTGACTGGAGGGAGGATTGTAAACCGACGGTGGCCTGCTTCTCCTGCTGGTCCTTATGTGGAGCTGGTCTACACCCCTGGCTCCCAGGGGCAAATGACTCAGCTGAAAGCAGTCTGAATTTAGGTTTCCTCTCAGTCGCAGCTAGAAGAGTCCTCGTAAGACACTGGCCCCGGCCAGGAGGCAGCCTTAGAGGTTGTTGCATATTCCAGGTGAATCGGAAGAGATGGGGACTGTGCAGAGGAGACGCTGCTGGAAGCCAGCACACGCTAGGGGTCGGCTGAGGGTGACACAGTGCAGAGCGGAGAAGAGGGGAGTCGTCCCCAAGGCGCGGGCAGGTGGCGTTCTCAGGACGCTGAGATCCTGTGTCCAGGCCCGGCTGACACCTTCCCTGCCTCTGGAGGTCTCTGTTACAGGAATCAGCAAACTGTACCTTACTGAACTTGGGCCTCCGAGTCCTTGCAAGTAGAAAAATCCTGACGAGGCCACTGGCTTTCGCACGTCTGGTGCATTTGGACGTTGATGACAACTAAGCTCTTTGCAAAGGGAAGAAGTGAAATGGTGAAGTAAAACAATCCCTCAGACCTGTTCCTCCAGTATCAAAGCAGGAAGTGATGGTTCTGGTAGTCTGCCAAACAGCTAGTCTTCATGCAAATATTACTGAACATCTCGTCTGTGCCTGCAAGGTACACAGAGTGGAAGGCATGATTCCTGGGAGCCTAGCAATTAAGTCGCTCCTGTCCCAGATGGGAGCACCTGGGTTTGATTTCCAGCTCCAGCTCCAGCTCCTGACTCCGCTGTCCTGCTACAGCAGACCCTGGGAGGTAGCAAGTAAATAGTTCAAGTTAATCAGGTTCTGGTCATCCATGTGGGAGACCCATATTGAATTCCCAGCTCCTGGCTACAGCCCCGGACCAGCCCTGGCCATTGCAGGTGTTTGGAGACTGAACCAGTGAATAAGAGCTCTTTCTGATGCTCTGCTGAGAGAGAGAGAGAGAGAGACTCTTCCTCACTTCTCACTTGCCATCGAGTTAGGAAGAATGACTTAAAAACTAATGAATAGGAACATCTCAAATCAGAGTGCTAGTTGAGTCCTGGATACTCCAATTCCAACTCAGCTCCCTGTTAATGCTCCTGGGAAGCAGCAGATGATGGCCCAAGTACTGGAGTTCCTGCCACCCACGTGGGAGACCCAGCTGAGGCTCCTGGCTTCTGGCTTTGCTGGCCCAGTCCAGGCTGTTGTGATCATTGGGGAGTGAACCAGTGTTTGGAAGGTCAGTCTTCTCTCTCTCTCTCTCTCTCTCTCTCTCTCTCCCCCCTGCCTTTCAAATAAGTAAATTTTAAAATAGACAAAACAGATGAACAGCAACACCAGGAGCAGCTGAGAGAGAATTACATGACACAGACTATAAGCACGGCTGGAGTTGAGATAGGGCGATCATCCTCCACTGTGCGGACCAGAGTTACAAACTAGGAACTGGCAGGTTGAACTTAGTTTCATTGGCTCAGTCCTAAATTCTTTCTTAAAAATATATTAAAGGAGTGGACAGTGCTGTGGCACAGTGGGTAAAGCCGCCTTCTGCAGTGCTGGCATCCCATATGGGTACCAGTTCGAGTCCTGGCTGCTCCACTTCCCATCCAGCTCTCTGCTATGGCCTGGGAAAACAATGGAAGATGGCCCAAGTCCTTGAGTCCCTCACCCACATGGGAGACCTGGAGGGAGCTCCAGGCTCCTGGCTTCAGATCAGCCCAGCTCCAGCCATTGTGGCCATGTCGGGAGTATATGTAATAGTCAAGATAAGCTATGTTTTGCTGCAGGAGTAAGTATCACCCAACACTGAGTGACTCACCACAAGAAAGGTTTATTTCACAGACAGCTGTCCTGTAGGTGCTGCACCTCCGTGTCAACAGGTGCATTCACGTCCATCATGGCAGAGAAGGAAAGTAGAGCTGGCTACGCACTAGCAGACGAGTCTTTCCTCCTGGAGAGGCATTTAGTACTGTGGATTGCCTGTCATTGGCCAAAGCAAGTCACGTGGCCACTCTTAATTTCAAAGGGACAAGGAAGCTCTGTCCTGCTCTGTATGGTGAAGGAGGAAGGAACCAGAAATTAGCGAACCATCAGTAGTTGCCACAGCACGCACTCCCTCATGGCAGCAATGGGCTGGCACCTCCTAGACAACGCCCCCTTGAGATGGGGCACCGTGGGATTTGACTCAGCACTCTCTTCCCAGCCTGGCATGGCCTGGCCTCTGAGGGCACTTGGCTGTGTAAATCCCGGTATACACAAGGCCTATCTCAGCATTAGTCTTCCAGGTGTCTCTGGTGATCCATGGAGTTATCACAAGTTTTGTTTCAAAAACAGATGTTTTGATCTGCTTAAAACAAAAACACATGCCGTAGGGGGTTCTTAGGATGAGAGGCAGGATGGTGTCATGGAATCACACAAGAGGTTGAGAGTAGCTTTTTTTATGTTCTGCAAATCACAGTAACCTGCTATGATGATTTCTTCCTCCTGGTCTTCCTTTGATCCATGAAACAGCTACCAGGAGAAAGCTGGAGAAATGAGCCTCCCCCATGTTCTTCCCTGGGGTGGGGGAAGTTTCGTGGTAGTGATTGGGGGGGGGTCTGATTTAAAAAAATTTTTTTAATTTACCTGTGTCTGAATTCACATACATATAGGGGTGTGTGTGTGTGTGTGTGTGTGAGTGTGTGTGTGTGCATTCAAGGCTGAAGTATCCAAGAAGAAAATTTGGGAATTGGGAATGGGAAGGCCTCTCTCCCAATAACCACCGATGAGAGTTTTCTGAAATATGTCTAAAGGTTTAAGACTAAATCAGCATCCACGGAACGCAGTCATTTCTGGGAAGAGTCCAGCATCTTCTCTTTAATCCGCTAATGCTATAAGGCTTGGGAGAGTGAAGCAACAGTAACTTCTCATGATGCGGCAGGCGGGGTGAGGGTGGGAGAAGCGTTGTGGGTACTTGTTCCCCTCAGCATTCCATTCTTTGAGCTCCTTCCTGTAGCTCTGGAGGGGCTTTATCACCCCAACCAAGGTAGATGTGTGACACCTGAGTTAGCCAATCAGAGTAGTCCCTTTCCAAAGCCACAGTGATTGGTTCAGGAGTGGATCTATGGCCCAAATAGGGCCAATCAGAGTCTTCCCTGAGATTTGCTGTGTGAATGCTAAGGAAGAAGGAAGCCCCTTCTCTTTAAAACGCCACAGCAAAGGTATAGTCAGTGGCTGTCAGTGGCCGCTTTTCCTGTCATGTGACAACAGCCTGAGAAAGGAACCAACACACAGAAGAAAAGAGAGCCAAAATGTGTAAAGAGAGAAACAGCCATGAGATCGCCATCTGAGTCCCCGACTCTAGCGTGCCGTAAGAAACCGCTGAGTCATCAGTCATTGGACTTTGTATTGATGGCGTCAACACATCCCCTTTCGCTTTCTTAAGACAGTTTGAGTTGAGTTTTCTGACCTGGCCACTGAAAGGATGCTGAAAAATGCATGAGTCAAATGATTTAAAGTCAAGCTTCCAAGGGAGCGCTGAACTGACATGTGGACTTGCACCTGCTTCCATCCTTTCTCATCCATCAAGCGCCGCTCAGCCTCCAAGAGACTAAATACAGAACTGCAGCGAGCTGCCTGCGCACGGCTCAGGGCTCAGTTAGTCATTTAAATAATTTAGTCCGACAACCTTGTCTGAGTGTTTGCTGTGAGCCATGCACCATGTGCTGCCGTATTTGAAGAGGCAAAGGAAAAAGAAGATGTTCTTGCCCATAAAGGATGACACACTAGCGGCCCAGAAAGACAGATGATATTTATAAAAATGGGGAAGTGAGGGCTTCAGTGATCTAGGGAAAACCTAACGTGATGCACTGTGCTCTCAGAATATTCGGTTTCTGTGTAAGTCCTGCAGCTTAATGAACGAGTGAGCAGAAGTTGATCTGGGGCTCAGTCTTAGGAGATGTTGACGGTGAATTAATGAACTGGGGGAATAAGAGGCAGAGAAGTTCCGAGACAACCTATGCCCCAGAAGACTGGAGAGTGGGGGGCACCCTCACAGACTCTCAGGCCCCCCACCCCACCCCATCCCACCCCCTCTCCCTTAGCACGGGCTTCCCCAGTGCCGTGGAAGTCAGACTGCGTTACCAGGACAGTCAGAAGAGCCCAGAAGGAAACAAGGTCAAAGAGGAGTTTGCTGTACTTGCTCAGATATGAGAGACATGACACCCTCACAGAGGGAGAGTCAAGGGCCTTGAGTTGTTTTCTAATTTAAATAATTTTATTTATTTGGAAAGCAGAGACAGAGACTCTCTGTGAGAGAGAGAGAGAGAGAGAGAGAGAGAATCACCCCTCTACTGGTTCACTTGCCGAATGTCCACAACAGCCAGGGCTGGACTAGGCCAGAGCTAGGCACCAGGAACTCAGTCCAGCTCTCCCATGTGGGTGGCAGGGACCCAGCTACTTGTGCCCTCAGCTGCTACCTCCCAGAGTACACATTAGCAGGAAGCTGGAATTGGGAGCAGAGCCAGGACTCGGGCACTCTGATATGGGATGCAGGCTTCCAAGCAGCCACTTAACCCCTACAACCACCACCCACCGAACTCATTTTTTAAAAGCAAGAGTTTAATCTGGGGCTGCATCGCAGTAGGTAAAGCCACCACCCACAACACCAGCATTCCATACCAGCACCGGTTCAAGTCTAGCTGTTCCACTTCTGACCAGCTCTCTGTTAACTTGCCTGGGAAAGCAGCGGAAGAGGGCCCAAGTGCTTGGACTTCTGCCACCCACCTGAGAGACCCAGATGGAGTTCTAGGCTTCTCTCTCTCTCTCTCTCTCTCTCTCTCTCTCTCCCCTTTTCAAATAAATAAATCTTTTAAATATGTATATTTTAAAGAGTGTAGGCCGGCGCCGCGGCTTACTAGGCTAATCCTCTGCCTTGCGGCGCCGGCACACCGGGTTCTAGTCCCGGTCGGGGCGCCGGATTCTGTCCCAGTTGCTCCTCTTCCAGGCCAGCTCTCTGCTGTGGCCCGGGAAGGCAGTGGAGGATGGCCCAAGTGCTTGGGCCCTGCACCCCATGGGAGACCAGGATAAGTACCTGGCTCCTGCCATCGGATCAGCACGGTGCGCCAGCCGCAGCGTGCTGGCCGCGGCGGCCATTGGAGGGTGAACCAACAGCAAAAGGAAGACCTTTCTCTCTGTCTCTCTCTCTCACTGTCCACTCTGCCTGTCAAAAAAAAAAAAAAAAAAGAGTGTAATCTAGGGCTGGTGCTGTGAGGTAGTAGGTGGCGCCAGCATCCCATATGGGTGCTGGTTCGAGTCCCAGCTACTCCACTTCTGATCCAGCTCCCTGATAATGACCTGGGAAGGCAGTGGAGATGGTTCAAGTTCTTGGGCCCCTGCACCAGCATGGGAGACCCAGAGGAAGCTCCTGGCTCCTGAGTTTGGATTAGCCCAGCTCCAGCCATTGCAGCCATTTGGGGAAGAACCAGCAGATGGAAGACCTCTGTCTCTCCCTCTCTGTGTCTGCAACTCTGCCTCTCAAATAAAATAAATATTTTTTTTTTAAAAAAAGAGTGTAATCTGCACATGTAGACATTAGACATTACACTACAGCCATGTTCCCAGCCAGCAGCCACACACATCTGCTGCTTCTAGATGAACTGAAGACTCCTTTTCACTCTTTCCTTTCTTCTTAATTCCTGCTCCCACCCCACCCCCCATTCCAGAAAGCGCGGCTGTGGATTGGTCAGATTCTCTGCCCACCCCCCAATTTCAGAAAGTGTGGCTGTGGATTGGTCAGATTGCTCCATAAAACCTTTGAGCCTCAGTTTCCTCATCTGTTAAATGGATACGATAACGACACCTACACTGGCGGGTTGATGCGAAGGTTCAAGGGCCTGCGGCTAGGAGCTGGGGCAGACCCCTGCAGCCTGCAGGCCTTTCTCCCGCTTGGGACCTTCGGTGACGCTTTCCTCCTGATGCCTGATGATAGAGTCTTCAAAACTGCTCTCCTTGGTTCAGGCATGCTGCTGTGGTCACTGCCGTGTGCTGGAAGTGACCTCAGGGGTAGTGCCCACATCTTAGGGTTTTTTTTTTTTAAGAAAGAATGAAAAGTAAACATTTATTATTAAGGAAGAGAAAAATGTATACAAGAAAGTCTAGGTTTTTTTTTTTTTTCATGCACTACTTTTGTAATGGGTTCCCAAGTATCAACTTTTGAGATTTTCCAAAGGGTAATTTTTTTTTTTTACATAGGACCATTTACTGTGTGTGGACATTGTTATCATAGAAACTATATATTGTAAACTAAATATAGTCTTAGTTTACAAGAAACTTAGAGGAATTATATATTAATGGAGAAGACAATGTTATAGTTCACTGCAAAATATTATAAAAGTCATGCAATTGTGTGGTTTTAAGTGTTTAATTACTTGATGTGAACAAGGCAATGAAAAAAAAAGAGAGAGAACTCACCAAAGCAGGCCTGCCTGTAGGATTCTGTGTGTTCAATTCGCTCTACTTTCTCGTCATCTCCAATTAGTTGATACATGTGAGTGACCACTATAGAAGCCTGGGTATCCATCAATACAAAGGAAGGAATAATGTCTGTTTCCAAGGCATCATATGCCCCGTGGCAGAACCTGGGTTAATATAGAATTTATTTCTGTGCTCAAATGCTTCGAATGTATGTGTGTGTGTCCAGAGATAGGGCTAAGCTGGCCATGTCTCCCTACAGCATAACCTGATGTCCATGGAGCAAGCCAGTGTTGGGCTGTCCACCAGTCACACGCTCTGGTCTGGAGGATTGAGATCTCATCGAAGTCTCCCAAAGCCTTGATAGTCAACATGTCCTAGGTGCAAAGGTTTCCAGTGCAGAGAATAAGAGGCGTCTCTCCTGGTAGCAGGGGTTTTTCGAAGTGAGCTGGCCAACTGCTGCACCGGTGTGGGATGTGCAGATCTCCCGTTCCCAACACCAGCGTCCTGTCACCGGGCTCTGCTTGGTCACCCCAGCCGCCGCCGCCTGCTTCCATCTTAGGTTTGAACGTCCGCTTAACGCCATGTGTTGAGCTTATGGTTACACTCAACGGACATTTAAATAAACCATGTGCTGGGCCAAGCAATCATTTCTTTCGCATCCCCAGCGTGTGGAGAGCACTCGGGGCTCTCGGCACTGGAAGGATGTTCTTTAAGCGAATGCTGAGCGGCCAGAGAATGAGCGGACACATCTTATCCAGCACAAACTTGTCCATATTAAATGAGGCCGGCCTAGATGGCACGGGATCGAGCTGGCCCGGAGTGACGACGGGCATAAGCCTCCGGACTCTTTGTCTGCTCTGTGTTTCCAAACCACCGCCAAGAAAAAGTGATTTCAGCCAATGTTTCTGGAAGGGAAGGAAAAAAGCCCTGGAGGTTTTCTGCAGGAGGTGGTGTTTCCGCTTTTACTCAGCGCTCTTGGTCTTGGAGGTGGAGAGCGGGAGGTGTGGGCAGCCTGAGGGGGCCCAGTGACTGGGCCGGGGGCGGCTGGGGTCTGCACTTGGAGGGAGGCTCTTCCAGCTCCAGCCCATGCCGGCCAGGCCCTGGCGCCTGCACCCCTGCACACAGGCCCCCAAGTCAGCCTGGAATGCTTGGGGCTGGGGTCCCGGAGCCCCCAGGAGGGCAGCCCCACACTCTGTGTCTTTCCTGGGGAAATCTGCCGCCCTGGGGAAATAAGGGAAAGTCGCACTGCTGCCAGAGGAGACCCCTCGGGCTGGCCTCCGGGACGGGCACGGAGGGAGGCCTGGGGACAAGGGCTCCTTTGGTGGCCCTGGCTGGTCTCACAGGCTCCCTTTCAGGCTTTCTGCCTGAGGTCCCCTCCCTCCCGCCTGCCCTCTGTGTTTCTCTATCTCTTAAATACACCTCCCTAATCCGCTCCTTCCTCCTTTTAAAAGCCTGCCTTTCCGTCCCCACACTTCCCCAAATGCCAGCTTGTTATTTCTGTGCCCGCCCCCTCACGCGCTTCCCCCGCCAGCTCCAACTGAAGCGCAGTTTCAGACCCAGCGGCGGACTTCTCACTCGTTCCTTCACTCAGCCGTTCATTCGTTCCATGGATATTGGATTGTCTGTAGGAGCAAAGGCTTAGATCATAAAAGGATGAACAAGGCTGCCCCCCCCCCCCGCTCTCATGTGAACGCATAATTAGCTGAGGAACTAAGTGATCACATGTGTGCAAAGGCCAACGAAGGGGTACTGGACACAGGGAGGAAAGCCACTGGAAGAAACCTTCTCCTATTGGTCAGCACTTCTTATCCCAATCAGTGTGGGGCCAGGGCTGTTCCACTGTGGCACCGGGACAAGTGTCCCCCTGGGGACTTGTCTGAGGCAGAGGAACCCCTTCGACCTTGCTTCCTGTAGGTCAAAGCTTCAGGGCTAAGGGGAGTGTCTTCAGACTCCACTGCCCATCCCTAGTCCCTTGCAGACCTGGGGTCTCGGGTTGTCCCCCATGGCCATGTTCATGGTTTTCACGGCTCTAAGATTGATTCATCATGCAAGGCGGCAGGACAGAGCGGTGAAGGGGCTCCCTGGAACCAGACTGCCTCTCTGTATCCTGTCTCTGATGCATGTTAGCTATGTGGCCTGGAGCGATTCACTTAACTCCTCTGTGTTCCATTCCATCATTAAAACAGGATACAGGTGACAACACCCAACCATAGGAGTACGAGAGACTCTCAATAAGTTACCCCCACACGCACTTAGAATAGTACTTATCACACGGGACTCAGGTTGGCTGCTCTTTGATGCTGGCGGCTCCCGGCTCCAGCTCCTGACTCCAGCTTCCTGCTAACGTGGACCCTGGGAGGCAGCTGTGACGGCTTAAGTGCCTGAGTTTCTGCCATACCTGGGAGAGACTTGGGTTGCATTCCCAACTCCCTGCTTTGGCTACCCTGGCTATGGCAGGTATTTGGGCCAGGAGAGAGATAGAAGCTCTCTCTGCCTCTCAAATATACAAATATTTTTTTAAAAAATCAATTACTACCATGAGCAGCAAAGTAAAACTCAAGATCAAAATAAAAGTATCCCAGGGAAAATTCAAAGCTATGTCCATCGGAGGAAGAAGATAGACTGCATTTTCCTTAACTCAATTTTAAAATATTTTTATTTGGCAGGGGAAAGGAGGGAGAGAGAGAGAGAGAGAGATCCTATTGGTTGGTTCTTCCCCCGACACATTCTCAACTGCTGAGGCTAGACTGAAGCTGGGAACCAGAAACTCAATCGGTGGTGCCATGGCACCGGCAAGTTGAGTCATCACTGCCTCCCAGGTGCACACGAGCAGGAATGGAGTTCAGAGCAGAGACAGGATGCAATCCTAGGCGCTCTGGTATTGGGTGCAGGCATCCCAAGCAGCGGCGTTATCCACCAAGCCACACTGCCTGCCCCAGCACTTGCTTTAAATCACATTCTATTACCTGACACATTCTTTTTCTGAAAGCATTGTACCTCTTTAAAGCAACATAGCTCATTCTCAGGGCTGAAAAAGTGCATGCCCTCTGAGAAATCATCTCAGGGCTGTGCTTGGCACAGCAGTGAAGGTGCTAGGTAAGACAACCCTGGCCTCTATCAGAATACCTGGCTTCAATCCCAGGCTCCAGCTGCTGACTCCAGTTCCCTGCTAATGCAGACCCTAGGAGACAGCAGTCATGGTTCAAGTTAGTTGGTCTCCTGCCACCCACTTGGGAGACTTGGATTGAATTCCAGCTTCAGCTCTGGCCCAGGGATGTTGTAGGCATTTGGGGACTGAACTAGTGGATGGGAACTGTGTCTATTTGTCTCTTGTCGCTTTCCCTTTCAAACAAAAAATATTAAAATTTTAAAATCTGAATTGCAATGCACTAGTTGTAGAGATACCTATGCGTATAAATTCAAACACTGTTATGGCAATAGAACTATTTGGGAAAATTTCTCATAAATTTCAATGCATTTAAAGTATGCAACAAAATATCGAATTCATCAATGGTTCTCAACTAACCTCTTGCATTTTTAGGATTTATTTTAGGGGCTAGCACTATGGCGTAGTGGGTGAAGCTGCAGCCTACAGCGCCAACATCCCATGTGGGTTCAGGTTCGAATCCCGGCTGCTCCACTTCTGATCCAGCTCCCTGCTGGTGCACCTGGGAAAGCAGTAGAGGATGGCACAAGTGCTTGGGCCCCTGTACCCATATGGGAGACCTGGAGCAGGCTCCTGGCTTCAGCCTGGCCCAGCCCTGGCCATTATGGCCATTTGGGAAGTGAGCCAATGGATGGAAAATCGATCTCTCTCTCAGCCTCTGCCCCTCCCTCTCTATGGTTCTGTCTTTCAATAAATAAAACAAATCTAGAAATTCTTCTGCCCCAATGCACAGTGGAGCACCGTCATTCTGTCAGCCTCGGACTGTCCCCAGCGCTCAGCCTCTGTCACCAGGGGCAGTGACAGGCAATCGATTGGAATTTGCTCTTAAGAAGGTTTACTTTTGAAATAGCAGCTAATATTGATTGAACACTTACTATATGCCAAGCACCGTGCTAACAGCTTCAGATTTATTAATTCACTTAATCCTCATAGAAGCCCATGAAGTAGGCGGTATTGCTAATCCCGTTTTACAGATGAGGAAACTGAGGAACAGAATGTTTACTATCACAGCTAGTCAGAGTGGCAGAGTCAGGACTCACACCAAAGAGCCTGGCTCCAAAGCCCATACTCTCAGCATATACAAAACAGCATTTATTGATGTTTGCTTGCATTTTAAGTAGAGTTTTTTTAAGATTTTTTATTCATTTTGAAAGAGTTACAGAAAGAGGGGAGGAGAGAGAGAGAGAGATCTTCCATGCTCTGATTCATTCCCTAGATGGTCATAACGGCCAGCCCTAGTCAGGCCAAAGCCAGGAGCCAGGAGCTTCATCCAGGTCTCCCATGTGCGTACACGCACTTGGGCCATCTTCCGCTGCTTTCCCAGGCCATAGCAGAGAGCTGGATCAAAAGAGAAGTAGCTGGGACTCAAACCGGTGTCCATATGGATGCCAGCACTGCAGGTGGCAGCTTTACCCACTATGCCACAGTGCCGGCCCCAGGTTATTCATTCTTGCTGTTGGTTCTACAGTGCTCTTTTTCAGGTTCATGTGTGGATCCAGAGGGACAGATGGACCTCAGAAATCAGAGTAATGTCTCTCGGATTCCAGATGTGAGAAAGAAGGCCCAGAGCCACAAAGGTGGGGGCAAAGCTGAGACCACACCGCTTCATCTGTGAACAGCTGACTCCCAGAGACAGCAGTCACATCTGACCACCTGTCTGTCCTGGCCCCTGTTCAGGGAGGGTCTGTGGGAGGGAGGGAGGGAGGACTCCCTTGGGCAGCCCCCTGTGACCTCTGCTGGAACCTGTAGGAAGGGGGAGAAGAGAATTAGCACTCCAAATCTCCCATGATGCAGTGGTGTAATGGTTGGGCAGGGGCAGAGGCCTGGGTCAGAGGGAAATTCCCAACCTTGGATGAAGCCAAAGAGCCCAGAACCCCACCCGAGTCTCCCATGTGGCAAGGGTGCTGCCTGCCAGGATGTGCATCAGCAGGAAGCTGGAGTCAGAAAAGGAGCCGGGGCTCAAACCCAGGCACTCTGATACAGGGTGTGGGCAACCTCTGTGCCAAACGCCTGCCTCATGCGTTATTTTTGCGTTTGCTGGGGGCCTGGTTCTGGGCTAAGCCCTTTACCCGGCATCCAATTGGATGCTTCCTCATGCAGTCTGTCCTGTGGGTCTTGCTATCAGCCTCCCTCTACCGTGAGAAAGCTAGCGGGTCAGAAGGTTGAGGAACTCAGCCCAGTGTCACAGGGTCACAAGGGTCAGCTGTCTGAGCCGTGTGCTGGCCTCTGTCCAGCACACGCGTGTGTGCAGCACGCACGCACAAACACCAGGGGCTCCATGCTCGGTTCTGCGCAAGCCCCTAGTGCACCAGACTCCCAGAGGTTGCCAGGGCTGTGCCCATGGGGGAGCTTTACCTGAGGGCCAAGCTCAGAGCCCATTGGCTCCACCAACAAGTAGAGATTTGGGTGCTTTCTAATCCACATGCTATTCAGAGCACTCTCTCTCTCTCTCTCTTTAATATTTGCAAAACGTTTTTTTTTTGGCATCTAGCATGTAAACATACAAACCAAAAAATACACGAATCGTAGGTGTGCAGCTGAGCGAATTTTCCCTCAATGAACACACTGGTGCTGTGGTGCGTGCAGGCTGCCGGAACAGACGCCAACAGGCTGGGGTTGGTTGTTCGTCACAGTTCTGGGGCTGCAAAGACCAAGGTCAGGGTGCCAGCAGATTTGGTGCCTGGTGAGGGCCAGCATCCTGGCTTGTTAAGTGGCTGACTTCTGGCTGCATCCTCACGTGATGGAAGGGGCGAGGGAGCTCTCTGGGGTCTCTTTTTGTGCCCCCCCAAAAGTTCATGGCTTGGAAATCCTTAAATTCCTGTTGATGCTATTTGGAGGCAGGGTCTTCAGGAGGTGATTGAAATTCCATGAGGTCACGGGGCCCCCATGGTGACGTTTGTGGTGTTGTAAGAACAGGAAGAGACCCAAGCTGGCACGCTTGCACTGGCTCGCCGTGTGGTGCCCTCCATCATACTGCTCTGTTGCAAGAACCCCTCACCAGATGCCAAAGAGACGCCAGCACCATGCTCTTGGCCTTCCCATTCTCCAGGACCATGAGCTAAATAAGCCAATAAGCCTCCACTCTACAAATTACCCAGTCCGTGCTATTCCAGTGTAGCCACAGAAGACAGAATAAGACAAGCACTAATTCCATTCCATGAACCAAGAACAAGCCAAAGGTTCCACCTGCTAATGCTAATGCCATCACATTGGGGTTAGAATTTGATGAATTGGGGGGAGGGACCCAAACACCTGGTTCCTGGCACCTGGCACCTGCTGCAAGTGTCTGTAAAGAGGAGACAAGTTCATCATCTCCAGTTATTTGGAAGGGAGTCATTGAGACTTCAAAGCAACCAATTTTTTTTTTTGACAGGCAGAGTGGACAGTGAGAGAGACACCCTCCAATGGCCGCTGCGGCCGGCGTGCTGCGGCTGGTGCACCGCGCTGATCCGATGGCAGGAGCCAGGTACTTATCCTGGTCTCCCATGGGGTGCAGGGCTCAAGCACTTGTGCCATCCTCCACTGCACTCCCTGGCCACAGCAGAGAGCTGGCCTGGAAGAGGGGCAACCAGGACAAAATCCAGTGCCCCGACTGGGACTAGAACCTGGTGTGCCGGCGCCGCAAGGCGGAGGATTAGCCTAGTGAGCCACGGCGCCGGCCCCAAAGCAACCAATTTTTAAAGAGAATTCTTTTTTTAAAGATTTTATTTATTTATTTATTTATTTTGAGAGGTAGAGCCACACAGAGAGAGAGAGAGAGAGACAGAGAGAAAGGTCTTCTGTCCACTGGTTTACTCCCCTAATGGCTGCAATGGCCGGAGCTGCACCTATCCGAAGCCAGGAGCCAGGAGCTTCTTCTGGGTCTCCCATGAGGGTGCAGGGTCCCAAGGACTTGGGCCATCTTCCACTGCTTTCCCAGGCCATAGCAGAGAGCTGGATCGGAAGTGGAGCAGCCAGGACTCGAATTGGCACCCATATGGGATGCTGGCACCGCAGGCTGCGGCTTTACCCGCTACACCATAATGCCGGCCCCAAGAGAATTCCTTTTTTTCTGATTTATTTATTTACTGAAAGACAGAGTGAGACACCCTCACACACACATACACACAGGTATCTCACCTGCTGGCTAACTCCCTAAATAGTCACGATGGCCAGGGCTGGTCCAGGCTGAAGCCCAGAGCCTGGAACTCCCCTCCGACATGGGTGGCAGGGACCCAAGCACCTGGGCCATTTTCCTCTGCCTTCCCAGGACCATTAGCAAGGAGCTGGATCCCAGAAGTGGAAGAGCCGGGACTCAAACCAGCGCTCTGATACGGGATGTTGCCATCGCAAGTGGCAGCTTAATCTGCTGTGCCACAACCCTGGCCCCCAAACGGAATCTTCATATCACAGATGAACATCCTCTTACCAAAGGTGCACTGCACAAAAACAAACAGCACAACATTTCGAGCCCAAAACGCCTGGAATTTACTGCTTGCTGTTTTAAACAAGATGTGTGCTCATCTCACCCCAGTTACGATGGATCTCATCGAAGAAACAAAAACAAAAAGCAATAAATGCTGACGAATATGTGAGGAAAAAGGTACCCTAATCCACTGCTGGTGGGAATGTAAACTAGTACAGCTGTTGTGGAAGACAGTATGGAGATACCTCAGAAAGCTGACAGTAGGTCTGCGAATCCCACTCACGGAATATACCCAGAGGAAATGAAATCAGCTCATGAAAGAGTTATCTGTACCCCCATGTTTATTGCAACTCAACCCACAACAGCTAAGATATGGAATCAACCCAGATGTCCGTCACCTGATGACTGGATAAAGAAACTGTGATGTGAGATATATATATATATATAGTCTATATGTATATATACATATATATACTCATATATACATATACACATATATGTATATATATACACTATACACACACACACTATGGGATATTACTCAGTTGTAAAAACAAGAATGAAATCCTGTCTTTTGCAACAAAATGGATGTGACTGGAAATCATTATACTTAGTGAAATAAGCCAGTCCCCCAAAAGACAAATATCATGTTTTCCCTAATTTGCGGTAATTAATACACAGAGCACCAAAAAATGTAATGTATATGAGTGAAATCGACATTTTGAGATTTGATTATTGTTTACAACCCTTGTCTATACTCTTGAGGAACAGTGGTTTTTCTACTTACCACTTGTTGAGTTCTTTATTTGGTGGAGTTAAGTTTGTGATTATAAAACAAACTGAAAATATGTCATTGCGAAAATTAAAAGAAAAAATAAGAAGAGGGGTGGGAGTGTGGGTGGGAGGGAGGATGGAGTGGGAAGCATTATTATGCTCTTAAATCTGTATATATGAAATGATGCAATTAATTTGTGTACCTATATAAGTTTAAACATTTTATAAAAGCTGTGTTCCTTCTAGATGTGATATATCCCAAGGAGATAATAAAACCTTGTTATGCAGAAGAAAAAAGTGTGCTTTCTAGGAGGCAGCTGGTACTTATTCTGGATAACTAAGTGCAGGGACGGTGCCTCTTGACCTGCTACTTGTTGGTCTCCTGCCCAGGGCGTGGATGCAGTGAGCGGGAGGACCCCTCCATCCTGGCTCCAGGTGTCCACCTTGCCACTCGTGGGGCCAGCTAGAGATACTCTGTGCTCCCGGTTCCAGCCCAGTTCCCCAGTCAGACACCCAGGTTCAAGTCCAGGTTCTGCCACAGCCCACGTTAGTGACCCAGTGTCAGCCACCTGGTGTCACCCCCCCCCCCCGACATCAGTGCCTTTGTGTGTGTGTGATGAGACCTCGGCTGCACCTTGTGTGATGACAGGGAGGCGGAAGGGCTCACCACAAGGCCTGGCACGGTGATGAGCCGCGCCTTCGTCCTATTTCCTGGAAGACACAGGGTGCGGGGAGAGGGGAGCCATGGGCGCAGCTCCCGCCTCGAGGCAGGGTGGACCGGAGACAGCCACGGGCAGTCCTCCGTCCTTCATCTGCTTCAGGCCCTGACTCAGGCTGCCTTGCCGAGAGGCAGGTTCATTCTTGCAGGTCAGCAAAGAGCCCTCGACGTGCTGAGCCAGGAATAAAAATATTGATTTGTGAGGCTGGATTCTGGAAGCCCAAACAAGCTATCAGAGCCAGAAATGGGTGTGTGTAGGTGTGTGTGTGTGGGGGGGGGTCCCTTCAGCTTAACCCAGCCCAAACCATCGCTGTCAGCCAGGAAGTTACCAGCTCGTCTTCGGGAAACATCCAGAGGGAGGTGAGATTGGCTCCAGGAGAGGTTGTCATGACAACCAGGAGCAAGTGGCTGGTCGAATTTGAACACCCTCCCCCCAAACACACACACGCACACACACATACAAACACACATGCACTCAGCACACACTCAGATCAGTCTTGCCAGGAGCCCAGCTCTCTGAGCTGCAGAAGTTGGGGTCCCCTGGGTAGGGGAGAGTGTGCGTGGCTCCGCCCACACTGTCTCCCCATGCGGCACTGCAAGCTCTCAGCTTCATGGAAGCCTTATTAGACCCTGTGCGTGCGTGGGGGGGTGGGGGTGCTAAGGGCACTCTCAAGATAATTGCCCTCCCAAAACAGCGCGGTGGAAACCACCAGCCCGAGGCCTCTGGGAATCAGGCAGCAAGCTGACCTCGGGCTCCGGGAAGCACCAGGGGAAAGGGACCCTCGGTGAGTGAAACCTCTTCACCGTGCTGCTCCCCGTGCTTGGTCCAGGCCCCCTCGGGGTGTTCCCCCACGGGACTGGTCCCTGAACCCCACCCACTGCGGTGTTACAGGCCCAACGTGTCAGAGACTGCTGCCCCAGGGACTCTGGTATTCAGATGGAGACTCCTGAAAACTGAGACTTTCCACCTCTTTAGGTAATGGACACACTTCTTCATGGGGAGGCTGAAATTCCAGGCTCCCTGGACGGAGGTGGTTCCAGGATGAGGGGACCCAACAGACTGCAGTTCAAGATGAAGGGGCAGTGGATCTGGGTTTGAGTCCTCCTGTACGGCCTTGGGTAGGAGCCCTCAGCACCCATGTCTACAAAGCAAGGCCACGGCACTTAACTCCTCTGTCCATTAGCACAAACTCTGGCGCAATGTCTTAGGGCCTCAAAGGAGGACCAGCTCCCCATCCCTGTACCCCCGGCTGAGGACCAGGACTGCCTGGGCAGAGGTGTTCAGCAGCAGAACCTCAAAGGGCCACTGCACCAAACACCTGACTTTCCATGTTTTGGGCACCAAAATAGGCTTACTTTTAACTCCATTTTTCCCATGGACGTCTGCCGAGTTAGACAGTGGCGGAGAGAGAGGCCTGAAAGAACCAACCAATGAAATAGTCAATTGGATGCGATGATAAGTTGTTGAGATTCCTCCCTCCCCATGGACAAGAGGGAGGACACTTGAAAGCTCTGGGCATTCCGAGTAGGGACGAAAGAGAGAAGACGCCTGGCCTGGGGCCGCCCAGGACACACACTGGAAGGGAGGAGATGGAAGCGGACAGACAGAGGATTCCTTCTCTGAGCAGGCCTTCTGTGGGGCGGCAGGGGTCGGTTTTATTATTAATGGTGCATGATCACCTGCACCGCAAAGCTACTGACGATGGCCCCTAGCTAAAGGATTGGCTTTTCTGCAGCCAGTGTAGCTGCTTGTCAGGGTGGGCGCAGAGCCAGGCAACAGACTGCAGCCGATCGGGAAGGGGGTGGGGATCTAGATTTGAGACCCGCCCCCTGGGCAGCTTCTGCCCTCGTGACCCCTGGCTGGCTCTGCTGATGGGCCCTCAACCTTTCTCTTGCAGGCAGTAGTGCAATGCAATAGAGAACATGGCCCATTCTGACTGTGCCGCTGCTGGTGGGGTGAACGGGACACTTTCAGTGGGGCTCGAGCCTTTGGGGCCTACCCATGTAAAGACGGGATCGTTCTCCGTGGATGGATGGTGAGGTTAAATGCGCACACAAGGGGCCCGCGCTATGGCGCAGAGAGTAAAGCTGCCCTATGCAGCACCAGCATGCCTTATGGGCACCAGTCCCAGCTGCTCCACTTCTGATCCAGCTCCCTGGGAAAGCAATAGAAGATGGCCCAAGTGCATGGGCCCCTTGCACCCACATGGGAGACACGGTAGAATCGGCTTGGCCCAGCTCTCATTGTTGCGGCCATTTGGGGGGTGAACCAATTATCTTAAGGGCCACTGTCCAAAGTAACTGCATTACAGCACAGTGTATGTTAATCACGTCCTTGCTTTTCTTTGTAGCTTCATCACGTTTGAACATAGCCCCACACAATACGTAACCTTGCCTGTCCTTGAACTTTATACACATTGACTCGAATAGCTACAGTTCCTTGAGATTAGCTCCCTTGCCGAACATTGTGTTCGTGCCATGTGTCTTTAGTATATTCATTTTCTCTGTTGTATAATATTCCACTGGAGATGCCCATAACGCATTCACTCTGCTGTTGGATGGATATCTGAGGCCCTTTGTGTGTTGTGATAAACAGCGCCACAGTGAATTTTCTGGTCCATCTCCTACAATCGCATGTGTTTCTGGACTTTCTTTGGGGTAGAACTGCTGAGTCGAGGCCTTGGAGCACACTCAGCCCTGCACAGTGCTGCCAAACCGGTTTCCCAAGTGGTTGCTCTCTCGCCAGTGGTGGGGAGTCCCCAGCCATCCACGGAACACTGGACACTGCGCCATTGCTTCCGGACACTTCCCGTCACCCAGGTCCTCATGACCACCCCTTCCCCGTCTGCCTCAGCGTGGTCACCACCGCCCAGAGCAGGCGCAGACGCTGGGCTGCCTGCCTGCTTGTTATTCTGGCCGAGTCTCCGCCTTCCAGCGCGCTGCCGTCTTGTCATTCCTGGCAGAGCTGTCTGCACCATCTCCCCCTCCTTCCTCTTAGGAGATCTTTCAGATCTGCTCCGGAATGGGACGCTCCTCATGCAAATGTTTCCTCTGACAGCATCTGCACACAGAGTCCCTGGGCTCCGGGGGAGGGGCAGCCACTAATTCTGCGCCCTGAGCAGGTTTTTGCTGTTGTTGTTGTTTGGTTTGAAAGGTTATTGTTTGTTCATTCAGTTTTGGGGTTTGGTTTGGTTTGGTTTTGCTGGCTTTTCTTCCCTTCCTGCTTCCTGAAAGTGTCCCAACGAGCTGAGGTCACTGTTGAAATTGTCTCTGCCAAAGCCAAGTGCTGCCACCCTTGGAATGCACTTGCAGCTTAACTTTGTATTAACTTCATTAAATTTGCATTTAATTTTGGTGGCTGGTACTCCCCCTAAAATATCAAGGCTAGCAAATAGCACACATACCCCTACGACGAGAGACACAAACCTCCCGGAGAACCCAGCTCTCTCCTAACCAGAGCATCACGGAAACAAGAGTGTCAGGAAATCTTGATATTTAAGTGGAGTCCGTGCCTCCCGGGGAGGCTGAGTTGACAGATGAGTTGGTGGACGAATTTGACGGCCGGGCCAAACACCTTGGTGAAATCTTACTCTTGACCGGGGGTGAGACTGTGGGTTGCTAAGCAACTCTGGCTGAGAGGAGCAGGCTCGCAGGACACTGGCTAGCTCACAGAACGGGCAGTGCACTGGAAGACCAAGGTGGGGGCTGTAGCCAGGCGCAGTGCCCGAAACCACGCAGCAGAACTGGCCTGCCGAGATCCCATGAATGCCACCCAGCCTTTGGCTTTGTGCTGTGCCTCGTCCACACTCCCAGACTGAGCACTGCGTGCAGCCGCTGCCACCCCGGGAACTTGAACTTCCTCCTGACATGGCCTTGGCCACACAGTCTGCCTTAGGTGGAACGTGGTCTCATGCCGTGTCCTAGCTGCAAGAGAGGCTGGGAAAGTAAAAGTGCTGTTCGGGCTTGTAGTCCACTCCTTGTGATAGGCAGCACAAAACTAACTGTGGCCTAAATAAAATACACTTTATTTTTTTCTGGTTTTAAAAGAGTGTGAAAGCAAACAGTAGAAGGCTGCTCTGAGACTCCCTCAACTCGGCCTCTGCATGCTGTCTTACAGACCAATGTGGCTGCTGCAGTGTCTGCCATGGAGCCCACATCCCAGCCATCAGGAAAGACAAAGGGGCAAGCAGCATGATCCCTCTCTTGAGAGCCACTTCCTGGAAATGGCATATATTACTGACATCTGACTGAGCAAACTTGGTCACTGGCCACAAGCATTTTTGTCTTTGGTGCTAGAAACTGAGCTCTGCTCCTTAGTGAGGCTCAGAACAGGGCATGTGTGTGCTGGGTGGGTGTTCCCCAGATACAGAGAGGGACTTGGAAGCTGGACAACCCAAAAGTACAAAGAGTGAACCCCCGATGGCCCCTCCACATCGCGTCTTCTGCCCCCACTACAGCCGTGCCAGGCCTACCCACCGCCTCACCCAGGACGGGAGCCCCCGAGTGAAAGGCAGCTGGCAGGGCAAGACTGAGACAGGGAGCGAATGAGATGTGGCAGCGGCACTGGGAATGCAGGCCCGCTGCCCCGCTGGACTTCGTTTGTCCCCTTTGCAGGAGCAGGGCGAGAATTCAAAGCCAGCCTCCCCGTGCTGTCTGTAAGTACTTAAAAGCTGTTAGTCAAGTGGATACACGGTTAGATAAGACCTGCCTTATCTTCCTACCTGCACAAAGGCTACGCTGGGAGGGCTGGCTGTGAGCAGAGTTCTCCCAGAGCACCCAGGGGCAGCTCTGCACAACGCAGCCTCCGCCCAGCACCTGCCTGGCTGCAGTGTCCATCCTCAGCGGGGGTCTTGCTCAAGTGCAAGGTCCTGACGCCTGCCGACCGCCCCCCAGCAGCCCTGATCAGGCCACCTTGGCAGGGCAGACCGTGGGGGACCGGCTCCGTGGTGCTGGATGTGGGCTTGGGCCATGAGGATGGAGAGGCTGGGGTCCTGCGTACTGGGAGCGAGAGCTCAAGGTGGGTTTGAGCGGGCTCTGGTGGGGACGCCCTCCTCAGACCCACTGCTTCCCACCCTAAGCTCGCCGGGAGGCCGGGGAGGGGTCTCCCACAGGCAGGGGCTCCTGTATGGTCTCAGGGTGGTCCTGCGTCAGACGGAGCCCCCGCTTGGCGGAGAACTGGAAGCTGCTTTGCCATCGGGGGTCTGAAGAGCGCCTTTGGCGGGGACCCACGCTGGCAGAGGGGCTTCGGTAGCCAGGCGTGGCACCGCACGGGCAGCCGGAGGCCGCAGCCCCTGCTCCTCGCCTCTGCGAACGAACCCGGAGGGAAAAACCAAGCCAGACCCGAGCACAGCCGAAGAAATCGCCCGCCAGGCAGAGTCTCCCGCTCGCTCCTCGCGCCGCCCTCCGCGGCTCCCCGCCCTCATCCCTGCCCTGGCGACGGGGAAACACAACAGTGGGGCCGGCTGCGCGGGAGGTCACAGCCCTGGAGCAGCCGGCGGCGCGGGCCTCCGGGCCAGGCATTCCCGTAAGGAAACAGACCCGGGGAAACCTCGGCGGTCCGTGGAGAGTGCCTGCTATGAAAAGCTAGGTATCCATGGATTTGCTCAAAAATAAGCTTACTTTTTTTTTTTTTTTTTTTTTTTTTTTTTTTTTTTTTTTGACAGGCAGAGTGGACAGTGAGAGAGAGAGACAGAGAGAAACGTCTTCCTTTGCCGTTGGTTCACCCTCCAGTGGCCGCCGCGGCCGGCGCACCGCGCTGATCCGATGGCAGGAGCCAGGAGCCAGGTGCTTCTCCTGGTCTCCCATGGGGTGCAGGGCCCAAGCACTTGGGCCATCCTCCACTGCACTCCCTGGCCACAGCAGAGAGCTGGCCTGGAAGAGGGGCAACAGGGACAGAATCTGGCGCCCCAACCGGGACTAGAACCCAGTGTGCTGGCGCCGCTAGGCGGAGGATTAGCCTAGTGAGCCGCGGCGCCGGCCCAAAAATAAGCTTACGTTTTAATTCAGTTTTTTAAACTGAGAGGCAGAGAGACAGAGGAGGGCGCCCAGCCCCTGGTTCACTTCCCAAGCACCCGTGACCGCCGGGACTGGGTCAGGCAGAAGCCAGGATCTGGGAACGCAATCCAGGTCTCCCTCGTGTGTTTCAGGAACCCAGCCTCCTGGGCGGTCATCACGGCCTCCCAGCGTCAGGCGTTGCTGTTGGCTCGCCAGTGCGGGGCATGTGTGTCTTAACCAGCGTCTCAGGTGCTAGGCTAAACGCCTGCCCCTAGTCTCATTTCCTGCCAACTTGCTGGAGAATCATGGAGTACACACACACACCCCCATGCCACACAGGCCCCCAGCTTCCCACCGCAGCCAAGTCCTACAGGATGCAGTGTCGTCGGCAGAAGGGGAATGTCAGGGGTGCGGGGCAGGTGTCAGATCCACCTTCGGAAAGGAGCTAAAGGGTTAATGTTTCCATGCTCTGGACTCCAAGCTTCTCAGGCTCTGGGGGTGATGAGAAGGGGTTAACGTTCCTAGGGAGCAGCCGGGAGGTAGCTGGGAAGGGTGTGGCCCTGAAACTGACTTCTTCTAGAAGCAGGGAAACCCACAGATGTGCTTCTGGCCAGCGGACAGGACAGGTGCAAAGAAAGACAGGAAGGAGGCTGGGGTGTGCTTCCTGGAGAGGGGGCGTTGGGACTCCGGGAGCCCGCGGACTTGGCCGCCCCTCGCCGCCCTCGCGTGTTCGCAGGGCCTGGCTTCCTGGCCTTTGGCACTCGGGCTGCCAACACCTGCCAGCAGCCGGGAGGCGGGCACTGGCTGCAGCTTTCGGAGGTGCTTATGAAACAGATGAGTAAGCCCTGAGGCATCTCAGCGCAGACCACGGCCAGCCCTGTGCCAGGCTGGTGCCGCGGGGATGGGAGGATGGCGGTGGCAGGCTTGCCCCAGAGAGCTGCAGGCAGAGGCGCCGGTCCCCAAAAGACGGGAAGCAGGGGTTGGCCGTGGAAGTGACCTCACGGCAGTGGAGGGGAACGAGGCTGAGACAAGCGGAGCCCAACCAAGAGCCCACTTCGTGCTCGCTTTCTTTTAAAATTTGTTTTATTTATTTGGATAAAAGGAGAGAGCGAGCGAGCGAGAAATCTCCCAATTGCTGGTTTGTTCCCCCATATGCCTGCAGCAGCCATGGCTAGGCTGGGCAGTGGGTTAAGACGCCATTTGCTGGGGCCGGCGCTGTGGTGTAGTGGGTAAAACCCCAGCCTGCAGTGCCGGCATCCCATACGTGCGCCGGTTCGAGTCCCAGCTGCTCCACTTCCAATCTAGCTCTCTGCTGTGGCCTGGGAAAGTAGTGGGAGATGGCCCAAGTGCCCCTGCACCCTTGTAGGAGACCTGGAAGACGCTTCCTGGCTTCGGATCGGCTCAGCTCTAGCCATTGCGGCCAATTGGGGAGTGAACCATCAGATGGAAGACCTCTCTCTCTGCTTCTCCTCTCTCTGTGTAACTCTTTCAAATAAATAAATAAATATTTAAAAAAAACAAAGATGCCATTTGCTGTGCCAGCGGCCTATATGGAAGCACCAGTGCCAGTCCTGGCTGCTCTGCTTCTGATCCAACTCCCTGCTGCGCGCCTGGGAAAGCAGTGGGTGCTGGCCCAAGTGCTTGGTCCCCTGCCACTCACATGGGAAAACCAGCAAGTGAAGCTCTCTCTTTTTGTCTCTGTCTCTCTTGCTCTGCCTTTCAAATAAATAAATCTTGGAAGAAGAAGAAGTTGCTGCCATCAGGAACCAAAGACTCACAGTGAGATTGTCCCCTTCACACACGGCTGTCAGAGCCCCACCCTCCAGGACAGGGAGTCTCCGTGAGCTGGGACAAACAGCATCACACCCTGGGCCCCCGCCGCCGATGTGCCCTCTGCTGAGTAACACCGTTGGCATCACCGGCAACCCTGCCAACACACCCCACCTGTCAAACACGTTCCCAGCACCCGGCGAGCATTACTTCATTTAGTCCTCTCGACAGCCCCATTTTACGGATGCAGAAACTGAGGCATGGCATGCCAGTGTCACACAGTTGGTTAAGGGAAAAGCAAAGAATCAACCCCAGGAGATTTGATGCTAAAGCCTTGGATTCTATGCGCTGGAAGTGTCCATGTTCTCTGCTCTCCCTAAGGGACCCTGGAAAGGGGGAACAGGGTGTTCACTCTTGGGATCGGCTCTGTTTCTGGAACATAAGGTCAAGACCCCCTCCTTGGGGGGGGGGGGTCTTTTTTTTTTTTTTTTTTTTTTAACTGAAGCCTCTGAGGTCTTTCCTCCAGCTATCTGGAGTGGTGACCAGAGCGATCAACCAGGGAGGAGCCCTGGAGGCACAAGAGAACCGAGCCACACCCTGCAGGCACCAGCCAAGGTGAGAAGGTTGGAGGAGGAGTTTTTCCAGTCTCCTATCTCCCAACACCATGCCACACACTCTCCAGCGTCAAGGCACAGGCTACTTCCTGGGCCTCCTGGAGTGTGGCGAAACTACAGCCAGCAACCTGTAAGACAAACCCAACCATGTCGCTGTGATGTCCAGTCCCCCCAGCCTCTCGTGACTTGAAGGCCAAGTGCAGGTGCATTTGCACCGCCCACAAGGCCATCCTCCCTGAGCCTCCATCCCCATCCCCCTCACCCTTGGTCCTTCTGTCTCTCTCTCTCTCTCTCTCTCTCTCTCTTTTTGTAACTCTTTCAAATAAATTTTTTTTTAAATGATAACTTTATTTGGGTGCAAACAAATGCTGAAATCCATGCATCTGAGGGGTCTTCACGAGTTCATGGAGGGCAACCATGTAGACCAATGGTTAGGACGCCACTTGGGATGCCCACGCCCCACGTCGTAGCTCCTGGGTTCAAGTCCCGCCTCTGCACCCAATTCCAGCTTCCCGCTAATGTGCACACTAGGAGGCAGCAGGTGATGGCTGAAGTTATTGGGCCTCTGCCATCCAGGTGGGAGACCCGGATGGAGTTCTGGGCTCCTGGTTGCAGCCTGATCCAGCCTCAGCTTTTGTGACCACCTGGGGAAGGACCCAGTGGCTGGGAGATCCTCACTGTCTTTCAGTCAGTCTCTGTCACTGTCTTTCAAATGCATAAAACGTTTAAGAAATAATTTTTGAACAGCTTAAAGTTTAAACAATGAAATCCATAGAAAATGCATACGATGAGAAATGTATGCACAGATTTCAAAAGCGTTTTAGACACAAATAAGCTTGTCTTTTCATTCCATTTGTTCATGCACTTCTTCAAGTACCCATCTAGTTCTGGTCACAGCAAAACTGAGCCTCCATTGCTGATCTCAGCCTCTCCGTCTGTAAACTTTTATCTGAACAGATCAAATTCTTGCTGGGGGAAAAAAAACCACCTTCTAAAGCCTACAGAGGCTCAGCCTCTTGGGAAATTGTCAGCGTCCAGCACAGTATAGCAGAAAGAGCACTGCACAAAAGGACAATGGTCTGACTTCACCCCGCTGGGCTGCCCGTTCCTCATCGGCAGAAATCGCCATGGGGTTCGGGATGCTTGAGAGTCCCCGCCCCCCACTGCAGTGACCAAGGGCTCTAGAAACGGAAGTTGCCTTTTGGGGCCTAAAGGAATTTTCTAAACAGTAAATGCTAACAGTGAACAACACTAACTAACTATAACAAAGTGAGTCTAAGGGTCTTCTTTTTTTCTAAGATTTATTTATTTGAGAAGCAGAGTTAGAGAGAGAGAGAGAGAGAGCTCTTCCATCCACTGGCTCACTCCCCAAGTAGCTACACCAGCCAGGGCTGGGTCAGGTCTAAGCCAGAAGCTTCATCCGGGTCTCCCACATGGGTTCCAGGGCCCAAGCACTTGGGTCATCCTCCACTGCTTTCCCAGGCATATTAGCAGAGAGCTGTATTGGAAGTGGAGCAGCCAGGAATGGGGCCAGCACCCATATGGGATGCCATGTAGCGGGTGGCAGCTTAACCCACTAAGCCACACCCTGGCCCCATGTCTTAGGTTCTTTAACAGCCCCATGTGGAGTTCTTGTCATACATGTGGCATTGCCATAGGTGGAACCAAGGCCCAGAGATGGCAAGTCATTTGCCCAGGGCCACATAGCTGATAGACAACTCTGCTATGGCCTGGGAAAGCAGTAGAAGATGGCCCAAGTGCTTGGGCTCTTGCACCTGCGTGGGAGACCTGGAAGATGCTCCTGACTCCTGGCTTTAGATCGGCTCAGCTCTGGCCGTTGCAGCAATTTGGGGAGTGAACCGGTGGATGGAAGACCTCTCTCTCTCTCTCTCTCTCTGTCTGCCTCTCTGTAACTCTGCCTTTCAAATAAATAAATCTTTTAAAAAATTTTTGCAATAACATTTTAAATTTAATTTATAATCACAGGCTTAATCCTCCACTAAAGACAAGTAAAAAGTAAAAAGACTGCTGTTCCACAGGGGCATAGAGAAGTGCTGCAAACAGTAATCAAATCTCAAGATGTCAGTTCCACACATGTACATTACACCTTTTTTGTACTTTGTTTATTGGTTCCCACAGATCAGAGAAAACCTGTGACATTTGTTTTGTTTTGGTCTGGCTTATTTTACTAAGCATAATGTCCTCCAGTTGCATCCATTTTGTTGCAAAAGACACAATTTTATTCCTTTTCATGGCTGAGCAGTATTCCGTCGTGTATATATATCACATTTTTTTTATCCAGTCCTCAGTTGCTGGACATCTGAGCTGATTCCATTTCTTGGCTAATGTGAGTTGAGCTGCTATAGAAGTGGGGGTGTGGATAACGCTTTCACACGCTGATTTCATTTCCCTGGGTAAATCCCCAGGAGTGGGGTGGCTGGGCAGAGCTCAAGAAACTCAACAAGAACAAAACACAGAATCCGGTTAAGAAACAGACGCAGGACATGAATGGGCATTTTTCAAAGGATGACATTCAAGTGGCCAACAGACGGGTGAAATACTCAGGATCACCAGCCGTCCAGAGATCAAAAATAACAAATGCTGGCGAGGAGGCGGAGGAAAGGGAGCCCTAATCCACTGCTGGTGGGAATGTAAACTGGCACACCCATGTGGAAGACAGTACAGAGTTTCCTCAGAGATATCAAAATAAAGAAATTTTTAATAAAATAAAATGAAACAACCCCCCCCCCACACACACACTCAAAAACCTGTGAGCAGATGTTCAAAAGAATCCAACTTTGTTTTAAGCTCTTTGGTTTTTTTTTTTTTAATTTGTTTTATTCATTTGAAAGGAAGCGTTACAGAGAGAGGTAGAGCAGAGAGTCTTCCATCCGCTGGTTCACTCCCCAAATGGCTGCACAGCCAAGAGCTGCGCTGATCCGAAGCCAGGAAGCCAGGAGCTTCTTCTGGGTCTCCCATGCAGATGCAGGGGCCCAAGCACTTGGGCATCTTCCACTGCTTTCCCAGGTGCATTAGCAGGGAGCTGGACGGGAAGTAGAGCAGCCGGGACTCAAAGGACACTCCTATGGGATGCTGGTGTCTCAAGTGGCTGCAAGATAGAGCCTTTTACCCCACACAGCTCATCGTCCAAGTAACTGAGGTTCTCCCAGTGGGCTCAGAACCATCGAGGAGGCTCAGAATCCGGCTGAAGCCCTAGTTTTTTGTTCCTTTCTTAGTATTTGTGAAGATAACTGCACTTGCTCAGCATAGGCACCAGTCTCCATGGCAGTGGCCTCAGGCCAAATTCCTCCTGCTGTTAGGAGGCCAGGTGCCCGTTCACCCCCCAGGGGAGAGGCTCTGACCTGGAACTGTTCCCCCAGTTGTCCCAGGAGCTGAGGTTGCTGAAACAGGTGCAGTGACAGCTCAGGATGTGCTAATGAGTTCACGAGGCCGCCTGGGGGAAGGAGGTTACAGGGACGGGGCTGGGCAAGCGCCTTTCTCTCTCTTCTTAAGAAAAGATAGCATTTCTTTGTGTGAGTGGGTACACACACACACACACACGCCAGGCCTGTAACCTGAAAAACTTGCAATTTTTCACCTGCCCCAAATTACTCATGGTAGTTTTTCCATCTCAAGATATTCAGGGGCTGGCCTGATTCGCATTCTTCCCGCCCTGGGATCTAGTCCCCTTTCTCAAGACCCAGGCTTGTTTCTATCAGTCTCCCCTTCATAGCATCCCCACTTTAACATTTTTAAAACGTATTTACAATTTATTTGGAAGAACGAGTGTGAGAGCAAGAGCAAGTGTGTGAGAGCGAGATCTTCCACCTGCTGGTTCACTCCCCAAATGTCTACAACAGCCGGGGCTGCGCCAGGCCAAAGCCAGGACTAGGAACTCCATCCAGGTCTCCTGTGTGGGTGCAGCGAGCCATCGTCTGCTGTTCTGAGAATGCACTGAGATGAGCAGGAAGCTGGATGGGGAGCCGAGCCGGGACTGGACGCAAGCGCATGGATGCGGGATGTGGGAGTCCCAAGCAGCAGCTTGCCCCCTCCCCCGCCCCGCTCCTGGTGCCCACTCGGGCATCCCCACCCCCACCTCTGACGTGCTAGGGGAGTTCTTCCCTGTTCCAGCTGGCAGGTTCGTGTCTGTGCCCGGTGACTCTTGGCTCTCCAAGCCCCTGGCGTCTGCGTGCCTCACCGGAACTCTCCACAGCGCTGCCCCCTCACTTCCTCCTCTGACAATAGTGACAGATGACGCGCTTTGAGCGCAACCACGTGCCAAGTAGTGCTCCAGATTTTTCACATATTTAAGATTTTATTTATTAATTATTTGAGAGTTGGAGTCACAGAGAGAGAGAAAGAGAGAGAGGGAGAGAGAGAGGGAGGTCTTCCATCCACTGCTCACTCCCCAAATGGCTGCAATGGCTGCAATGTCTGGAGCTTCACTGATCAGCTGCCAGGAGCCAGGAGCTTCTTTTGGGTCTCCCATGAGGGTGCAGGGGCCCAAGGACTTGGGCCATCTTCCACTGCTTTCCCAGGCCATAGCAGAGAGCTGGATTGGAAGTAGGGTAGCTGGGACTCGAACCAGCACCCATAGGGGATGCCGGCACTGCAGGCAGAGGCCTAGGCTACTACACCACAGCGCTGGCCCCTTCCATTTAATTCTCCCAGCAATCCTAGTATTATTATTCATGCTCCATATGGGGAGACTGAGGCACCGGGTGGTTACGTAACCTTTCCCAGGTCACAGAGCCAGTGAGTCACAGCAGAGCTGAGGTTGGGACCCAGGTCTGTGTCTGGCGCCATCGACTGCTTTCCCCGGTGCACATCCGATCCTGAAATGCTCCATCAGTTTGGGCACTCCCAAGCTACCCTTTGCTGTCATGGCAACAGATCTGGCTGGGGTGCGAGAGGTCGCCTGTGACTGCAACTGCATGGCTTTTGTCTGCACAGCAGTGGGAGCCCCAGCAGGTGTGCAAGGTGAGGGGTGAGGTGCTTCCTCCACCCTGCATTTGAGAAGGGGCGTTGGTTGGGGGAGGGGAATGCCAACCCCTGACACTGGTGGAAAGCAAGGGTGTCATCCAGCCTCTGACTCGCACCACTTCCTCTGCAGCTGTCAAGAGACAGACCCCACGGCTACTGCTGAGTCCTGGTCCTTCCTGGGGACCCTGCCAGCCACTCGCTGGGGCACCCAGCAGCACCGTGCCTGTGGCCTCTCTCTGACTTCCCCCAGGGGGCTGGGAGGGGGCTGGGGAGAGAGAACTTCCATTTTTTGGTTCACTCCCCAAATGTCTGCGATGGCTGAGGCAGGGCCAAAGCTGGGAGCCAGGAACTCAATCTAAGTCTCCCACATGGGTGGCAGGGACCCAAGTCCTTGAGCCTTCGCCTTCTGCCCCTCAAGGCGCACATTAGGAAGACGAGTTACACTGGCACTGCTGATACGGAATGCAGGTGTCTTGACCTCTAGGCCCTGTGCCCACACCCCAGAGCCCACAGCCTTTGACCTGGGTGTGAGGCGGCTCCTTGGACCGCCTTTCTCCCAGAGCAGAGAGCACAAATATACAGTTAGAAGGCTGGGCTCCCAGGACCCCATAGCCTGAGCTGTAGGTGACCCAAGGGCTGACTGTGGCCGAGGACAGAGAACCTGGGCTTGTGGGCCATGCCAGGCCTCAGCCAACACCCACAGCCCCATGGCTCTGCATTGGCCAAAGGTTGTCTGGAAGAGGTCCTGGGAGAAATGTGTTGATAGCAGCTGGAACCTGACTGGCCACACTAAGAATTCAGCTGCTGCCTGTGGGGAGCAACCCGGACTAGACTAAGTTACTGGAATTAAGACTTATTCTATGCATCTGCTTTCCCACAATATGGCGCTGAGAAGGGAGAAACAGCTTCTACACAGCTGCCTCCAGTTCAACCAATAAACTGTAGGACCTGCTCCTGATTGGAGGAGAGCAGCGTACTAGGTGTGTGGGTAGCAGAGTTGGGATTGGTGGAAGAGGACTATAAAGGAGGAGAGAGACAACATGCACCAGGAACATCTAAGGGGAACATCCGGATAACATCTGAGCAGCCCCCGAGAGAGCCGGCCGGCGGTGTGCCGCTCCCCCGCGGAAGTGGGGAAAGTGGCCAGGGGGAACCGCCCTTCCACGGAGGTGGAAGGGACAGTAGCCAACCCGGGAAGAACCAGCAGCAAACCTGGGGAGGGCCGAGCAGACGAAAGAACAGCGCAGGGTCCTGTGTCGTTCCTCCACGAAGAGGGGGAGCGACATAATGGTGCCGTGACTCGGATAGGAAACTTAGGAGGGAAGAAACGGGAAGAAGTGGAAAATACCGGAGAGAGAGACTAGCAAAGAGCCTAGGGAAAAGCCGGACAGAAAAGGTGCCGGAAGAAGCTATCGAAAGCCTAGGCACAGACTCGGATACGGACTGTATGGAGAAGCCAGGAGAAATGAGGGAGGAATATTGTTGGAAGAAAACTTAGGGAAACATACCGGGTAGAGAAAAATGTTAGGGAAATTGAAGCCGGGGGGGCAGGCTGAGGCGGAGACGAAAGCTACCTTGGGATTCGTCGAGTCAGCCCAGGGAATAAGGGGCGAAAAGTTAAAACCAGAAGCGGAAACGTAAGCCAGGTTGGAATCCGTCAGATTAGCCCGGGGAGCAAAAGACGGGAAGCCAAACCATGAGGCGGAAACGTAAGCTATAGGTTGAATTCGCCAGGTTAGCCCGGGGAACTTAGATTGAATGCTAGTGGCAGAAACGTAAGCTAGGCTGTGTGACTCGCGGAAGCCGCCGCGTGCAGAGAGAGCACGGGGCGTGAATAGATAGGGAACGTGGGGCTAGCGCGAGGCCGTGGTGCGGACGCGAAGGGCGCAGAGACCGCGGAGTGCGCGAAGCTGAGCCGCGCAGATGAGAGAAGTGCGGGCTGAAGCAGCGCAAAGCCAGGAAGCCGCCGCGGGGCGGTGAGGCGCGGAGAAGCAGCCTCGGGGCGGGCGCCGGCGGGGCGAGGCACCGGGAAGCCACGCAGAGCTGTGAAGCTGCCGCGGGGCGAGGTGCCGAGAAGCAGCCTCGGGGCGGGCGCCGGGAAGCCGCAGGGATAAGAGAAACAGAAGTTTTAGAAGTAAAATGAGAGAAATAGGAATGCTGGTAGATAGAAGTAAAATAGGAGAAATAGGAATGCCCGGAGATAGAGAAATAGAGAAAGGCCTCCCCACAACACAGCAATGAGAGAGCTTGGATTCGGTCTGCCTGATTAGGACGATAAGCACCTGCGGGCGGCTAGCAGCTTATGTGCCACAGGTCACGGAAGACAGGCATGAATTAACATCAATAAATCTCCCCACAATACGGCAATGAGAAGGCTTGGATTCGGTTTGCCTGATTGCTAGGTTTTGTAAGTACCTGCAGGCAGTTCTAGCAGAGCAGAGCATGCGCTGCAGGGCACGGAACACAGGCATGCATCAGCGCCTAAAAACCTCCTCACAACATGGCGAAGAGAGGACCCGGATTCGGTTTGCCTGATTGATAGGACTTGTAAGCACCTGTGGGCAACTCTAGCAAGCAGAGCAGAGTGTGTGCCGCGGGGCACCGAAGACAGGCGCGTATCAACACCAAAAATAAAAAGAAAGGGGGATCTGTGGGGAGCAACTCGGACTGGACTAAGTTACTGGAATTAAGACTTATTCTATGCATCTGCTCTCCCACAATATGGTGCTGGGAGAGGAGAAAACAGCTTCTACACAGCTGCCTCTTGCCAACTTGAGTGATGACCTCCAGGAGCTGATCCTGCTCCTGATTGGAGGAGAGCAGCGTACTCGGCGTGTGGGCAGCCGAGTTGGGATTGGCGGAGGAGGACTATAAAGGAGGAAAGAGACGGCATGCACCAGGAACATCTAAGGGGAACATCTGAGGGAACACCTGTGCAGCCCCCAAGAGAGCCGGCCGGCGGTGTGCCGCTCCCCTGCGGAAGTGGGGAAAGTGGCCAGGGGGAACCGCCCTTCCACGGAGGTGGAAGGGACAGTAGCCAACCCGGGAAGAACCAGCAGCAAACCTGGGGAGGGCCGAGCAGACAAAAGAACAGCGCAGGGTCCTGTGTCGTTCCTCCACGAAGAGGGGGAGCGACAGCTGCCATCCTTGGTCCTGCCGGCTACAAAAGAAGCTTTGTCACCGTGGGGTGGTGAGTCCAGGATGTGACCACTGGACAGAAATCAACCTGCAGCAGGCTGCTACGCCTGCTCTCTGCCTCAGGCCAGCTCAGGGGTGCTGGGCTGACTTGGCTCAGGAGAAGGGCCCGGGGCGAGCCCCAGCGGGGACTGCGTTCTCCCCTGGGCCTCCCACACTCATCTGGGCAATGAACACATTGCCAGGAGGATGACTGAGTTGAGAAAGGGGTTTTCCTGTCTCTGCCATTCCCTTTCTGACCTTTTGCAGCTGGCCAGGGTCTCACCTGGCTCAGCAGAGAGGATGATGGGTGAACGGGATGGGATGGGACCTTGTATTCAGAGCCTGCCTTGTCTCCTCTTCCATGCCCTCCCCAATTTCTGGCCTGACCTGGAGGCCGACCAGGCTCCACCACATCGGCGGGCAGGCACCTCCCTGCGTGGAAGCTCCTCTTCCACCCTAGGCCCTTCACAGCCCCTCCCGCACCAGCCCAACCTGCGCACCCAGCCTCTCCCTCTTCTGCCTCTCACGTCCAGCGTCCTGCTCTCTGCTGGAGCCCATGGCTGGAAAGCATTCTGTAAACCAATCTAAGTCACTGCGATGCCCCTGTGGGCAGGAATTATATGCCTTTCCTCTCTGGTTCCCCAAGCCCTCGCCAGTGCCCGGCACCCCAGAGTCATCCAATACATGTGTGCAGGCACGGATAGAATGAACGGAGGAACAGGTGAGTGAGGAATGCTGGTGTTACGTTATATGGGCGGTGAGCCCCTCTCAGCGGGTAGTGCTTTGTGTTCCTTTAACCAAATCCCAGTAAGAGCAATGTTGATGACAGAGCATTTTCCCAGCGGCCCTAAGATCTCACCCAGTGGGGGCTTCCCTGAAAGTCAAGTTGAGCCTACGTGGGATGGGAGTAGGAGGTGGCTGTGGGGGAAGGGAAGCTGCCCTGGCAGCAGAGAGGAAGGAAGTGGTAGTTTTGGGCCTCTCCAAACACTGCCCAAAGGCCTCTTGGATTCTGCCCAGCCTGCTGAAAAGAGAAGCATTGAGCACCGAGGCTGTCCAGCTGCAGAGAGGCCTTGAGGCTGGTCCCCCATGGGCAGCCAGCCAAGGGGGCAGCCACAGCGCCGCACCGCTCAGCAAAAGCCAGAGGATGGCTGGGGATTGCACGTAGCTGGACATCCACAGCCCACGGAGGGAGCACCTGGGAGGGCGGGAGTTTGGATACGCAGGTTTGATGGGAGAGGACCTCAGGCCGTGGGAACTCCACCTAGGCCTGAAATCTGGCAGACACAGGTTGCGTTAGGGCGAAGCTTGGCACAACCCAAGGTACACGAAGGCAGTAGGTCACCTGGGATCCAATTATGCAGGCCTTGCGCTAAAACATTTGATGAATGCGGTTCCACAGCCATCAGGGCATTTCAGGATCCCTTAGCCAAGGGTGGGGGGAGTCTTCATTAGGAAAACAAATCAGAATTTGCTCCCAGGCACTTTACAAACGCCATCAAATATAATCTACCTCCACGAGGTGGGAGCCACGATCCCCACTCTGGAGAAGAGGAAACTGAAATGAAAGAGGACTCAGGGCTCGGGGGTCCTGCTCTCTGCACTTGGGGTCTGCCTCCTGGAGAAGTTCATGAGAACGCACTCCAGCCAAACTGGAGTGAGCACCAAGGGAACAAGACGGCAGCGTGAGCCTGCCTTCCACGGCTGCAATGAAGAACCGGAAGTTCACTTCACACAGAGGGAAGGGCTATTTAGCACACAGCTTTGGAGGTTCAGGTCCAAAATCAGGCAGTCTTGTCGGTTTGGTGTTTGATGAGGGTGATGGAGTGTGGAGGAAGGATTGTGGGGCTGGCGCTGTAGTGTAGCAGGTAAAGCTGCTACCTGAAGTGCCGACATCCCATATGGGCACTGGTTCTAGTCCCGGCTGCTCCACTTCCAATCCATCTCTCTGCTATGGCCTGGGAAAGCAATAGAAGATGACCCAAGTGCTTGGGCCCCTGTGCCTGCGTGGGAGACCCGAAAGAAGCTCCTGGCTCCTGGTGTCAGATGGGCGAGCTCTGGTCATTGTGGCCATCTGGGGGAGTGAACCAGCGGATGGAAGACCTCTCTCTCTCTCTCTCTCTCTCTCTCTGCCTCTGCCTCTCTGTAACTCTGCCCTTCAAATAAATAAATAAATTTTTTTTAAAAGTAGGTATTGTGAGGAATCTCTCGCTGATATACAGTGGATAGGTGGAGGTGCACAGGCTACCTGCACATACCATTTGATATAAAGTATTGCGGATTCTGGTGTCCTGGACCCAGTCTCCTGGGACGCCAAGAGTCAGCTGTGTGAGCCCACTGTTCCAGACATGAAGGCGATCGGGCGGAACCAGAAACCGAGGCAGTTAGAAGCCGCAGCATCGAAGGAGGAGCAGAGCAGGGGCCTATTCCCAACCACGTCACTAAATGACACAGCACTGAAATATTCACAAAGTTTTCAAAATGTTTGCACCTGTCTGACTCCAGAGCTGCACCCATGAGGCAGCTAGCGAGCTCCTGCTCTCCGCACGGGAGGCCGGCACGGCTCGGGTAGCCCTGGCCTTGGCTTGGCGGCCAGCTCATCTCTTCCCAAGGCAGGCGCGAGCCAAGTCCTTCATCTCATGTCCCAAACGGATGGGTGCCCAGGCTCTGAGAGTCAGGGGAGACAGCGGCCCTGCACCGTGTTGGACTGGGGGCTTCTCCATTTCCTGCTGAGCTTGTCATCACTAAGAACAGGGGTGCCCTTCCAAATACCTGGGTGCTTCCCAAACTTTCATGTCCGCGAGTCAGACTGGGAACAGCAGCCACCCCCCCTCCCCGGAGGAAGTCGGCTGTCAGCAGGGCTGGGGGGGGGGGGGGCAGGCTGTACTCCTTGAAGTTTGTTGGACCCTGGCACGAATGTGAGGGGCTCAGGTGGTCAGGCAGTGTCCCCTTCTGATGTTTATTTTTCACTTAAAAAGATGAATAGTAAAGTATTCACATAACATTTCTTTTTAAAAAGATTTATTTATTTATTTATTTGAAAGGCAAAGTTAGAGAGAGAGAGAGATTTTCCATCCACTGGTTCACTCCCCAGATGGTCGCAACAGCCAGAGCTAGACCAATCCGAAGCCAGAAGCCAGGAGCTTCTGCAGGGTCTCCCAAGCGGGTGCAGGGGCTCAAGGACTTAGGCCATCCTCCACTGCTTTCCCAGACACATCAGCAGGAAGCTGGATCACAAGTGGAGCAGTCGGGACTTGAACCGGTGCCCATATGGGATGCCGGCACTGCAGACAGCGGCTTAACCCACTACTCTGCAGCGCCAACCCCTCACATAGCATCTTTTGAAAGTTTTATTGATTTGAAAGTCAGAAAGAGAGAGAGAGAGAGAGAGAGAGAGAGAGAGAAGAGAGATCTCTCATCCACTATTTTACGCCCTCAAATGCCTACAACAGCCAGAGCTGGGGCCAGGCCAAAGTCAGGAGCCAGGCGCTCCATCCAGGTCTCCCACAGGGGAGGCACGGGCCCAAGCACTTGAGCATCATCTGCTGCCTCCTGGGGTGCCCAGCCGCAGGACGCTGAGTCAGAGGCAGCAGCAGGACTGAATCCCAGGCACTCAGGAATGTCGGCTCCGGAAACAGGGGTTAACCCACTGCGCCATAACACCTACCCTCCTCCTTCTTGTTAAAACAAAAACAAACAAAACAACTCTTCCTCTGTAGAACTGGGAGTGGACCACAATTACAGTACTGACAGTTTAGACAATGAAGAAAAATTGCCCATAACCCCACAACGTGAACACAGTCCATCATGACCCCCTTGCTGTAGTTTCTCTCTCCGTTCTCCTCTGTGTTGGCTTTTTAAATCTGGTCATCACACTGTACACACATTGTTGCATCTTTCGCTCTACTTCTATCATGAGCATTTTCCTTGTTCTGAAGCAGGAACCGTAACTATTCCTTTAAATAGCTGCCTGATCGGAGGCGGGGGATACTGGCTGCCAGAGGACAGTGCGAGGTTTTGTAACGAATGGAATGAGTCACTGGGCCATCACTCCTTTGATTGTTCTCCTACTGGGATATATTTACAGGATTTGTTTTGAATGTCTCCAACATGTTGGCTTATTTCTCCTCTGCGTATCCTTCCAGTTTTTACTTCTTCATTCAACTTCCCCACGACACTCCAAGCTCTGCCTGCCTCTCCCAAATCACACTGGCTCCATCCTTCACGCTCCGTAAATCAGCCGGGGAGGTGCTGAGCACGGCGATGGGCTGCAGGAGACTAGCCGAACTGTGTTAACGGTGGGTTAGTGGAGCACCCGCAGCCCACGTGGGGGCCCCGCCCGAGCTGCAGCCCCCCACCATGCTTCAGAGTCAGTGTGTTGTCCTGTCATTGCTGCTGTCACCATCCAGTACCCTTCGTCCCAAAACAGTGGGGCAGACCCCGCCAGCCATTGCGCCTCGGTGCTGTGCTTTTCCTGTGAATTTAAACAGTCAAACGTTATGGACGTGAAACATAAACACTGGGTGCGCCATGGCATTTTAATGAGGTTCAGCTGGGTCCAGCATGGCCCATGCTTACAACTGTGTCAAATCTTTCTGCTCCGGATCGCTTCCTTAGGGCTGGCCCTTTACAGCCAAGACAAACTGTTTTCTGAGCACTTGGATGGTTGGAGAGAATTGTGTCTGGGCAGACGGTGAGCCCCAGGGGCCACCGTGTGTCTGCGGAGCAGGACCAACCACTCTGAGGCTCCTGAAGAGGAAACAGCAGAGTGACAGGAGGGACCCTCAGCCTGGAACTGCTCCCCCCGACCTTCGCCTTGCTCCCCACTCTTTGCAAACCACTGTCACTGCTGCAGCTCTTCCAGGCCTCCCCAGTAATTGCATTCCCATCTGACAGATGCGGAGACCAGGGCCTGAAGAATAAGGTGACTGGTCCAAGACCACAAGACAAGGAACCAGTTGCCCAAGGTTCTGTCTACTAAAAGGATTTCAGTACCAACTGGGTTGCTGTAATAAGGAGGCTTAGTGAACACCAGCCCCGGGGAGTGGCCCAGGCCAGCAGGGTGACTCTGCCATCCTCAGCACGGGGCTTCCGTTGCTGTGTGCAAGGTGCTTCCCCGGGGGTCCTCATGTAATGTAAGATGTAAGAAGGGGGAAGGGCAGGGAGGTGGTCAAACATCCCCTTCGTGGGTCACGTTCAAATGTGAGTCACTTCTACTCACATCCCGGAGACTGGAACTCGGTCCTGTGGACGCACCCAACAGCAAGGGAGGCTGGGGTGGCCTGGTGCCCAGCACAAACTCAAGGGTTCTACCATCAAATGAGCAGAGAGTGGACGTTGACAGAAGCCAGTGTGGAACCCAGGGTTGCAGACAAGAGAAGCCCGAGGACACAGGATCTCAGCAGCATTCGATGTCCCAGGCCCTTGGTAGCGCTTGTGGCCAGGACCCCCTTTTGTTACATTTGGGCCACCTTCGGGGACCTGCTTACGGCCTGTACTGTACCGGAACCAGGACCAAAACTAAAATCAAAATTGCATGGACACGGGCCTTGGCCATTGGGAGATGACAGCACAGCAACCAGGCCAAATACCGCGCGTGCTGGCCAGCAAGCCAAGCAGGAGGGCAACAGATGTCCAGCTGGTAAGACACAGACTCCTGTACCAGCAAAGGTTCCCCTGCCAAGGGACCCAGGCACCGTGGATGCAGTGGAAACCCCCCAACGGCTCTTCAAACCCAGCCTCCTTCCACCCCTCCCCCACTCCTGCCACCTCCGGTGCGCCGACTCCCCACTCCGAACAGCTCCCAGCCACTCCAAGCAGCCCTCGCACACTTGCCTCAGTCAGCCCTTCGCTCTGCTGGCCTAGCGCAGCTGACAACTCATCAAGGGTGCCCTGCACATCCCAGATAAAAATTAGTCATGTCTAGCTTGGTAATCCCAAGGCACCTAACATGTTTTTTTTTTTCATTTATTTTTAATTTATTTGTAAGGCAGAAACACAGAGAGAGGTAGAGACATAGACACAGAGAGATCTTCCATCTGCTGGTTTGCTCCCAAATGCCCACAATAATTAGGGCTGAGCCAGGCCAAAGTCAGGAACCCAGAATTTCATCTGGGTCCCCTACGTGGATGGCAGGGACCCAAGTACTTGAGTTATCTCTCTGATGCCTGCCAGGGTATGCATTAGCAGGAAGCTGGATCAGAAGTGGAGTAGCTGGGACTTGAACCAGGCACCCGATATGGGGTTCAGGCCCAAGTGGCAACTTCAGGAGCTACACCAAATACCTGCCCCCAAGGCACTTTTTTTTTTTTTTTTGACAGGCAGAGTGGACAGTGAGAGAGAGCCAGAGATAAAGGTCTTCCTTTTCCATTGGTTCACCCTCCAATGGCCGCTACCGCCGGCGCACCATGCTGATCTGAAGGCAGGAGCCAGGTGCTTCTCCTGGTCTCCCATGCGGTGCAGGGCCCAAGCACTTGGGCCATCCTCCACTGCCTTCCCGGGCCACAGCAGAGAGCTGGACTAGAAGAGGAGTGGCCAGGACAGAATCTGGCACCCCGACCTGGACTAGAAACCTCAGGCGGAGGATTAACCTATTGAGCCGCGCCCCCCAAAGCACTTTTAATATGCAAATAAAAGCATTATCACATTGCATTATGATTGGTTGAGCCTAAATCTGGGTGACTCCACACAACCTCATATAAGTCGTGTACACCCAGCACTTTACACAGTAAGCACCTGAGAGACAATGGAGGCCTCATGAATGAGTGATCCCTAAAGAGGCAGAAATGGTGCCTTACTTATCTCCACACCCCAGGTGCATAGCACAACACCCAGCACATATTTGGTGTTCGATAAATGCAGTTTGATTGACTTAACTTGAACTTCCTTGAAATGCAGCGAGTTCATCCAGCTCGAGAGGAACTGGAGCCAGGCACAGCAAGCGCAGGAGCAGGAAGGCACGGCTGGGGCTGGCGCTGCGCACGGTGCGCTAGTCACTGCTGCGATGCCTGCATCCCACTGGAGTGCTGGTTCGAGTTCCAGCTGCTCCACTTCTGTTCCAGCTCCCTGCTAATGTGCCTGGGACCCTGCCCCCCAGGAGGGAGAACAGGATGGAGTTCCAGGCTCCTGGCTTCTCCTGGCTTCTCCTGGCCCAGTCCTGGCCATTGCAGTGGATAGAATCTTTCTCTCTCTGTTTCTCTGTTCTCCTTCTCTCTCTGATCCTCTGCCTTTTGAATAAACAAGTAAATATTTAAAAATAAACAAGAGAGACAGTACAACCCAACCTGGTACCAATACAGTCCGATTGCATGGACGGGATTGTCAGAGCCTGTGACCCTGGGATGTCCAGCACAGTCCACCCAGCAGACACTAAGTACTGCCATGTATTTGGCAAAGGCTTCCTGGACCTTGCACTGGGCCCTTGTCCTTTTCTCCCCACACTCGCTTGCCAGGTCTCAGTGCTGGGCCTGCTGCTCTGGTCCCCACCCCAGTGAAGACCGACATATGGGATCCAAGCCAGAAAGAGCTTGGGTGAATTCCAGCTCCACTACTTACCCATCGGTTGTGTGGCCCTCAGTTTGTTCATCTGTAAAGTGGGACAAAGAACCCTAGCATGTGGGGCTGTTGTACATGAAACAGGTAGGCCCAGTGGGAACTCAATGGAAGTGGCTGTTCCTACAATGTCTACAGTGACCCCCTCGCTCCACCAGAGGAAGGCGATGCCTCCGTCCCATTTTCTGTTGGAGGCCCTAATTGCCTTTCTCAGAATTCGGACATAAAAACAAACCCAGGTCCAGGTAGCCAGGCATGCTTGGAGGCTGCTCTGTGAAATAAGAGATGGCGCAACCGCTGGAGGAGTGAGACCTGGGCAGGGTGGGCTCCCAATGCCCAGGAGAGGGACCCTTGGGAAGGACCTCCCAGCTGCCCCAGCAGCCAATCAGAGGCAGTGCCCAAGCGTCCAGCCTGGAGTGGCAGGGTATCAGGGTCCTTGGGGGTGGGGCGCCTCTCCGGTGAGGTTGCTCAGGGCTTAGGGCCCTAGCATGCTGATGCTTCACTATCAGGGTATGGTTGGTAGACGTCCTCGAAGCCCTGAATCTGAAATCTTTTCTTTCCTTGTCTCGTCCACCAGCCTGGTCATTATTCCTATTGAAAGAGAACAGGGCCGGGAGTCTGACATGTGAGGTCCCAACCTCCCTTGCAACAGATGAGCTATGTCCGAGCCTCGGCCTCCTCCTCTGTGCAGGGCGAGGGCCAGGGGGTGCCCTCTGCCTTCCAAGGCCGATATGCTGAATCCAGCCCATCCCGCGCTAGGCCCAGCTCCCCCACCGCCCGGGACTGCACTCGGGTTTGGTTTTCATGGGAACCAAAGCAGCCTCCTGGATTGCCCCCGTGTTTATTCTTGGAGGCATGGGCGGGGGGGGGGTGTGTGCACGCGGGAGCTGGGCAGCTGGGGGGGACGCTCTCCCGCCGGACAGTGCCACCTCTGTGACACCTCCACGTGGAGAAAGGTGAACCGGGAGCTAGGGGTGAGTGTCCCTGCTTAACAGCTTTCCGTTTGTTTACCAAAAAAATATTGTTCCATCATAAAAATTCTCAAAATAGTTCCTTCCCTGGCCAGACTGACTGGCGGGCGCCCAGCTCGGGAGCCCAGCCACGCTGGAGACAGGCTCCCGGGGAGGCAGGACTAGCAGGGAAGGTGGCAGCGGCGTGGGGACCAGCAGCTCCACGCGTGTCTGACTACAGCACGGTGCTGTCTGCCTGGGGGCTCTCTCTGCACTGTGACAGGGTCTCACCCAGCCGCTCGGAAGGCTTATTTCTAGCTAAGAAGGGCTTCCTGGCTCTTCAGGGGTGAGGCGCTGTATCTGATGGTCTGGAGATGAGACGAGTGCATGTGTCCCCTCCCCGGGGGCGTGCTCTCTCCCTGACACTCAGACTGATGCCATCTCAATCCACGGTTCTCCACCTAAACGGCAACACCGCAGAGAGCCCTGCACTCCAAGCCTGCTCTCCCGGGCGGCCCACACTGGGGTCTTGGCTACAGAGCCTCCTAGGCATCCGCCTCATCCCTTTGGGGGGCTTGCGACTGTGGGTCCCCACGTAGGAAGGCTGGTCCTCCTTGGGCTCTCCAACCACCCCCCAGGGCTGCCCACATAACAGGGCTCAGTAAGCATGAACTGGGTGTGGGGTGGAGGCTCCTGCATCCGGGACCCAAGCCTTGCCCAGGGAACCTGTGCCTATCTGACGGTAGGAGAGGAGTAAACAAACATGGCTCCACCGCACCCCTCCAGCTCCCTCCTCCTGCCCCTCCGCCCACCCTCCACAGAGTTGAACCCCGCCTGGGAAAACAGCCCCTGGTTGCTGACAGGCTGCTCCTCACGGCCCACCCCGGCTGCAGCAGCCCAGAGCTTCCCAGCCGGGTTTCCAAGCACACTCCTGAAGAGCCCTGTGTTTATAGCCAGACCCACCCCGTTCTCCCCACCCCATGCCTTAAGCCTTTCTCTCTCTCTCTCTCTTTTTTTTTTTTTTTTTTTTTTACAGGCAGAGTGGACAGTGAGAGAGAGAGAGACAGAGAGAAAGGTCTTCCTTTTGCCGTTGGTTCACCCTCCAATGGCCGCCGCGGCTGGTGCGCTGCAGCCAGCGCACCACGCCTATCCGAAGGCAGGAGCCAGGAGCCAGGTACTTCTCCTGGTCTCCCATGGGGTGCAGGGCCCAAGCACTTGGGCCATCCTCCACTGCACTCCCTGGCCACAGCAGAGAGCTGGCCTGGAAGAGGGGCAACCGGGACAGAATCCGGCACCCTGATGGGGACTAGAACCCGGTGTGCCGGCGCCGCAAGGCGGGGGTTTAGCCTAGTGAGCCACGGCGCCAGCCCAAGCCTTTCTTAATCTTATGTAAAATAAGAATAAATTCATTCTTCGAAAGTATTACCAGGGAGCACTTGGTATAGTGGTTAAGATACCAGCAGGGATACCCACATCCCATATCTGATTCCTGGTTCCGCTTCCAATTCCAGCTTCCTCCTAATGCACACCCTGGGAGGCAGCAAGTGACCGCTCAAGTACTTGGGTCCCTGCCGTTCATGTGGGACTGTGAATTGAGTGCTGGGTTCCCGGCTTTGGCCTGGGTCAGCCCTGGTTGAGGTGGGCATTTGGAGATAGAACCATTGGAGGGGAGCTCTCTCTCTCTCTTTCCATCAATCTGCCTCTCTGCCTTTTGAATAAAGAATAAAATTGTTTTAGAGAAAAAAGGAAAACACTGTCTGTTTTATTGATATGCAACATGAAAACTAATCTAATCTAAATCAGCAATGCCTTGCCTAGCACCCGCATCTCACATCCAGGGAGAGAGGGAGAGGGAGCAATCCAGAGGTGAGGTTCCCCCAGGTCACACTGTGCCGTGAGCACAGGCCCCATAGCGGGAGTGAGGACCAGGCGGCAGCTGTTCCCACAGCTGGCCTCGCTTCCCAACACAGCTGGGCACCTTATGTCTCCGTGAAGTACCTTGTGCTGCACAAGATGGTGTTTTTACACAAAGACAACTGCTTCGTGGTGCACACAACCATGTATATCCTATTTTAACAGGAAGTTGTCTTCAGGGGTCATTTTACTGAACATGACTGATTTTCCTCTTTACATACTGAATTTAGAAGCTAATTCTCAGGGCTGGTGTTGTGGTGCAGGGTGTTAAGCCACTACCTGCGACGCCAGCATCCCAGTCAGTTCGAGTCCTGGCTCCTCTACTTCCTATCCAGACCCCTGATAACACACCTGGGGAGGTAGCAGATGATGACCCAAGTGCTTGGGCCCCGGCCACCCACGTGGGAGACCCAGATGGAGCTCCAGGCTCCTGGTTCCAGCCTGGCCCAGTCCTGGTCATTACAGCAATTCGAGGAAGAAATCAGAGGATGGAAAATATTTCTTTCACTCGCTTGCTCTCTCTCTTTCTCTCTGTAACTGCCTTTCAAATAAATAAATAAATCCTAAGTAAAAAAAGCAGGTCGCACTTCACATCCAGCCACATTGTCTGCATCCATTGCAGGGAAATCGGATCAGAGAGTCCAGCAGAGAAAGAAAGTTCCCTGGATCCACGGCTCAGAGACAAGCACTAGGCACCTCTAGTGGCCTTTTAAAAAAATTAATCAATTTCTAAGATGTTTAATTGACATCTGGTAGTTTTACTGACGTATGGGGTACAGTGGGACATTTCAATACATGTGTACCTAATAATCAGATCAGGGTCAATGCCATCACCTCAAACATCCATCATTTCTCTGTGTTGGGGACATTCAAAATTTTCTCTGCTTGTTACTTGGAGGTGCCCAATTATTTGTTGTCCAACCACAGTTGCCCTTCTGTGCTATGAACTTCAGGAGTCGTTCCTCCTCTCTGCACCCTCAAAGAGCTTTCTTTGTAAGAAAAATGTGGGCAAATGTGCATTTTTAAAGATTTATTTATTTATTTGAAAGGCAGAGCTACAGAGAGGCAGAGGCAGAGAAAGAGAGAGAGAGGTCTTCTATCTGCTGGTTCACTCCCCAAATGATCACAACAGCCAGAGCTGGGCTGATCCAAAGCCAGGAGCCAGGAGCTTCTTCTGGGTCTCCCATGCGGGTGCAGGGGCCCAAGCTCAGGCCACAGCAGAGAGCTGGATCAGAAGTAGAGTAGCCGGTGCCAGTGCCGTGGCTCACTAGGTTAATCCTCCACCTGCGGTGCTGGCACCCCAGGTTCTAGTCCCAGTTGGGGCGCCAGATTCTGTCCTGGTTGCTCCTCTTCCAGGCCAGCTCTCTGCTGTGGCCTGGGAAGGCAGTGGAGGATGGCCCTAGTGCTTGGGCCCTGTACCCCATGGGAGACCAGGAGGAAGCACCTGGCTCCTGGCTTCAGATCGGTGCAGCGCGCCGGCCATGGAAGCCATTAGGGGTGTGAACCAACAGAAGGAAGACCTTTCTCTTTCTCTCTCTCTCTCTCTCTCTCTCTCTCTCTAACTCTACCTGTCAGAAGAAGAAGAAGAAGAAGAAGAAGAAGAAGAAGAAGAAGAGTAGTAGCCGGGACTGGAACTGGTGCCCATTTGGGATGCCAGCACTGCAGACTGGGCTTTAACCCACTGCGCCAGAGTGCCAACCCCCAAAAGTACATTTATTACGCCAGTATCTCATGAAGGAAAACTGGAAATAAGATGCCTTTTGGTTTTTTAATTTTTATTTCTTGATTTTATTTTTGAAAGGCAGTAAGATAGACAGAGAGAGACATGGAGAGATCTCCCATCCTCCAGTTCACCCTCCGCAAATGTCCACAACGGCTAGGGCTGGGCTGGTCAAAGCCAGGAGCCTGGAACTCAACCCGGGTCTCCCAGGTGGGTGGCAGGGACCCAAGTCCTTGAACCCTCGCCTGCTGCCTCTCAGGTGTGGATCAGCAGGAAGCTAAAGGTGGGAGTAGAGCCGGGTCTCTCACCCAGACGCTCTGATGTGGGGGAGGGGAGGGGCTGCAGGTGCCCCGCGTGGCAGTCCCCCGCGTGGCATTCTAACTCCTGAGCACAGTGCTGCGGGGCTTTTTCTGAGTCTTTCTTACGAATACGATGCTTTTCCAGCTCTCTTCCTTCAAGAATTGGGTCGGCTTTCTGCCATGATAGTATTTGCACCAGAAAAGCTGCTTGCCACCCTGGCCTGTGCGCAGACGAGTCAGGATGCCCTGGAAGAGGCGGCCAGAGGCCTGAGGGCCCCTCTTCCCCTGCTTTACCGCCCAGCCCCCGGTCACTCCTGCAGGGAATCACTCCCATGCACCACACCCAGGCTCTGCCCAGCCACGCCTGGCCCATCGGGGAGCAGGAGGCTGGTCGTCGTGCAGCTGTCCCCTAGCGAGAGCAGATGCCACAGAAAGAATGCTCAGGCAGAGAGATATTTAAGAGACAGACACTCTTGCCCGCCCCGTGCAAGCCATTTCCAGCCTTGGGCTGCTTCTTTCCGCAGGAGAGAAGAAAGGGATACGTTGAAGAGCAGTGTTCAGTGCTGAGTGCTAACCAGGAATAAAAATGCATTCGATAAACTCTGTGTTTTTAAGGCGCTGGTTTCATTTCACGCTGCTTTCTTTCATACTCGGTGGTTGCAAATCCAGTCCAAGATTGGCTGACGATTTGCAAAATCGGAGATTTTGATTAAGTATCTGGACTTTGATCCTTGAATGGGTGCACACATGGAATTAACCTTAAAAAGAAAACAGCTCTGCTTAGATGAAAGAAACCAGCAGCCGCTTGCCCCCCTGAGTGTAGAGGTACTTCTATCCCATGGCCAAATGGGCTATGAAGGAATTTGATAATTGCCTTTCCAGTTAGAATGGCACATATTCACCACTCAGATTCAAGAATTTGTTTTAAAATGCAACTATAAATAGTGCAGGTACTTCCAGAGTTTCTAACATCAGTCTTGCAAATTTCCTGAACTTATGAATAGCCCGTTGTTCAAAGCCACCCAGCCACACTCAGCAACTGGATCCCGTGAGCTCGTGCCCCATCGCCAGCATCGCATTTATTGATTTAGCCACCTTGTTCTGAAAATAATTTAAGACGGCTTGAAAGATGCACGCAACATCAAGAAAGTAAGATCACGAGTAAATGAGAAAATAAAGACACAGGAAAGAAAAAGGACCAAGAGGCTGAGGGTGGAGTTTCAGTTCTGCAGGTTACAGCGGTCTATGCCCTTGTTCAAGACGTAGCTGCAGATTTGAACCCGAGCTTCCTAGTGAGTGAGGCAGAAAAGGGGGGGATACGAGCAACGACGTGGTCTTGTGCATGAAATAAAAGCCAGGTGTTTAGGGGAAGCACAGCTGTTCCCGGAATGAAGACTGATGAGAAGTTTCTTCCATTAATCCTCATAAAGAAAACAATACTCTTACCATAAATACAATAAAAGGTCCCATAATTTTTGTCTCTTAAAACATCCCTCAGTGTGGGCTGATGGCTTCTTAGAGTGTGTTAAGAGCATTTCCACGGGAGTCCAGAACCACGCAGTTCACACCCGCTGCTGAAGGAGTCAAGGATGAAGTTGAAGAACTGGAGTAGGGGCCGGCGCTGTGGTGTAGCGGGTAAAGCCACTGCCTGCAGTGTTGGTATCCCATATAGGTGCCAGCTGGAGTCCCGGCTGCTTCTCTTCCAATCCAGCGCCTCGCTATTGCCTGGAAAAGCAGTGGAAGATGGCCCAAGTGCTTGGGCCCCTGCACTCATGTAGGAGATGTGGACGAAGCTCCTGGCTCCTGGCTTCAGATTGCCCCAGCTCTGGCCATTATGGCCATTTGAAGGGTGAACCAGAGATGGAAGACCTCTCTCTCTCTGCCTCTGCCTCTCTGTAACTCTGCCTTCCAAATAAATAAATATGTCTTTAAAAAAAAAAAAAAACCTGAAGGAATGGATAGACTTCATCGCTTTCAGGCCATCTCATCAGCCTCTGCCTCTCTGGAAGGCAAGGATTTGTCAGCGCGGCGAGCACATGGAGCTTGCGGCTGCTTCCTCCATGACCAGCACTTGGGCTGTGGGTGAAACTCCTCTCCATTTGCTCCAGCCTCATCCGAACCCGGGGTACAGCCAACGTCCCTCATCCAAACCCGGGGTACAGCCAACGTCCCTGTGAGCAGTGCGTGGAGCTGACCACACCTCGTCCACACCTACCCCTTTCTTCTCTCACGGGAAGCTCTCGTAAGTCAAGTTCTTCGCTTTTTCCACTTGAGCTCTCGGGTCCTGGTGGAGCTGGTCTCAGCCCAGCTCTGTCATTGCAGTGCTGCCTTCAGGCAGGGAGAGCTCAGGCCTCACCTGAAATCTCTTCAGGTCCCCCTGTTGCCCCAGACTCCACCTTTCCTCTTCGGGGTGCTCTCCAATCCCTCTACTCCCCACTGCCCCATCCTCCCCCTGGCTCCCTAAGCCTATGAGGTTGACCAGATGCCCTGAAGGGTTCCAGACTTCATGCCAAGGAATGGTTCTGGGGTCTTGGTTAGACGTGGTCCCAGGAGTATGTCAGGACGAGCAGATCATCCCTTCTCCCTAGCAGGATATTGCTCTCATGGAACACATGGGACTGGACTTTGGGAAAGGTGCTGACGTGCTGGTCTGGAAGACCGCATCAGGCCCAGGACCCAGGGAGATCTCAGGGCTCTGAGCTGTCAGTAATCCAGCACGAGTCACGGAGGTCATGCTGCACGGGGGGGCTCATGCCCCAGCCCTCCCTCTTGCTTCCTGCCCCCCTTTCTAGGGCAGCCACCCCGCCGGGAGCACCAACTCACCTGCGCTGGCCGTCTCTCTGTCTACTCTGTTCCACCTCACACCGACTGCTTTCAAGAGGAAAATTGCCTCCTTTCTTCTTCACGAGTGAAAGAAGAAATTCCACTTGCTAACAAAATTCCAAGATCTAATCACATCGGATCAACTTAAACAGTGGGGCTAATGATGCTTTAGAGAAGGAAGAGAAAGACGTAAATGTAAAAGTAGCCATGGCCACACCCCAGGACCATCAGCACACAAAGCCCTTAGGATAGCTACAGGTCTCATCAGGAATCCAAGTCTTCCCCACCTCCACTTTTTAAAAAATATATATATGTTTATTTATTTATAAAGAGGAGAGAGAAAGAGATAAAGAGAGGGAATCTTCCATCCGCTGGTTCACTCTCCCAAATGGCTACACCAGCCTGGGCTGGGCCAGGCTGAAGCCAGGAGCCAGGAGCTTCATCCAGGTTTCCCACATAGGTGCAGGCACCCAAGGACTAGGGCCATCTTCTACTGCTTTCCCAGGCCATTAGCAGGGAGCTGGATCAGAAGAGGAGCAGCTAGTACTCAAACTGTACCCATATGGGATGCTGGTGCTGCAGGTTGTGGCTTAACCCACTGTGCCACAGTGCTACCCACCCTCATCTCCGCTTCTAACAGGAGCCTCTCACCCCTACCACCATCATTCATGATCATTAACAATAATTTCTTACTTAGTTTTATAGTTTTTCTATTTAGGCACTGATGGTGGAAAAAGTAGTATTTCGTATTTGCGTTAATTCCAAGTGGGCAGAATTTCAACTATATATATGGCGTGAAACAAGCTGCAAGGATTAACTAAACCACATAATCACCATATATAAATTGTTTTTATGAGAAAATAGAGTCCCAGTTCCAATAACCGCTTTATAATCGAATTCCTGGTAGAGTAAGTTACAGACTTCCTCCCCAATATCACCTACACCTGTGAAGGGCAAGAGCTGGGACACTGACCACAACCAGCACTGAGTAACACCTGAGCGTCTCACGGACCGCATCTTCCGGAAGTGGTCATGTCTGTATTCATTAGAAATACGCACGCAACAGGGCCGGCGCCACGGCTCACTAGGCTAATCCTCCTCCTGCGGCACTGGCACACCGGGTTCTAGTCCCGGCTGGGGCGCCAGATTCTGTCCCGGTTGCTCCTCTTCCAGTCCAGCTCTCTGCTGTGGCCCAGGAGGGCAGTGGAGGATGGCCCAAGTGCTTGGGCTCTGCACCCGCATGGGAGACCAGGAGAAGCACCTGGCTCCTGGCTTCGGATCAGAGCAGTGGGCTGGCTGTAGTGGCCATTTGGGGGGCGAATCAATGAAGGAAGACCTTTCTCTCTGTTTCTCTCTCACTAACTCTACCTGTCAAAAAAAAAAGAAAGAAAGAAATACTCACGCAACAAACACTGCTACAGCAAGAATCCCTGCACGGGCACACGGATATATCCACACACCCCGCAAAGACCTTAGAGGCCTTGGAGTTGGTTCGGGTATTAAAGTGCAGGGCAGGTGCGGCCGGCACCGTGGCTCACTAGGCTAATCCTCCGCCTTGCGGTGCCGGCACACCGGGTTCTAGTCCCGGTCGGGGCGCCGGATTCTGTCCCGGTTGCCCCTCTTCTAGGCCAGCTCTCTGCTGTGGCCAGGGAGTGCAGTGGAGGATGGCCCAAGTGCTTGGGCTCTGCACCCCATGGAAGACCAGGAGAAGTACCTGGCTCCTGCCATCAGATCAGTGCAGCGCACCGGCCGCGGCAGCCATTGGAGGGTGAACCAATGGCAAAGGAAGACCTTTCTCTCTGTCTCTCTCTCTCACTGTTCACTCTGCCTGTCAAAAAATAAATAAAATTTTAAATAAATAAAATTTTAAAAAAAGTGCAGGGCAGGTGTTTGGCCTAGCAGAAAAGAGCTAAGGGACAGACTTTGTGGTGCAGTGGGTCCAGCCGCCACTTGGAGGGCTATAGAGTGCCTGGGAGCCAGTCCTGCCTCCCCTTCTGATCCAGCTCCCTGCTAATACGCATGGAAGGCAGCAGATGATGGCCCAAGCTCCTGCCACCCACATGAGAGATCCAGATGAAGTTCCCAGCTCCTGACTTCAGTCTGACCCAGCCTCAGATTTGCAGGCATTTGGGAGTAAACTACCAGATGGAAGATCTCAGTCTCTCTGTGTGTGTATGCATGTGTGTGTGTGCATCTGTGTGTGTGTGTCTTTCTCTCTCTCTGCCTTTCAAATAATAATAAAAAAAAAACTTCTAAAATACCTGGGCCAGTTTGTGGTGCAGTGGCCCACAAACACAGCTCAGAACACCTGCCTCCCTTACTGGAGAGCCAGTCAGAGTTCAGCTCTTCCTCTCTCCATCCAGCTTAACGCAAATGCATCTGGGAAGCAGGAAGGCAGTGGATGATGGTTCAAGTGCTTGGGTTCCTGTCACCCATGTAGGAGACCTGGATGTAGTTCCCGACTCTGGCCTTGGACCTGGCCCAGCCCCAGCTGTTGCATGCATTTGAGGAGTGAACCAGAGGATGGAAGATCTCTCTCTCTTCTTCTCTCCTCCTCTTTCGCTCCTCTTCCCACCCCCAACTTCTGTTGCTCTGCTTTGCAAATAAAGATAAACAAATCCTTTTAAAAACATCTATTTTGGGACCACTGTTGTGGCATACCAGGTAAAGCCACCACCTGCAATGCCAGCATCCCATAGTGGGCGCCAGTTTGTGACCCGGTTGCTCCACTTCTGATCCAGCTCCCTGCTAATGGCCAGGGAAAAGCAGCAGAAGATGGCCCGAGTGTTTGGGCCCCTGCACCCACATGGGAGACCCAGATGGACTTCCTGGCCCTGCCCTGGCTGTTGCAAGCATTTTGGGAGTGGACCAGAGGATTGGAAAAATCTCTGCCGGCTCCATGGCTCACTAGGCTAATCCTCTGCCTGCGGCGCCGGCACACCAGGTTCTAGTCCCGATCGCGGCGCCGGATTCTGTCCCGGTTGCTCCTCTTCCAGTCCAGCTCTCTGCTGTGGCCTGGGAGTGCAGTGGAGCATGGCCCAAGTCCTTGGGCCCTGCACCCCATGGGAGACCAGGAGAAGCACCTGGCTCCTGCCTTTGGATCAGCGCGGTGCGCCGGCTGCAGCGGCCATTGGAGGGTGACCCAATGGCAAAGGAAGACCTTTCTCTCTGTCTCTCTCTCACTGTCCACTCTGCCTGTCAAAAAAAAAAAAAGAAAAAAGAAAAAGAAAAAAGAAAGGAAAAATCTCTCTCTATCACTCTGCCTTTCAAATAAATAAATAATCTTACGAAAGAAAGAGAAGGTAAGCAAGTGCAGCTGGACGTGCAGGGAGGGAGGGGCAGGCATCCTGGCTCCCAGGCCGCCTCCTGCACTGACGGCACGAGCGAGGCTGCATTTCATCCTTGGACCTCACAGGCTCCCGCGACAAAGGCCAGGGTGAAGCCACATTTTACGGAGGAGCTCATCCCAGCTGAACGTCCAGGACGCGTCTGAGTCTCCTTCCTCTGCGGTCATGTCCACACAGGCCCCGGAGCAGCAGTCCCAGGCTGGGACCTCTGACCCAGTTCTAGGTGAGAAGCGGATCCGGTTCCCAGAGGAAGCAAATGTCTGCGTGCTCTCGCCTTCCTCTTCTTCCTGCAAACACTCGGCGGCCCCCTGTGCACGCAAGTGCACAGAGCGTGGTGCTGCTGAGGATAAACTGGGCGGTGTGTGGGCCCTGAAACCAAGGGGGAACGGCTGAGACTATTGCAATAGAAGGCAGAAGTCTCAGGAAGCGTGTTCAAACCACATGGCAGAGTCACCCAGGGGTGTTTACTGCCTGCAGGAGGAGGCCTCTCTCTGTCTCCCTCCCTCCCTCTCTCGCCTCCTGCCTGCCAGCTGTGCACCCCCGAGGCCCCCACACCGGCCCTGGGCAAGAGTGAGGCTGGCTCTTCTCTCCAGGGCCCACCCTCTTGGAGCAGACGGCCCCTGACAGTGTCTGCCGGTCACAGTCATGGTCACACAGCAGCCAGAGAGACCCCCTCCTGAGACCTGAGGCTCACACACAGAAGAGAGGCCTCCAGGATAAAATTGGACAGGAGCAGAGCTGCGGTGGGCGGGCCGGATGGGCGGAGCTCCTCTGGACGGCTGTGGTGCATTCCTATAATTCTGATGGGTTGTAAGCTATGGTTGCGTTTCTGCCACTCACGCCCAGAGACTAACCCAGGGTGCGGTAGGAACACGGAGCCAGGCCTGCAGCGTGGGCCGCTGGAGGCAAACACCCCAAGAGGCAGATGCTTCGTCTTGCTCTTCATTGTAGGCATGACTTTGCACTCATGGGGTCTTCAATGCATGTGTGTCGCAGGCTTGGTCATTAACCAAAACGCGAGCCGACTGTGAGTGAGAAGGAGTCTGCTTTAAATGATTCATGACATGGGGATCAGGCCAGGGAAAGGAAATTAGTCAAAATCGGGAAGGAAGTGGAAAGAGGGGCTACACTGCCCGGCGGTCAATGCTGGAGCCTTTCCAGAATCATAAACATTCACCCCAGAGAGCTCATTAGCCATTCTAGACCCTAACGTTTGCCCTAACGTTTCAATTATATGTTATCTAAGGGTGTGACCCAGTGAAATTTCCCATCTGTCTAAAAAAAGGTCCAGCCTAGGACCGGGGCCTGACATCGGTTGAGATCTGAACGTGCAGCTGAACTTGGTGCAGCTCCTGGCCCCTCGCTCTGCACCTGCAGCCTCAGAGAGCGGCAGCAGGACTGGAGGAGGAGAGAAGAAGCCAGAACTGCAAGCCATCCCCCCACCCCTCACTGTAGCTCTCTGTGGATGGCTGTCTCCTCTTTGGTTTGTTGCTCATTTCTGAAAAGAAGGTTCTGGGAGCCACGATTGTCCTGTGACGCCAAGGACTTTCACACCAGGGCAGGTGTGAAGCTGCTAGCATCAGAGGTGCCGCCAACCCCATGGACAGCCTGGCCTTGTGAATTTCACAGGCCTTCTTACACCCAGGGCCTGCTACCACGGGGGAGGAGGAGGCACTGCCTCGGGCCTTGCTCTACCTACTTGCCCACTTACTGAAATTGGGTCTGGGGTCCCGTGTGGACAAACCACCATGGCTTTGCATTCAGTGAGATAAGGCATGGGCAGAACTCGGCACAGTGTCTGGGAATCAACAGAGTTAGGAGCATTTACTGCATGCCAAGGACTATTCCAACCTGGAACAACAGAAATTCCTGTCCTGGAGCCTCCATTCCCCGGAAGGTGGCTGATGACCCAGCAACCATAGAAATCAGGTGCAACGGAGAAAGGAATAATGTTTATTTATTCTTTTTTTTATTTCTTTGACAGGCAGAGTGGACAGTGAGAGAGAGAGACAGAGAGAAAGGTCTTCCTTTGCCGTTGGTTCACCCCCCAATGGCCGCTGCAGTCAGCGCACTGCGGCTGGCACACCATGCTGATCCAAAGCCAGGAGCCAGGTGCTTCTCCTGGTCTCCCATGCGGGTGCAGAGCCCAAGCACTTGGGCCATCCTCCACTGCCCTCCTGGGCCACAGCAGAGAGCTGGCCTGGAAGAGGAGCAACCGGGACAGAATCCGGCGCCCCGACCAGGACTAGAAACCGGGGTGCCGGCGCCAGAGGTGGAGAATTAGCCTAGTGAGCCGCGGTGCTGGCCAAGAAAGGAATAAAATGGAGGATGAAGGGGTCAGAGGCCGCCCTCCAGGCCTGGGTGTCAGGTGGCCCTCCCTGACGGAGTCCCAGAGCACTGGCCACCCACACACCCAGACGGGGACTCAATCCCTAGGAAGCATGGCCGGGGCACAACACAGAGCAGGAGGTGACTGGGACAGGAGGAGGAGACAGCTCATCATTACCAATCTTTCCACCTTAAAGAGAGCTTGGTATGGCATGAAGGAATCTTCCAGAAACTCTTCCCTCACCTGCTGCAAAGAAGTGACTGCTTGTCCAGACGGACTGAAAGATGGTTCCGCTGCCTCCAAACACCAAGTGGTGTGCTTTCAAGGGGCTCCTGTCCTGACAGCTGGTGTCTCCTATGCACTGCCTCAGTTTCCCCAGGATAGTCAAGCTTTGAAAGTCTGAAAACCAAACTATACACAGAGAGTTGGCCTGGCCTGGCACAAGGGGCTAAGCTTGCGGTGCCAGCATTCTCAGATGAGGGCCGGCTGGGGACCAGGCTGCTCCACCTGGGATCCAGCTCCCTGCAAACGCACCTGGGAATGCACCAGATGACAGATGATGAGTGCTTGGGTCTCTGCCATGCATGTGGGAGGCCTGGATGGAGTTCCAGGCTCCTGGCTTCAGCCTGGCCATTGTGGCCACAGCGCCAGCCACACACCAGGCTCTTGAATTGGCACTTCCTGGCACATGGTAGAGAAATTCATCAACGCCTCCCTCTGCGGTGCGAAGACTCGGCCATGAGAGTAAAATGGGATCATCCGGGGCGCACCCAGCACATCTGTGACAGACACCAGGGCGCACCCTGTCTCTCTCTGTAGACCCTGGATGCCAAGGCTGCTGCAGCTGCGGGATTTCCTGGATCCCAAGATGGTTGGTGCACTTCTATTCTAGAGAAATGGGGAAGAGCCATTCCCGGAGAGCCTGATGGAGACTTCACCCTCCCGAAAGAGCCCTGGCTCTCAGCAGCACCTGCGGTTGCTGTCCCCTCGGGTCTCTGCTCAGGCCACACTCAGGAGAGGTTCCCTGGTTCCCCCTGGAGAACACACCTCTCCCCAACTCAGAGGGCCAAGAGTCACCCGACCTGGTCCTCAACCAATCAGTATATTCCATTCTCACCACGGAGATTGGCTCAAGGATGGGCTCATCATCCCAAATGAACCAATCAGAGTCAGGCCTGGACTCTAGCCTGGGGTAGAGCTGCCCTCCTTCCTGCTGAGCTGGATCTCAGAAGATGGGAAGTAGAGCTGCATTGTTTTCTAGAGTATAAATGCCAAAGCTTTTTGTACAAGGCAAAGTGCTGTGCAAAATGTCAAGTTCATGATACTGATTACTTCCAGAGCTCCTAAACTCATGCTGCCCTCTTACTCTCATCGTGTGCTTTCTATGCACCACCAGTGGCCCTCTGAAGCAGAAATTACTGAAGCCCCATTTTGCAGGTGGAGAGACTGAGGCTTAGCAAGACTGAGTATGTGCAAACCCACAGGGCTGACGTTTCTCTGTTATACACCCTGGGACCGCACCACACCCTATGTACAGAAGAGGTCACACCAGCACCTACACCCAAATGTAGCCGAGTCGTGCAGTTATAACAGATTTCGCTAAGTCCCCGCCCCTTTGTGCTCACAGGGACCTCGCACCACGCTGCCTTGTCCCTCTCTCTCCCCTACCTCAGGCCCCAGACTCCTGGACACAAACGCAACTCCCCCAAGTCCCACCTCCTGGGACCAATCGCTCAGATAGTGGTCTCCGCCCAGTTGTGTTGGAGAAACGTTCGCTTTGCATCTTAGCTCCCGCCTACTTCCGCCACCGCACCAGGCACGACCTTCGTCTCCTTCCGCCTGGGGCCTTGGAGAAGCGAGGTCCTTGCGACTGTGCCACGCGCGGAGCCGCCGTGCTCCTGCCGGTTGACGGCCCGCACCGTCCTCCCTTCACAAGCTCTGGCTCTAGCGGCCATTCCTCTCGCTCTGGTGGCCACTCCTGGGGGGACAGCTTCTAACCTCACCCCAGGCCTGGCCGCCTGCCAGCTGCCCCCTGAACTTGCACTTGGACATCCCCGCGTAGTCATCTGTGTCCTGTTGCTAATAACACAAAACCACAGCCCGGGGTGAGTTACAAAGAAAACAGGTTTATTCTGGCTCTTGGTTCTGGAGGCCCGAGATTGTTGGGCCACATTGGCAATGGCCTTTCTGCCGGCAGAGTTCCATGGTGGCCCAGGGCAGCACGCGGCGAGAGACAGGGCAGGCACACCCAGCTGTCTCTCCTGGTCTCTCCCTCTTACTCCAAAGCCACCAGGCTTCAGCCATGGGGCTGCACCCTGACGGTGCCTAACCCTCTCCACCTCCCAGAGGCCTCAGCTCTAATGCTAGAGTTGGCTTAAGTTTCCACCCTCTGCAGACCCCATAGGGAGGGACAAACTCAACACATGGAGCCTTGGGGGACGCCCAACCCATGTCTAAGCCGAACACCCCGTCACCTCGGAACCCGGATGCCCACGCGGCCCCAGAGCTCCCCACAGTCAGCTCTGTCTCCCAAACCCCGCACCTGCCTGCACATCCGAGTTCTCATTTGCCCCAAGGGCTGCAGCCAGGACTCGGCCCTAACCAGGGTCCCCAAGCTCCTCTCTCCCTCTCGCCAGGTTGCAGTGAGGCTCCCTAAAATCGGGCAGCTAGTGACTGCTCTGTGGCACCCCCAAATCTCAGCAGCGTAGCAGAATCGAGGTTTGTCTCTCGCCCCTGGCGCAGACCAAGGAGAAGCCGAGAGCAAGGAACTCTGCTCCACCCAGTCATCCAGGGACCAAAGCCCCTTCACCCTGGTGGCTCCGACACCTCCTGAGGCCTGGAGGGATGACGGACCACAGGGAAGGTGTAAATCATTTATTTTCATTTTCTTGGCAAGGCAGCAAGACAGCCAGAGAGAGATCTTCCATCCACTGGGCCACTCCCCAAATGCCAGGTTGAAACGGGAACCTGGAACTCCATGGAGGGCTTCCATGTGGCTACCAGAAGCCCAAGCACTTGAACCATCATCTGCTACCTTGCCAGGTGCCTTAGCAAGGAGCTGGATCAGAAGCACAGCGTCCAGGACCAGAACCAGGCATTCTGATATGGGCTGCCAGTGTCACAAGCCACAGCTTAGCCCTCTGCCCCATGACACCAGCCCTCATCCCAGACATTTCAGTGCAATCTGACTGCTACAGGCTTGGAGTCCGGGGTTTATAAACTACACAGAACCTCACCCGCCAATGGCACAAACACCCCCAAAGTTCATCTGAAGCCAGGAGCCAGGAGCTTCCTCCGGGTCTCCCACATGGGTGCAGGGGCCCAAGGACTTGGGCCATCTTCTACTGCTTTCCCAGGCCATAGCAGAGAGCTGGATCGGAAGTGGAGCAGCTGGGACTAGAGCCGGCGCCCCTATGGGATACCAGAGCTGCAGGCTGGAGCTTTAACCTGCTGCGCCATAGCCCCGGTCCCCAGACCAGCTTTCAGTTGGAATCCAAAAGCTGATGGCCCAGCTTGAAGGCAGTCGCTAGCCTTGATATGTCCCCTGGAGCCCATGTGTTTGGAAACTTGGTCCCTAGTGCCGTGGTGTGGGGAGGTGAGTCCGTGGAGGCTCCGCCCACTCGTGGCTTTGGTGGAAGTGGCTTTGTTGTAGCCGGAGCTCTCCCACAAGCCTGCTCTGCCTTGCCACGTGATGGCCTCTGCCGGGCTGGGGCGCCCCAAGGAGGCCTGACCCCTGCGCCTCGTTCTTGCGCTTTCCAGTCCAGAACCACTTCTGTGCTTTCTAAATGACCCAGTCTCAGGGATTTGTGAGAGCAACAGAAAATGGATTAAAATAGCGGTTAAGACAGAGGACTCCCCTCTGATTGAGAGGAGGCGCAGCCTTTTGCTGCAGTCAGACCCTCAATGAATCAGCGAAGGCCCACCGCTGTAGGGCAGGCAAACTGCTCCACTCAGTCTCTTGACACATCCAGAAACACCCAGAATTATGTCTGACACGTATCTAGGCATTCCCATGGCTTAATCAAACAGACATAAAATTAGCCATTAACTCCAGACCCACTCAGTGAGAAATCCCACGGTCCCTGGCTGAGCCCATCCACAAGCCTCGGTGCCAAGATTCTAAGACCTTTTAAATTTTTTTTAAAGATTTATTTATTTATTTGAAAGGCAGAGTGATACAGAAGACAGGGAGACAGAGGGTTAGGGAGATCTTTCATCTTCTGGTTCACTCTCCAAATCGCTGCCCCCATCAGGCCTAGGCCAGGCCGATGCCAGGAGCCAGGAACTTCATCTGGGTCTCCCATGTGGGTGACAGGGGCTCAAGTACCTGAGCTATCACCTGCTGCCTCCCAGCGGGTGCATTGGCAGGGAGCTGGAGGGGAAGTGGAACAGCCGGACTCCACCCGGCGCTCTGATATGGGACGCCAGCATTGCAGACAGAGGCTTAACTCGCTGTGCCTCAACACCAGCTCCAACCCTTGGAAATATCTGGCCAGCTGTTGCTGCTCTGGGACGACGGAAGCCTGGAGTTAGCAGGAGAAATGGAGTCACATGGAGAAAGCCTGCTGGGAAGTGAAACCAACACAGGTGAACCAGAGCTGAGAGCGAGAGACTGAGCTGGTGATAATATTCTGAGCACCTAGATGTAGCCATGTTTCAAGCTCATGCCCTTGAGCTTTGTAACTAGATGAGCGATAAATTCCTTTTATCTTTTGTTGATCTGAGTTGGATTTCTTTTTCTCTTTCTTTATTTTTTTACAGGCAGAGTGGACAGTGAGAGAGAGAGAGACAGAGAGAAAGGTCTTCCTTTGCCATTGGTTCACCCTCCAATGGCCGCCGCGGCCAGTGCGCTGCAGCCGGCGCACCGCGCTGATCCGATGGCAGGAGCCAGGTGCCTCTCCTGGTCTCCCATGGGGTGCAGGGCCCAAGTACTAGAGCCATCCTCCACTGCACTCCCGGGCCACAGCAGAGAGCTGGCCTGGAAGAGGGGCAACCAGGACAGAATCCAGTGCCCCGACTGGGACTAGAACCCGGTGTGCCGGCGCCGCAAGGCGGAGGATTAGCCTAGTGAGCCACGGCGCCGGCCTCTGAGTTGGATTTCTATCACTCAAAACTAAGCCTAAGTTAATTCATGAAGCCATTAAGATTCTCCAAAATATGGTCCCAAATCAAGTTTCTGTTGTTATCACCTACGCCACTTCTACCAAACCTGCACTGCTTCCAAATTTTACCTGGAAGTCCCCCTACCCCCCCACCAGTAGCTCACACCCACCACCATTTCTTCCTCTTCACTGAGCGTCCAAATCCCACCACTGATAGAGATGCAGCTCTGCTCCAGCCTCCCCCCAAAACCCCCCCAACCCCCCCAAACCAGAGGTTCCCTGGGAGCTCCTGTACCATCACCGACACCACTCATCAGGGGCTTATCCTACAGGACTGGGCTGTGTTGGGAACACCGCCAGTATTTGTTTTCCCGACTCCCCAGCAAGGCCACTGCTGGTGAATTTCACAATGCCCAGAATAGACCAGAGCTGTAGAAGGCAAAACAACACCCTGGGTGGCTCAAGGCTTGCTTTGGAGGTATCTTTAAAAATGAATAAATAGCGCTGACAGGTACAGTTGGTCGAATGGAGAATCTAGAATATAAGCTTTTTTTCCACTCCATTTTGCCTCAAACTCACTGAGCTGAAAGCTGTTAAGGGAGGCCCACCAAGGAAACTGTCACTTGACCCTCTCAATGGGACACTTGCTGCAGGTGCCCCTGCCCCAGGTATCCCCTGCCATAGCCCTGTAGTTGAAGTCTGCCATTCCTGACTCCTCAGAAAACTGTGTAGCCTCCCCGCATTTTAAGGATATTCACACTCTGTGTGCATGTGCGTGTGTGTGTGTGTATGTGAGCTTTCTCTGTGTACCCACACAAAACTTTCATTTGGAAGTGAGCTACAGGAGGAACCGGGGCGGGGAGGGGTGCAGGCACACGTTTTGCGGTGTGCAGGTGCAGCAGGCTTCGGGGGTTGGGAGCAGAGGCAGCTCCACCTGTGGCACAGGCAGGCATGGTTTGTGATTCGCAGTGGCAGCAGCTCCCTCCCCGCCTGATCTAGGAACTGGCGTGGCTCTAGGAACTGCTCATGGGAGTTCACCCTGGAACCTGTTCTTCCAGCCTTTCTGACAGTTCTGAGATGTTCCCCATATCCACAGAGAAACTCCTTCTAGCTTAAACTCTCCAGGGCAAACTGTTGTCCGCAACTGCATTTCACCAAAGCAACCCTGACGTCCACCGCTTGGATCTGTGGCCTTGTCCACGGCCCAGGTGTGAATGGAAGCCGCGTGGCCTCACCTGGCCAATGGCCAACTGCAACACTTCCACAGGCCAAAAGCCCTGGAGCATTTGGGTTTCCCTGCAACTGCAGGAGAGAAGGGGCTGGGCGGTAGACCAGATGGCCTGGGGAGCTCCTCCCGGGTTCTTGGCATTCTAGAAGTTTTTACAGTCTAATCAGGGATTCTCCCATTCACCTGAAAGGTAACTTAATTAGCTACTGACAGTTTTCACTAAACCAATATAAAGTCACTTTGTGTCTCCCAAAGATTTTCATGGCATCATGGCACCAGAAATTCAAGATTTTTTTTTTAATGCCTAACTCTGTCTCCCAGGGTGAGGCTGCCTTGAACCCTACAGACCCAGTTCCTCTACATAGGTTCCTCTTGTTGGCTTCTGACTCAGCTCATTCTTCCCCGTTCTCAGGGCCTCTGAAGACCTTTTCTCAGCTCCCCAGCCTGCTCCTGCATGGACGCCTAAGTCATAGTTTCCCCCGTAGAGTCCGGCTACCTCCCGGGAAAGCTTGGCCAGGGGTCTGTGAGGCCTGGGGGTTCTAGAGCTGACAGAAGGGCCGAGGCTGGTCCTTCCTGAGTGTCTCTCTTCCGCCTGAGCCCGCATTCTACAGAAGCCTTTACTCCCTCTGCTTCCCTCTCTGCGCTCCAGCTGGCTCCAGATTACGCCAAGGAATTCCCTAGCCAACAGGCTGGGCTGATGGTCCCAACTGCACAGCCTCCACTGGGGACAGAGATCACAGGGCCACGGGGCTTCCCTGCTCGCCTAACGTGCAGGCACATGCATGCTGAGGTCATCCCCATGTGGTCGCCGAAGACGTTCCATCCCCAGCCACCCTCCGTGTCATCCGTGGCTGAAGCATCTGTCCCCTGTGGAACGTGCTCGGGACTGAATCCCCGGCCGACAGGAGGCTCAGGGTGGCTGTCCACGGCCCGTTGCAGATAGCCTTCTGCCAATAGCTCAAGGGGAAACAAGGTCCCCGGGAGGCCCCCAGCTGTCTGATCACGTGACCTCCTTGGCTCCCTTGCAGGGACGTCTTGTTCCTCTTGGAGCCATGGCTCTATGAGGAAGTGACTGTGTCATAGCTGGGACAGGAAAAAAGCTATTTCAGGCCCTGAAGTAATCGCTCCCTGAGCACAGCCTTTTCAGGAACTGCCTGGACAGTGGAGAAAGAGCAATGCTAAGCGCGGCTCACCGGGAGACTGCGCGGCTGAGGCACGGGAGCACTCCAGGGGCTATGGTGCTGTTCCTCCCTGCTGGTGTATGTCTGGCCTCCCAGGGAGGTGGGCACACACAGCCCCCCCCCCCCCAGCCAAGATACAGAGGCCTCTCCACACTCCCAGCTATACGAGAAAGCATGGGAACATGCTCATCCTCACAGCACGCTTGGATTTCAAAAGCGCATTGAGCAAGAGGATGGCACTTAATGGCTGAGAAGCTGTCTCCGTGGCCGGTGGCTTCTCTGTGTGCAGGGGAGAGTCAGAGTCTCTTTGGGGAGCAGTCAGATCTTGCGTTATGATGCTCCTGTCCGTGACTAACCACTACGCCATGGGGCTCCTGTAAGACTGTATTACCCAGGGACATCCCAGCTGTCTTGGTTTGTGCTAAGTACACCGTGTGCTGTTTGCACAACGACAAAACCACCTAAGGACCCATTTCTCAGAACGTGTCCCCAGCGTTAGGCGGCACGTGACTTGTTTCCTTCAAGAATTCTCAGTCAGACCTGAAACCATTTTCACATCACCATGGGAGACTGGGAGAAATAAGGGTTCTACCAAGAAAGCTCACAGACCCACGCTTACCGACCCGTCAAAGGTTCGGCCTCCACTCTTCAGGAAGCAAGAGAAAGGGGCAAGTCCTTTTTCCTGGGGAGGTCACCCGCATTTTCAGTACATTGTGGGTGTTCAACCTGTGCTACGGAGCCAGCAGGTGCATGTTTTCATGTCCTTCTACGTCCTCATTTTCCTGAAGAACAGATGTCGTGTACACGAGTGTGTCTCAGAATAGTGGAGAGACCCCGGGTCTGGAGTTCACGTCTCACGATGAATTACACACTCATGTGCATCTTCTTTATTTGCCCGAGAAAGTTAAAAACAGAGGCCATCCAAGGCGGAAGGGTGACAAGTCTACTGCAGCGCCAGAGCTCTGTGTTGGACTCTGGGAAGTCTGCTGCATCCGAGTGGTTTCTCTATTGCGCAGAAGCATGTTGCTTCCGGAAAGTCCAAGGTCACACTGTTCTAAGAGCTAAGTGGGAGATGGCAGGAACTTGGCATGCTTGCAACTACTTTGTATTCCGTGTCCACAATAGCATGACAGACATTACTAATCAATCATGACTCTCAACGTGGCATTCCAGGCAGCTGTTACCAATCAATTAGAACTCACACACACACACACACACACACAAATCTTGTCATCCCTGCTCTGGTCCACGATGGTGTGTACTCTTGTATCCTAACTCAGCGGCTTGTATTGTGTATTGATGGTTTCTATTTCAGTGTCCTCAGTCGATCTCAAAATTCTCATGATACTCTTTATAATAACCAGTGACCCCTGAAACTACAGACCTGAAGCATCTTGTATTGCAAGTGCGGAGACTGAAATCCAGAGAGGTGAAGCAATTCACCCAAGGTCAGGGTGTTGGTTAATACAGTTGACAGTTTCTAACATCTGTGTAGTATTAGAGATGGCAGTGTCCTTTAACCCAAAATATCCAATAGGATCCTTAACTCATTCATTCAATAGCTAAATATTTATTTATTTACTTATTTATTTATTTACTGTGTTCTTTATACTGTGCTAGAGATTAGGAAACCAGAAGTTATAAAAAAAGAGTTGAGGGAAAGTTTTGATTCCTTTCTTACAGTCAGCCTTTTAGGTCTTTTTTTTTTAAGATTTGTTTATTTAGGGGCCAGCACTGTGGCATAGCGAGTAAAGCCACCACCTGCAGTGCCGGCATCCCATATGGGCGCCAGTTTGAGCCCTGGCTGCTCCGCTTCCGATCCAGCTCTCTGCTATGGCCTGGGAAAGCAGTAGAAGATGGTCCAAGTCCTTGGGCCCCTGCACCCATGTGGGAGACCCGAAAGAAGCTCCTGGCTTTGAATGGGCTGCAGCTCCAGCCATTGTGGCCAATTGGGGAGTGAACCAGCAGATGGAAGACCTCTCTCTCTCTGCCTCTCCTCTTCTCTCTCTGTGTAACTCTGACTTTCAAGTAAAATAAATAAATCTTTTAAAAAATAGAAAGGAAGGAAGAGAGAGAAAGAGAGGTAGATTTTTTAAAAAGATTTATTTGTCTCCCAGCCAGGTCATTCGTACACCTAGGGTCTTGCTCAGTGCGTCGTGGCCCCGTGACTGGGGCCTGCACTGGGCGGAGCCAGGCACCCCCACCCCAGGGCCCTCTCGATGCCCATGTCCTGGCGGGTCGGGCACTGTCAGCCCACCCTTCCCCGTGGGCTGGACCCCCAGGGGAGTCAGCAACTGCTGAGGAATGGTCACTGCCGCCTTCACCCGGGAGGGCAGGGGGACCGCTCGCATCAGCTGTGGCTACGCTTACTGGCTGCAGTGACTTCTCAAAAAAAAAAAATTAAAAAAAATTTTAAAAAAAGATTTATTTGTTTATTTGAAAGGGAGAGTTACAGAGAGGCAGAGGCAGAGAGAGGTCTTTCATCCACCTTACAGTCAAGCTTCCAATAAACTCAGGTCCTGAGACGGGCAGACACCATGATCCTCTGATTTTTAGGCACTCAGGGTTATTTTTTAAGATTTATTTAATTACTTGAAAGTCATAGTTACACAGAGAGAGAAGGAGGGGTAGAGAGAGAGGTCTTCCATCCGCTGGTTCACTCCCCAATCGGCTGCGATGGATGGAACTGTGCCGATCCAAAGCCAGGAGCCAGGAGCTTCTTCTGGGTCTCCCACATGGGTGCAGGGGCTCAAGGACTTGGGCCATCTTCTACTGCTTTCCCAGGCCATAGCAGAGAGCTGGGACTCGAACTGGCACCCATATGGGATGCCAGCACTGAAGGCGGCGGCTTTACCCAGTACACCACAGTTCCGGCCCCACAGGCACTCAGGATTAAGAGAGGATACAACACTACTGAAAAATGGTAGCTCTGGAATTCACATCCCTAGGCAGCCACTTTTCGATGAGGTCACTACTGCTGTGAAGCATGGGGACCAAATTTCCAGACCCCTCGGGCGGGCCTCAGTCAGCTCTCAGTGCTCATTTCAGGATGCTCAAGGGATGAAGGAACCTTCCTGGCCGAAGTCTCTGTTTAGGCCACGGTGGGAAATATAATTTCCAAGGACTCTGTTTCTGTAGACCTTGACCCCCGACCTTGTAGCCCACTCTGTGATGGGCAGAGCAGAGAAACGAGGGTGTGCAGGGCCCCAGACCCTGTCCCCCAGTCTTACAGCTCTACCAAGCTATAGCTGGTCTTGGGCAGGTTACACTGCCTCTCTCAACAGTTCCCCCACCTGCAAGGGAAGACAGTTGAGCCAAGAGATCTCTGAGCTTCCTGCCCACCGACATCTGCTGATTCTGCCTGACCAAGAGAGAGGTGACCTACTCAAGCCTCCTTCATCCTCTCCTTTGACCAGAGGCTGTATGGAACAGCTGGCTCTGCGCCCTAGGCCCACCAAGAAAACAGCAGTTCCAGGAAGGGCAGTGTGGTCTCACAAAGCCCGAAGTCCCGAGTTCTAATGCAGCTGACCATGCAACCAGTTCAGTCCAAAGGGAGCCTAGCGCATTGTGCAGTACAGAAAGTAATGAGACAAAAGGGAGGCGTGACAGAAGGACTTAGGGACCAGGGCTGGCATTGTGGTGCAACATTTAGGCACTGCCTGCAACTCCAGCATCCCATGGACTGCCAGTTCGAGTCCTGGCTGTTCCTCTTCCTACCCAGCTCCCTGCTAATGCGCCTGGGAAAGCAACAACAGATGACCCAAGAGATTGTGCTTCTGCCACCCACATGGGAGACTCAGACCCAGTCCCAGGCTCCTGGGTTCCCGGCTTCAGTCCAGAACAGCCCCAGCTATTGTGGTCATTTGGGGAGTGAACTAGCAGAAGGAAGATCAATCTCACCCTCTCTCCCTCTCTCTGTCACTCTTTCAAATAAATCTTTAAAAAGAGAAAAAAGAACACAGGAGTTTGTCATCACCGAGCCTGTAATAATATGAGCAAGAAGGAATCCATACCAATATAAATGAATAATTAAGCAAATAAGTTATACACGAATAATTAAAGTAAATTAATTAATACTTAAGTAAAATTAATTAGTGATTAAGTAGATTAATTTAAAAAGACTAATTTTCCCTATGGATGAATTCCCAATTATTTAGGTAAAGTCTCCCTCCTCCAGGAAGTAGAACCTCACTTCCCTCTCTCTGCATGTGAGCCAGACTTAGGGACTCGCTTCCCATAAGTAGACTACAGAAAAGGAAAATCGTACCTTCCCAGTGGGACACGTGGCGGAGCCACCTTAGCCACGTGACCAAAATTAACCTCACATCCATTTCACATGCCTCCTGGTGTAACACAAAGAAAAGGGACATTTCACTTCTGGGATATTCTTTCCAAAGACCCATAACCGTGGTATAGCCACGAGAAGACATCAGGCCAGCCCGAACTGAGGGCATTTCGTGAAATACCTGAGTCAAGGTCTTGAAACATGGAAAACTACTAAGCAACTTGTCACAGATGAGAGACGACGTGGAAACCAGACACAATATGGTATCCTGGATCAGATCCTGGAACAGAAAAGGGAGAGGAGAGAAAAAACTGGAGAAACACAAATAGAGTTAGTCATTTAGTTAACAGTATCGCATCAACACTAATTTCCTTTTAAATGTATTAACTTGAGAAGCACAGAGATGGAGAGAGACAGAGATTACCCAGACACTGGTTCACTCCCCAAATGCCTGGAAAAGCCAGGGCTGGGCCAGGTCAAAGCCAAGAGTCAGGAGCTCCATCCTGGTCTCCCACATAGGTGGCAGGGACCTAGGTACTTGGGCCTTCTCTCCTGCCTCCTGGGGTGCTCATTAGTGGGAAATTGGAGTCAGGAGCTGAGCCAGGGCTAGACCCCAGGCACTCCAACGTGGATGCAGGTGTCTTAACTGCTGTGCCAAGTGCTCACCCCCAGTGTTAGTTCCTTAGTAAAGTACCCCAGGAAAATCGTGGTGAAAAAGGGTCGGTACTCCTGCGTTTAGAGGTAAGACTGGAACACTACCAGACACGGTCACAGTGCAAAGTGTCTGTCACGGCGGCCGGGGACCAGACAACTCCTGAAACAAATTCCAGGAAAGGACCAGAGTGAAGGGAGAGAGGCCTGGGTGACAGCTGATGGGGGTGGGAAGCTGAAGCGCCCCCCACCCACCCACCCAGGCCTGCCTTCTGCTCAGCGACAGCCACAGCTTCCCCAGGCCATCACTCCTGGGGCTCCACTCTGTGCTCACCTCCTGGCAAAGCCTCCTCTGCAAAGGGTTTGCCATCAGCATCCATTGTCAAGGAGAAAGAAGTTTCTTCTCCCACGCAAATGCCAGGCAGGGGGTGGTGCCACATGGCCACAGGACCCTGGTTTCCCCAACAGTGACTGCTTTGTATAAAAGAGGGCGAGGTGCCAGGGCTGCTGCAGGCTGCCCAGCGTCTCCAGGCCCCTGGGCGGTGGGGCAATTTCGGGCTCAGGCTGGGGAAGAAAGGGAACTTCCCCACGTGACTCCACCATCTTCGGGGGCACTTGTCCCGGAAGTGATGAGAGACACCGCTCCTTCCTGTTTCTCAGTTGCAAGAGCAGCCCTGGTGACAGAGCAGACCCCTCCAGAGGGGACGATTTTTAAAACCTCCAGGGTCCCCTGGGACGAGCTACCAGGGTAGCTAAGCTTTGCAGAGAGAGGGTTAATTCCTTTCATTGGGTTTCCAGAAAAATCTGGTCGAAGCCTGTTAATTCCCCGCCTATTCGAACAGAGCTTGCAAAACACAGCTCTTCCTTGGCGGTGGAAGGTCATTATCCCGAGCATCAGTTTTGCCTGAAAAACCGAAACAAGTGAAACCAGAGACACAATCGCATTCAGGGCTTGGGACGTTTCTGCTGAATGGCCAGTGATCTCAGCACTGGCCCTGCAAACTGCTTTCTTGAAAGAATCCCTGACATCAGCGTGTTTCTCCTTCGGAGAAGCGCAAGGCGTGTTCCCTCTTCTTCACAAAGGCAAACGGGACGCTGGCCCCAGAAGCTACGCGCCCTTGGCCTGCTGACGTCATCTCCCAGCGGCTCCAGCTCCTCGTCTGTCAAATTGGGAATAACGTTATTCGATGATCTCGCGCGCATGTTGAGCCTCGGAGCAAAGCTAGGAACGGAGTTCGGGCAATGTGGGCGACCTCACCACGCGGGTCCCCCATGGCAATAGCCCTGGTGCCCACTCTAATCCTTGTGGCTCATCTCCAACCTGTGCTTTTTCTAGTAAGAAAGAACAGAAGTCGTTCCCCGGGGTCAAGGCCTCTTGTGGTCCAGGCCGCTTTGTCCCTGCAGCGAGTTAGAGCTCGGCTCTGCCGATGCGCGCTCAGGGCAGACTTAGGGGTACATAACCGCCGGAGTGGGGCGCAGCGGGCACAGGGGGCACAGCGACTCTGCCCCGGGCCCTCCCGTGACAGGCGCTGGGGCTCTGTGGGGAGCCAGGGCTTCGCTCAGGGGCCCGGAAGTTCCCCCTTTCCTCGCCTCCACCTGAGGGAAGTCCCGCAGGAGCGCACCCTCTGCCCACGCTGGCTGCCTAGAGCACTCCAGGGGGCGCCGGAAACACTACCCCGACCCTGGATCTGCAGGCCCCGCCCCCACCGCGCCTCCCTCCTCCCCGGGTCTCCCTCCCCACACCCCTGCGCTGCCACCACCGCAGCAGCCACAACCAGCCACAACCTGAACTCACTCTTCCCGCTGTGCCTGCGCAGGTGCACAGAATCCGCCTTCCAGGGGCTCCATCCACAGATCTCAGCCCCGCCCCTCACCTCTCCCCGCCTTCGCTGCATCTGTTGATTGCACATCCAACATAGTCCATGAATGTCCACTCATCACAGTCCCTTCCTTACTCAGGGCGCTGTCACCTTGAACCAGAAGACGGCAAAGCCTCCTTAGCCATCATCCAGGCTTGCTCCCTCCATCGCAGTCAGCCCACAAAGCCCTGGCCTTCCTACCATCCTGAAATGCTCCCCAAAAAACTCTCTCAACGCCGGGTTCTCAACTTACAAGGCCTTTTCCTCACTCCCTGTAGCTTCTCTCCCCAGCTCTGTCCACCAGTCCCCAGTGCTCACACAGGAAGCTCCAGCCATTTGAAACACACCTCGCTCTCCATAGGGCACAGACAGTGTTACTCAGCAGATCTGACATCCGTCCCGTGTGTTTCCAGCCCTACAGCAATTCAATGGTGCCAGGTGACTGTCTCTGGATGGTGGGTCACAAGCAGAAGTCATGTGATTACTCCAAAGCTAAAGCATTTCACCAGCAGCCTACACACACACACACACACACACACACCCCTTTCCTGGCTGTATGCTGAGGTGATGGAGTGTTGGCATGGACACATCCCAGATCACTGAGTCTCCCTGTGGAGGACAGAGACCCTGTGCTTGCATCAGATTCCAGATGAGTGGAAACACACTTTCCCCAGGCTAGGCCATCGCTCCCCCCTCCAGCACCTGCCCTCCCCTCTGCCTGTTAGGATTTCCCCTCCTGTTGTCTGCCTCCCACCTCGCCACTGGCCAACTCCTGTTGATGTCTCTGCCCGAGTTTGGTTGTCACTTCCTCCCGACACCCCAGGTCGTGGGTGCTGACGGAGAACTTCCTAGAGCCCTGTGAACCCCTCTCAGCACAGTAGTTGCTGTGTTACAAGTGGCCTTCCCTCTGCCTCTTGTTCTCTGCTAGGTCTGAGAAGGTAGGGCCATGCCTTGCTCGTCTACCCATAGCCCAACACCCGACAGAGCGACTGCGTGCAGAACATTCAACAAACACCAGCATACTTCAGAAAGTTCAGCAGTTGAGACACTGCTGTGGCACCTGCATTCCATGTCGGAGTCCCAGGGCGGACTTGCTGAATCTGGCTCCTGACTCCAGCTTCCTGCTGATGCAGACCCTGGGAGGCAGTGGTGATGGCTTGGGTAATAGGGTTCCTGCCACCCATGTGGGAGACCTGGATTGAGTGTCCAGCTCCCAGCTTCTGCCCAGCCCAGTCCCAACCAGCATGGACACTTGGCAGTGAGCCAGTTAGTCTCTCTCTTTCTCTCTCTCTCTCCAACCCTTCCCCACCCAAACTTTTAAAATATGAAAAATAAGGGCCGGCGCCGTGGCTCACTAGGCTAATCCTCCGCCTAGCGGCGCCGGCACACCGGGTTCTAGTCCCGGTCAGGGCGCCAGGTTCTGTCCCGGTTGCCCCTCTTCCAGGCCAGCCCTCTGCTGTGGCCAGGGAGTGCAGTGGAGGATGGCCCAGGTGCTTGGGCCCTGCACCCCATGGGAGACCAGGAGAAGCACCTGGCTCCTGGCTCCTGCCATCGGATCAGTGCGGTGCGCCGGCTGCGGTGCACCGGCCGCAGCGCGCCGGCCGCAGCGGCCATTGGAGGGTGAACCAACAGCAAAGGAAGACCTTTCTCTCTGTCTCTCTCTCTCACTGTCCACTCGGCCTGTCAAAAAAAAATATGAAAAATAAAAGGGAACATGGAGTTAGAAGCTAAGTTCATTTTGGTGCAAAGCCCTTTGGAAATCCACCCCGGCTTTTTCGTACCCCACATTTCCCGTGATCTCTCAGAGCATCCCTCCTGGGCGCCCTTACGAGTGGATAAACTGTGTTTTCGGGACCTGGTCCCCAGCTCAGCAAGTTTTTGTAAAATGGATAAATGAATGGCTTCTCAACCCCTAACGTCAAACAGACAACAAAAACAAGGGTTCTAAAAAGTAGGCCGGTGCCCATACACAGCCCTGTAAATATCCTTGAATTCGGAAAGTGGGCTCGGAGCAATTTTAGACACACAAATTAGCCTGCTCACCCCTCAGCTTCGCCCCACATCAGAGGTCAAGAATTTCGCGGCAGTGAGTCCTTAGTCACTCTTCGAGTGGTAAACTATTAAAAATAACTGAGGAATTGGGAAGGTGGGAAGTTCCCCTTTTTAATGATTTATGCTCAGCTGGGAGAACTGGATAATAAAAGCTGAGATCTACAGCCAGTCCTTGCTCTGCACTGCCCTCCCTTTTTTCGGGTGGTCTGACTTTTCCTCCCCAGCACTACAGGGACCCCAGGGGCACCTGCTCGTGGCACTGAGGAAGCTCGGATGCAATAAGCTGTGTTGCCGTTTAAGGCCACGGCGGCCGGCACACACTGCCGTTGAGTCAGGCGGCGGCGTGGCCCCTCTCCTTGGCCGTCAGCTGCCTGTGACAGCAGCAGGCCCTCCAGCTTCTCCATTTGTCACTTGCAGCAGAGCCAGGAGCTCAGGTCTCTGGGGACCCAGGCAGGCTGTCTCCCCTCCGCCCAACCCGGGGGTGGGGGGATGGGGGGAGGGGCTTCAGCTCCAACCTGAGTGAGACCTTGAGACAGCAGCAGAGAAAGAGGCATCCATCAGGTGCAGTTCAAGACAGCCAAGATTTGTCGAGCAGGGAGAGGCGTGAGTCCCGGGAGGACTGCCAAAGAAGCCTGTGTCCCAGGTGGGGACTTCCAGGGTTCAAAGCTCGTGGAAAATAAAGAAATAAAAGCTGGAGTGAAGTACATGAGAAACAAAATAAAGGCCCAGGACCAGGCAGGGTGTAATCGGGTGCTTTGTTATGCTGTTCAGATCCACCAGGGTCACAAGGGGGAAAGATCAAGGTGATCGGGAGACGGCAAAGAGGATGCTGTAGGAACACTTGATGCCGGATGCCCGCTCAGTGCCAAGGACTGGTGCACGTTCCTGCTCGGGCTGCGCAAAGCCCCTGGGTTGGGCTCAGAAAAGCTGACGATGCCCCAGGTGACAGAGCTGGCAGACGGCAGATCCAAGTCAAGTCCTGCGTTCCAGGTCTTCTTTGTGACCACAACGAAATGGGGACCACTTACTGAGAATGACACCCTGAGCAAAAAAAGGCTTGCCATCAGGCCGGTGCTGTGGCGCAACGGGTTAACACCCTGGCCTGAATCGCCGCATCCCATATGGGTGCCGGTTCGAGTCTCGGCTGCTCCACTCCTGATCCAGCTCTCTGCTTTGGCCTGGGAAAGCAGTAGAAGAGGCCCAAGTCCTTGGGCCCCTGCACCCACGTGGGGGAACTGGAAGAAGCTTCTGGCTCTTAGCTTCGGATTGGCGAAGCTCCAGCCGTTGTGGCCAATTGGGGAGTGAACCAGCAGATGGAAGACCCCCAACTCTCTCTCTCTGACTCTCTCTCACTCTCTGTAACTCTTTCAAATAAATAAATAAATCTTAAAAAAAAAAAAAAGGCTTCCCATTTACCAGGGATCTTCCAAAGCTTTGTGGAAAATGTGGATCATGAAAAAACTGTGTGGATTTCCTGTTTTTTTGCCCCAACATAAACTTACCTGTTAGCTCCATTCACCCAATTTAAAATACCTTTATATTGTTTTTAGCCCTTACACTACCCCTAGGAGGGAGCCATAACTACCCCCACTTGAAGCTGGAGAAACAGCTGTGAGAAGTTACCATGCCAACAGGGGAGGGGAGCGAAGGGGAGGGGGCACTGGGAATGCCCTACTTACCATAGGGCCCCTTGGGACTCACACTCAGGCCTCCTGTGCACTTCCGTTTTCCCGTCACAGATTTTTATTGGAACCCAAAAGATTGGGGAGGTGCCAGCGTGGCACTTTAGGAGTGGGACCCAGGTAGAGATCGCTTGTTCCTGAGGCAAACTGGTGAGCAGCCTCACTGCAGCTCTGCTCACCGGAGCCACAGTCCCATCAGCCACAGCTGATCGTTCCAGGAAATGTAGCAGGTGAGGTTTTAGAGGTAAGCTTCAGGTTCTGTGTGTTCACAGTTTGTTTTCTCTTTATTTGAGAGGGAGGGAAGGACAGAAGAAGAGAGAGAGGGGGAGGGAGTAAGGGAGAGAGAGAGAGAGAGAGAGAGAGAGAGCTCTCCAATCCACTGCTGCACTCCCTGAATGCCCACATCAGCCTGGGTTGGGCCAGGTCAAAGCCAGAAGCCTGGAACTCAGTCAGGGTCTCCCACTTGGGTGGCAGGACCCAAGTCCTTGCCCCATCACCTGCTGCCTCCCAGGGTGTGCATGAGCAGGAGGCTGGAACTGGAAGCAGAGCCAGGACTGGCGCCCAGGGGTTGCGACACAGGAAGCAGGCAGTCCAGACAGCATCTTAACCACTGCACCAAACACTCACCCCGAAACAGTTTTAAAGCAGTCGTGTGCGTTCTGTTTACTGAAAACTACAAGAGTAAGTGTCTATCTCACTGACTGCCTCTGTAACTTTTGAAAAGTAACTTGGCCGGCACCGCGGCTCACTAGACTAATCCTCCGCCTGCGGCGCCGGCACACCGGGTTCTAGTCCTGGTTAGGGCGCCGGATTCTGTCCCGGTTGCCCCTCTTCCAGGCCAGCTCTCTGCTGTGGCCAGGGAGTGCAGTGGAGGATGGCCCAGGTGCTTGGGCCCTGCACCCCATGGGAGACCAGGATAAGCACCTGGCTCCTGCCTTCGGATCAGCACGGTGTGCCGGCCGCAGCGCGCTGGCCGCGGTGGCCACTGGAGGGTGAACCAACGGCAAAGGAAGACCTTTCTCTCTGTTTCTCTCTCTCACTGTCCACTCTGCCTGTCAAAAAGAAAAAAAAGTAAAAAAAAAGAAAAGAAAAGTAACTTAACCTCTTGAGCCTCCTCTGTAAAATACGAATGGTAGGACAACTCCTTTATCATAAGTGTGTCGCCAGGACTAAATGAGATGGAACACACTTCACACCACAGCTGGCCACCAGAGCACTCAGTGAGTGATCCTGATTAAGGGGCAGCATTGGTTCATCGCATGCCGTTTGTCAAGCCTTCCGCTCTCCATCATGAAACAGCAGGCAGAAGAAGACCAGAACACGTGTGTGTGGGAAAGTAGATATGGACGTACAATGGAGGGATGAATGACTGTACATGTTTGGGAGTACTCAGAGGAAAGAAAGTGACCTGTAGTCCACGAGTAAAAATATTTTTTTAATTTATTTATTTTGACAGGCAGAGTGGACAGTGAGAGAGAGAGACAGAGAGAAAGGTCTTCCTTTGCCGTTGGTTCACCCTCCAATGGCCGGCGCGCTGCACTGATCCGAAGGCAGGAGCCAGGTACTTATCCTGGTCTCCCATGTGGGTGCAGGGCCCAAGCACCTGGGCCATCCTCCACTGCACTCCCGGGCCACAGCAGAGAGCTGGCCTGGAAGAGGGGCAACCGGGACAGAATCCGGCGCCCCAACCGGGACTAGAACCCGGTGTGCCGGCGCCACAAGGAGGAGGATTAGCCTAGTGAGCCGCGGCGCCGGCCCCACAAGTAAAAATATTAACAGTGGTCGTGGAAAGCTTTTATTTCCTTCTGGTATCATCATAAATTTCCCATTTTTACTTTAAAATTTTTTATTTTGTTTATTTGAAAGGTACAATGACAGAGAGAGATAGAGAAAGAGAGAGAGAGAGAAATTTCAACCACTGGTTCACTCCCCAAATGGCTACAATGGCCAAGACTGGACGAGGCTGAAGCCAGGAGCCTGCAGCTCCATCCAGGTCTCCCACAAGGGTGGCAGGGACCATCTTCCGCTGTTATCCCAGGCGCATTAGCAGGGGGCTGGCCTGGAAGCAGAGGAGCCAGGACTCAAACCAGCATTCTAACATGGGATGCCAGCCTCACAGGTGGTTGACAACCCACTGAGCACAGAGCAGCCCCTGTAAGTTTTTCTGTAATGAACACAGTGAATTACTTTTACAATCAAAACAAAGGGAATCTTAAGCGACCCATTGGAGGTACGATTCATTCTGGAGTGAGAGGGACATTTTATTTCATGGAGACAATAAAAGTGTAAAATCTTTTAGAAGGTGCACTAGTTTAATAGCCCCGCCCCCTGACATCACCTGCAGCTGCCGTGCTACCTGGTTCTGTAACTGGGACCTCAGGGTTGGAAAGCAGAGACTTTAGGAGACAACCAGCCACTGCTCAAATCTCAAATTTCGAGTTGTTATCAGTCTACCCAGGGCTCGGAGCCCTCCTGCACCCTGGCCACGCCTTCACCATGACCTGCGTCTCCCAGCCGGTGGAGACATCACGCTGGCACTCCCCACCAGGGAAGGCAGAGCCAGCTCCAAGCAGAAGCCCCCTGGGCCGGTACACAGAGTACAGGGCTTTGGGCAAGCAGCTCGCGCTGGTGGAAGTGGTCAGGTCTGGGAAGGGAGTGCGGGAAGGGGAAGGAGGCGGCAGCTTGGAGGGGAGGAAGCACAGTGCCTCTCTCTCCAGAGGACTCTCCCCCTCCCACCCCCCCGCCGTGCTCTGCCACAGCCTCTGTGACACTGCTGGTGCCCTCGTGCAGACGCAGGGGTCCCGGAGAACTGAGCCGTGCTCAAGCCCCATGGTGAGCGGCGAAAACAAAAGCTGCCACGTATGGGCTTTATCTCGCGTGGAGCCAAATCAGATGGAAGAACCCCTGGCGAGCCGGGGCTGTGCTGGGAGGCCGGCTGTAAAACATCTCAGCTGGCTTAGTGCACCTTCTGTTGCTTATAACAGAACGCCTGAGTCCAGGCAGCTTATAAAGGAGCGAAGTTGATTTAGCTCATGGTCCTGGGGGCTGCAAGTCCAAATACTGGGGCTGCACCATGACATGATGGAGACAGGAGGGCAAGTGGGTGTGTGGGAAAGGGAGACAAAACCCGCTCTCGCCCAGCCTGCTCTTGGGGCAGCTGACCCATGCCGACCTCATCACCTGCCCAAGCCCCTCCTCCCAGCCCTGCCACAGTGGCAGTCAGATTTCAGCAAACCATGTTCAAACCATAGCATTGGTTTAGCTGTTTAAATAAAATGAAACAGGGACGCGCATTCGGCCTAGCAGTTTAGACACCCATTAGGCACCCACATCAGAGTTCCTGGGTTCCACACCTGCTTCTGTTTCCCAGCTGATGCTCACCCTGGGAGGCAGCAGGCGATGGCTCCCCGCCACCTACACGGGAGACCCAGAGTGTGTTTCTAGCTCCTGCCTTTGGCCAGGCCTAGTCCCAGCTGTTGCAGACATTTGGGGAGTGAACCAGCAGGTGGAGCAGGGGAGGCGCCCACCCACCTGCGTGTGCACTCTGCCTCTTGAATAAATAAATTGTTGATTAAATTAAAAGGCAACTGAAGGTCTGGTGGAACACCTCTACAGGCTGAGCGTGGCCAGGCGACCCGTGCTCGGCTTCAGGGGCTCGCCCGGACTGGGGCAGCCCAGCTCCAGCTGCCTGCACTTGGCCATGAATATGGAGGCCCCTGCTTCCCAACGCAGGAAGTGGCACTTCCCATGGGCGGGGGACTAAGCCCGGAGAAATGAGAAAAGACACCAGGGATTTCAGATTAGCAGTCAGAGAAGAACACGGGCTGGAGCCCAACTAGATCGGGGAGACTGGGGGGTTGCGCGTGGTGCCCCCTTCCCCCGACAACACCCCCTGTAGTCCTGTAGATGGGGGGTCAGTCAGCAGGCTTTCCCCAGGGAGGGCTCTGCGAGCACTTATGTCATGCTCCGCCCGGGATGAGAGCTGGGAACACAAGTGAAAGAAGCCCTACTCTCGGGCTAGGGAGAGGAGGCAGACGGTGAGCGACGCGCCACTGTGAAGAAAAGGCGGGAGGGAGAGGAAGACAGGGCTCGCTGGAGCCGGCGCAAGCCTCTCTGATGAGGTGCCCTTGGGACAGGAGCCTGACCTCAGTGGCAGCCACGTGGGCTCCTGAGAAGACGCACCCTGGCCCAGGGCACAGTAGACGCAGACACGCAGGGGCAGGACGGTGGGAGCAGAAGCAGTGGGAGATGGGGGAGCGGGCACGGCAGGCTCTGGCGGGGACACAGCAGTGCGGTCTGCCCTCTGCCCTCCAGGGCCCTGCAGCCTGGCCCTGCGACCTGCCGTTTCCCACGCCCACCCACCTGCGTGTGTGCTCCGAAGCTTGGACTCTCCTCTCGCCCCATGGCCTCCCGGCCCTTGGGCTGCAGGTGGGATGGGGGACAGGCCTCTCCCTGGGTCTGGCCAGGTGAGCAGGGAGAAGGGACCGCCTTACTGGCTGCCCACCCTGGGCCAGTCACGCAGGGCTCTGCAACTCAACAGCCCCTCTCACTTTCCAGGTAGCCACAGGGCAGGAAGATAGGTCTCAGCAATGGGCCCAGGAGGGGTCTTGCATCAGCCTGTTCATGCCTCACTGGGCAGCTCCTGAGCACTAGGTCTCGTGCTGGTGCTGGGGAATCCTCCAATGAATGAGAGGAGCTGTAGATGCCCCCCTGCAACCAGAGCGGAGGGGAGGTAGACCAGCAAGCCCACGGGAAGAGCAGAGGAGGTGATGTGGGAGTGACGTGCTGGCCAGTGTGTGACAGCTGGCTTTGCAGGAAACTGGGCGTGCGTGTGTCCGTGCCTTTGTGGGTTTTGCTGCTATTGGGGTATGCAGCACATAACTTATAAATAATAATAAAGCGCACAGTCCTCTTTACTGTAAATCCCACACAACTGCCTGGTGTTCCAAGAAGGCTGTCATTGATTTTCCCTGAAAACTTGGCCTGCGGCCCGACCACTGTTACAGCAGATGAACAGGTGTGGTTCTACCAGAACATCAGTTGATACTGTTGGTCTCCATCAGACAGCAGGGACAAGGCAACAATGCAATCAGAACTTCACCGATTTGCCAATGACGTGAACAACTTTGCTAAATTGAATAATGGTTTGAATACTCAATGAGGAAACTCTTGGGCCTGGCATTGTGGAGCAGTGCTGGCACCCCATATCCCAATGCCAGTTCAAGTCCCAGCTGCTCCGCTTCCAATGCAGCTCCCTGTTCATGTGCCTGGGAAGGTAGCAGAAGATGGTCCAAGTGCTTGGGCCCCTGCCATCCACGTGGGAAACCCAATTGGAGTCCCTGGCTCCTGGCTTTGTCCTGGCCCAGCCCTGGCCATTGTGGCCATTGGGATATGAACCAGCAGGTGGAAAATCTCTGAATCTTCCTCTCTCTCCTCTCTCTCTCTCTCTCTCTCTCTCTCTCTCTCTGTAACTCTTCCTTTCAAATAAACAAATAAATCATTTTTTAAAAGAGTAAATTCTCAATTTTATGTGCTATTCACAATGTCCAAGGGTAATTCAAACAGTTAATGGAAGAAATGGAATGAATAAGTATGGGGCTGGTGTCATGGCACAGCAGGTTAAGCTACCGCTTGTGATGCCGGCATCCCATATGAGCGCCAGTTCGAATCCCAGCTGCTCCACTTCCAAATCAGTCCCCGACTAATGCACCTGGGAAAGCAGCAGATGATGGCTCAACACTTGAGTTCCTATCACCCATACAGGAGACCTGGATGGACCTCCTGGCTCCTGGCTTTAGCCTGGCACAGCCCTGACTGTTGGAGTCATTGGGGGAGTGAATTAGAGCATTGAAGATCTCTCTCTATCTCTCTCATTCTGTCACTCTGCCTCTCAAATAAATAAATAAACAGATTTCTTTTTTTTTTTATTTTGGCACAAAAAGTTTTGAAGGCCCTGCCTACTGCTTCCTTGATACATGTTCTCAGTGAGCCGGCCTTTTCGAAGGCTCCTCACAAGAGCTGCAAACACAGCTTTCTTTGAAGTCTGATCTGTATTAACATTTTTATCATCACTCCCTTAATCAACACATAATAAACCAATCACTGATTTATAGCGTTTGCCAGTTTTGATGTTGCAAATACTTCCACGCGCTCCCAACGTCATACCACTGACAGAGGGTGCAAGGAGGGGCGCAGTACCCAGGAACTGCAGAGTGTCCCACCCCGTGCCCACGGACACACCACCAACCACAGGGCAGCGGCCACGACAACGTGTAATGGTGAGGAAACAGTGAGCTTTGAGAATTTATTATCAAAGTTGGATTTCTAATAATGACCAACTTTAACAACCAGCTCACACAATCTGGCTCTTACGTAAGGGCACACCGGTGAGCACAGGTCACAGTGGTGGGTGCTAACCTCAACTTTAGGGTTCAAGCCAGCTGAGGCCACAGAGGACCAAGTGGGTCCGGGTGTCCAGCAAAGCACACAGCACAGAGTGGGAGGAGAAGCCTTTATCTCAGCAGCTGAGACTATGCCAAGAGAAGTCTCTCTCAAGGAAAACCCCAGAGGAAGACATTTGGCTCAGGGGTTAGGCACCTGCTTGGGACACCCCCATCCCACAATGGAGGGCCTGAGATCTAGTTATCCCTCCACTTCCAATGCAGCTTCTTACTAACGCACACTCTAGGAGCCAGGGGTGATGGCTCAGGTACCGGGGTCTCTGCCACCACATGGAGACCCAGAGTTCCTGCTCCTGGCTTCATTACTGGCCCGGCCCTGCTGCTGTGAGCATGTAGAGTGAACCAAGGGTTGGGAGATCTCTACCTCTCTATATTTCTATCTTTTTATGTATCTCTTCCTTTCGATCAATGGAAGGAAGGAGGGAGGGAGGGAGGGAGGGAGGGGCCTTAATGTGGACACAAGCCAGGCTCCCAGGCCCGTGTGCAGTGGTCCTGAGGCTGTGCAGGAAAGGAGCCACCCTATGTGTAGTAGAGGGAGGGGTGCCCCCAGGACCCCAAGAGGGAAGGGTGGAGGGAGGACATGGACAAGGCAACCCCGTCCCACAACAGCCACTGCTCAAACCCCAGTAAAAGTGGTATCGGCCAAGAAGCAAAACACTGAAGAGTTGAATTTGCTGTGCGAACTGCAGTTAGGAGCTGAAGGGAGCATTGGGGCTGAGGCTCATGCATGCACAGATGTGAGAAGGCGCGGGGCGCCCTGAGCAGTGAGAACTATTCCTTCCCCAGAGCCCCAGGTGTGGGGGGCAGCGGGGCAGGCACCCAGCCCCTGGAGCCACATTGCCTGCTGTGGGTCCCGCCCTGCACAGATAGAGGCCTGTGCTTCCCTCCCACGCACGGTCTGGGCCTCTCAGCGTTTCCTCTGTGGCTGCCCCAGGGGTGGGCACCCCACAGGTGAGCCCCACATCTGGGGCAGGTCCCCTGTTTTTCACCCCGTGACACAGAGGCTATGGCGTCGCAGGACTCCTGCACAGCTGCCTCGGACGAGGCTGACCATGACCTTTCCTGGGCATCGGGGCTGCCGGGCTTCCGCCAGCTGCCGAATGTCCTCTCCTGGCCTTGAGGTCACCCTGCAGTGACACAGCCAGCTCCAGACAGTGACTAACGGGGCTGGAGGTGAGTCTTTCCACGACAGGGCCCTGAGGCCTCCCCCGTCTGCAGTCGGCTCATGCTGGAGTCACGGAGTTCTTACCTCCCTCTTCCCCTTCTCTGCAGCCCTGACACGTCTGCTCCTGTGGGCAGGGACAGCCGCTCCCCAAGGCCAGAATCCAGCTCCCGAGCACCCTGGGCACCTGCACACTCTGTCACCACACAGCCCGCAGCTGGGGGGTTAGGGAACACAGACAAGGAAACCGACGGTGGCACTGGAGGCTGGAGCACATCACCCAGGCTGGGCACTAGAATTAGCCCCTGAGTGGCTCCAGCCTCACAGAGAAGCAGAACAGGACGTTTCGGGCAGGTGGAAGAGCAAGTTCAATGATATGAAAGAAGGCGGCGCATCTGGGGTCTCCCAAGTGGGCTGGTGTGGTCAACTGTATTATGCTGTTATATGTTAGTAACCAAATACTCATTCACAGTTCTGCACACCGATGAGCTCAGCCATGTGGATAACAGGGAGCGGCTTAACCTGCTGGGCTTCGAAGACGGCCCCTTCCTCTCTCCGCTTTTCAAATAAATAAGTCAACCTTGGAAAAGAGAAGCAGGCACCACTCTGAGAAGGAGCCTTTCACGGAGCCTCGGCTTTGACTGTGGCCAAGAGTCTTCAGCCTGCACTGGCCAGGCAGTCACAGCACCCTGGACTCGCGCCTGAGCCTTAGAAGTCACAGGCTACCTAGAGGGCAGGCCATCTCTCCCCGAGCCGGCTCGGTTTTTTACACAACTCCAGCACTAACCCTCTGCAGCCAGCGGATACTGACGGCTGAGCTTTCCACAAAGTGTTCTCTGGGCAGAGCCTTCCCGGCCTTGCCCGCCCCTGCCGCTGGGGAGGGTGACAGCCTGGGGTGGGGAGCGGCCCCTTTTCCTCCACCACAAGCAGACTCCTCAGAGAACACGCACTCCGCAAGGTGCGGGCCTGTGAGGCTGGGCCCTAGGAGGTGGCCCTGCGAGTCTCTACAGCTGCCCATTGGCCTCTGGGGAGAAAGGTGTTTCCAGCCACTGTGTGACCCACAGACCTGGCCCGCCACCACCATGCGACTCTTGCTAAGCACTGTCCTGAGTCACACACGTGCTCAAGAACACACAGTGGCTCCCTGTGGCTTCCTGCCTGGGGGATCAAGTTCTAGTCCTTTCAGTCACTCCTTTCCCAGCCTGCTAAGGTCTCTCCCCCCCGCCTTGTCCCTAAAACTTGCCTGGCAGGGGAATTCAGACCGATGCCCTGTAACAGCCAGACCCCTGGCCCATCCCTGAAACCACACACAGGCCAGCCCCCTTGCCTCTGAGCCGGGGTGCCCTCCGTGTGTGGCACGAGGCTCCTTGGCATCTGAGCCTCGTCAGCCTGGCTTCTTCTCCCAACCTGCTCCAGTTTCCTCACTTGCCCACCAGCTTTCCCCAGAGAGGACTCCCTCATAAATGACTCAGCAAGAATTCCCGTCTCTGGCGTTGCTTCCAGGGAGCCTCACCCGAGACTCCTCTGTCACTTGGAGATCGCCTTGGGGTGGTGGAGGGAATCCCCCTGGTCACAGAGCAGAGTGGCTCCCAGACCACAGAAGGGGCTGAGTCTCCCCCGCCGCTTCTTTCATCCATTAAAGCACAGAGTGGGGCAGGCGAGCAGCAGCGACGATGCCTCCGGCTCCTATCCGAGTGCCTGGGTTCAAGTCCCAGCTCTGCTCCCGAATCTACCTCCCTGCTAAGGCACACCCTGGGAGGCAGCAGGTGTGGGTCCCTGCCACCCACGTGGGGGATCTGGATGGAGTTACAGACTCCTGGCTTTGGCCAGGTATGATTACTGTCGGCCAGAGGATAGTAAGGAATGTGTTCAGTCCCAAACACACAGGGAGAGGCAGGGACGGAGAGACGGGACAAAGGAACACACTTTGGATAAGGACAAGCAGGTGGAGGGATCAAGGCACCTGATCCTCGCTTGCAGAACACTCCTCTCCCTTGTTGCCCGTCTGCCACCCCAGCCTGGCCTCCTGATGGTGGGGTTACAGACGTCTCAGTCAAGGGCAAGCAAAGAGGAACAGGGGGAAGGTGGTTCTGGGAGTCAACACACAAACTTGCTCTCCTGGGGGGACCCCAGGGCAGGTGCACCTGGCCCCGCTGCAGCGCCCTGTTAACTGCTGAGCAGCTGCGTGCTTTATTGATGTTTCTGGAACCTGATGGGTGTCGCCACTGGGTGGCCGATGTGGGAAAAACATTGCTTTTATCTGGAGAGGACACGACCTAGCCTCCTAAACAGTTAAGGCCCACTTGGTTGTTCAGTCCTCTGTCAGTAACATTCCATTCCTTCTGCCATCTTGCCAACATTCCACACAGCCGCACCCATCTACTCTGTCCGACAGAGCTGCTTGCTTCTGCACTCACGGTCTCTCATTTTTTACAGTAGACTTAAGGATCCTTAAATAACATGGCAAACACAAGGCAGGCCCCTCTTCCAGAAATGCTACCTCCTCCTCACAGGTGTCCTCCGCTCCTTGTGCCTGTCCCATTATGAAACCACAGCCCTCAGGAGTAGAACCAGGATCCAGCTCAGGATTAGAGCGCTGACTTGTTTGGTCCACATCTGATGCGTGCTCCACTGTGCCTCGGAGCCTGCTTTCTGGGAACACGGCTCCAGCCTGCGGGTGGTGGTGGTAGGGACCTTGTCTGTGTTACCTCTGTATCTCTCTCTCTCTCTCTCTCTGCTTGTCCTCTAACTGTAGGATTCAATTGAACCCTTTAGCACCGAAGGAGCACAGCCTGACTGCTGTCCTGTGTCACCAGCACTTGACTACTGTCCTGTGTCACCAGCACTTGACTTAAAGAGCCGAGAGAGGAGCCAGCACTGTGCTATAGCGGGTCAAGCCACTGCCTGCAGCGCCAGCATCCCATATGGGTGCCGGTTTGAGACCTGGCTGCTCCACTTCTGATCCAGTTCTCTGCTATGGCCTGGGAAAGCAGTAGAAGATGGCCCAAGTCATGTTGGAGACCGGCAGGAAGCTCCTGGCTCCTGGCTTCAGATCGACACAGCTCCGGCCATTGCAGCCAATTGGGGAATGAACCAGCGGATGGAAGACACCTCTCTCTCTCTCTCTCTCTCTCTCTCTCTCTCTCTGCCTCTCCTTCTCTCTGTGTGTAACTCTGACTTTCAAATAAATAAATAAATCTTAAAAAAAAAAAAAGCCAGGGAGCAAGAGCAGGTGTGTTTCTCAGTCCACATCAGAGGGCCTGGGTTCCAGTCCCAGCTGCGACCCCTGAGTCCAGCTTCCCCCCAGTGCAGACCCTGGGAGGCAGCGGATGACAGCTCAAGTAATCGGATTCTCAGGGCAGGCATTTGGTTCGGTGGTAACTGTCATTTGCAGCAAACCGGATGGAACCAGAGGACATCATGTTAAGTTAACAAGTCAGACACAGAGAGACAAACACCATGAATTCTCCCTCGTATGTGGGAGCTAACATTAAAAAAAAACAAAACCTCAATCTGAACACAGAAAGTTGATTACTAGAGACTGGGAGGGGTGAGAGAGATAAAGGAAGTTTGAATAAAAAAAAATAAGAGGAAATGGGTGTGGCTCATTAATTGTGACAAAAATAGGAATCCAAGCTGTTAATAATAGGGGAAGTGGAGGAGGGGTGTACAGGAACTCTTGTATCGCTATCTCACAATTTTTGCTTTATAAATTTAAAATTATTCTGATAAAATAAAAAACTATTCTAAAATAAAACATTAGAGATTTTTTAAAATTCTTTTCATAGTAATTAGGTTCCTGCAACCCATGTGGGATACCTGGATTGAATTCCAGGCTCCTGGCCTCTGCCTGGTCCAGCCCTTGCTGTAGTGGGCATTTGGAGAATGAACCAGCACATGGGAACACGATCTCTCTCTCTCTCTCTGTCTCTCTCTCTTTCTCTCTCTCTCTCACTGCCTCTCAAATACATAGATAAATAACATTTTCTAAAAAGCCAGAGAGGGGCCGGCACTGTGGCACAGCGGGTAAAGCCGCCTTCTGCAGTGCTGGCATCCCATATGGGCACCAGTTTGAGACCCGGCTGCTCCACTTCCTATCCAGCTCTCTGCTATGGCCTGGGAAAGCAGTAGAAGATGGCCCAAGTCCTTGGGCCCCTGCACCCATGTGGGAGACCTGGAAGAAGCTCCTGGCTCCTGGCTTCGGATAGGCACAGCTCTGGCGGTTGTGGCCAACTGGGGAGTGAACCAGCAGATGGAAGACCTCTCTCTCTCTCTTTCTGTCTCTCTCTGCCTCTCCTCTCTCTGTGTAACTCTTTCAAATAAATAAATCTTTTTTAAAAAATAAATAAATAAATAATAAAAATTAAAAGCCAGAGAACGGAACAGACTCATTCCCCCAGCAAAGCTCCGAACAAGGCCTGTGCTAAACCCGAGTTTAGCTTTCCTGGGGGCCAGTGCAGACAGAACACAAGGCTCCTAATGTTTCTCAAGGCTCAAGAAAGCCAAATACTGCACCCAAGTAACACTAACACCAGGAGCCTCTGTCCCCGCCCACCCGGCCCACCCGTCACAAGGCTAACTGAGCTTGTTATGTGAAAAGTGCTGGCCGTATCCCCAGCAGAGCTGCAGCCATGCAGGCAAGGGGACATGCAGTTCATTACGAAATAAAAATCTACCCCCCACTGGCCAGGCACGCTCACACACAGACTTTGCTGTAGGCTCAAGTCCTGAATTCCAACCCACTCAGAAGTCACTGGGGGCAGGGACTGAGGACTCCTCTTCTCCACAGCAGCTCCTCCAGCCCCTGCAGCTTCTCAAGAGGTCTTTGTTCTAGACTTTCTGCACTGCCCCACACTGCCACTCCTTCCCTCTGGTACTTGCTCTCCCCACTATCAGCTAGGATGCTTTTGGGAGATGATGCTCATCACGATCACCATCATGGTGACGATGGTGATGGAGGTGATAATGATGATGGTGGTGATGGAGGTGATGGTGATGGAGGTGATGGAGGTGATGGTGAAGGAGGTGATGGTGATGGAGGTGATAATGATGATGGTGGTGGTGTTGGAGATGAAGGTGATGGTGATGGTGATGGTGGTGATGCTGATGGTGATGATGGTGATGCAGGTGATGGTGATGGAGGTGATAGTGATGATGGTGGTAGTGATGGAGATGATGGTGATGGTGATGGTGATGATGGTGATGGAGGTGATGGTGATGGAGGTGATGGTGATAGTGATGGTGGTGATGGAGGTGATGGTGAAGGAGGTGATGGTGATGGAGGTGATAGTGATGGTGACAATGGTGATGGAGATGGTGGTGATGCTGATGGTGATGATGGTGATGGAGGTGATGGTGACAATGGTGATGGAGGTGATGGTGATGGAGGTGATAGTGATGATGGTGGTGGTGATGGAGGTGATGGTGACAATGGTGATGGAGATGAAGGTGGTGGTGATGGTGGTGATGCTGATGGTGATGATGGTGATGGTGATGATGGTGATGCTGATGGTGGTGATGCTGATGGTGACAATGGTGATGGAGGTGATAGTGATGATGGTGGTGGTGATGGAGGTGATGGTGAAGGAGGTGATGGTGATGATGGTGCTGGTGTTGGAGATGATGATGATGCTGATGGTGATGATGCTGATGGTGATGATGGTGATGGAGGTGATGGTGATGGAGGTGATAGTGATGATGGTGGTGATGCTGATGGTGATGATGGTGGTGGTGATGGAGATGATGGTGATGGAGGTGATAGTGGTGATGGTGGTGATGCTGATGGTGATGGTGGTGATGCTGATGGTGATGATGGTGATGGAGGTGATGGTGACAATGGTGATGGAGGTGATGGTGATGGAGGTGATGGTGATGGCAGTGACGGTGATGATGGTGGTGGTGATGGTGATGTGGGATGATGTTCATGGTGATGGTGATGGAGGTGATGGTGATGAAGGTGATGGTGATGATGGTGGTGGTGATAGTGGTGATGGTGATGTGGGATGATGTTCATAGTGTTAGTGATGGTGATGATGGTGATGGTGGTGATGATAGTGGTGATGGCAGTGAGCATGTATCACGTCACACTTTGTATCACTGGGAAGTAGACTCTGAGATCAGCATGTACACTGTGCTGTTAGGATCAACACCTACAGAAAGGGAGGGGGAAATAAAATTGCAGTAGGAGAAGTTGAGCTGACATGGAGCCCAACAAAGGCCTCTGTCCACCCCATAGAAAGCTCTATAACTGGCATGGGCCCGCAGGATTGTCCTGAATGGGGCCAGAAGTACAAGCTATTGCAGCGCTCCTAGCTCAGTCACAGGACGCAGAGGGTCCCAGAGAGCGCAGGACCGTGGGCGCTGTGTCTGTGCAGAGGGGAGACCCCTGTGTAGGGCGAGCCCTCCTCAAGCTGCTGGCCCTCTCTTCCTGGAAGGTGGAGCCCACAGCACCCCAGAAGCACTCACTGCGTGCCCGCATCGCCTGTGCTGCTGCCCTGCACTGAATCCTCACAGCAACCTTGCGCAGGAGGCACTGGGACTTTTTCTTACAGGATCTGATGCACTGAGAGGTCACGCCACCTACCTGAAGTCACACAGCCTGAGTGGTGGAGCCAGGATGTAACCAGGCAGTCAGACGCCAATGATCGCCTTCCCCCGACTGCTCCCATGCTGGTAAGAGAAAACCCGCCAACCACGTAACCATCCATTTCACCCAAGCGTCTAGCTCAGAAAAACCATTTAAAAGTGGTTTGATGGGCAGGTGACTAAGACATCCCCTGGGATGCCAGCATCCCCTACCTGAAGGCCCAGATTCAAGCCCTGGCTCCGCTCCCAGTTCCAGCTTCCTGCTAATGCAGACCCTGGGAGGCAGCCCTTGATGGCTCAAGTGCTTGGATCCCTGCCGTCTACATGGGAGATCCAGCTGAGTTCCAGGTTTCTGGCTTCAGCCTGGCCCAGCCCTTGTTATTGCAGGCATTTGGGGAGTGGAACACTGGATGGAAGTTATTTCTCTCTCTGTGTCTCTCTGCCTTTCAAATAAATAAAGAGACTTTTCAAAAGGACATCTTGCAGTGTGTAATCTGAAACCGTATCAATAAAAAATAAGCTTTGAGTGAACGAATTGGCTCACAAAGAGGAAAATCCAGCGACACGGGTTTCAGGAGCAGGTTGGTGGCATTTGGGCTCCTTTGCTCTGCTGTCTGCTCTCTTCCTTGCACTGGCTTTGTCCTCAGGATGGCGTCCATCAAGGTCATGAGATGGACCAGGGCCGCTATGTGCACCTGTCTGCAGCAGGAGGGGAGAGGAGTTCGCTTCTGTGTGCCTAAAACGACATAAGCTTCTTCCTTTCCACTTCACAGCCAGAACCCAAAGGGCCCACACTCTGCTTGCGGACTGGCTCAGGACCGTCTGTGCTCTCCAGCTCCCAGCCAGGAGACTCTGGGTGCTCTTGGAAAGCGGGAGAAGAGGACGTTGGGGAAGAAACCCATGGAATGCACTGCGCTCTCCACCCCGTGGGCCTCCATGCCCTTGACCCCTCCGCTTCCTTCCCCGGGGTCCGGCTTCACCTCCTCCGCCCCTGCCCAGACGGGCATCACTCACTTCCATTCTACAGCTGGGGTTTCAGAGAAGTGGGTGCCCTCAGATCCTTGGGAGGACACAGGGCACAAGAACACGTGGGGTGTGGCATGGGCTGGAGCAGGCGTAAGGTAAGTGGGTTCTTTATGCCGTTCCCTACACCTCCTTGCTCAGCCTCAGGCAGCCGCTTGGGCCACACCACCCACGATCAGCCGCCACTTGCACCCAGGCCACTCTGCCCTGCCCCTGCTTTGTTTGCTCCATAGCCTGTATCTCCATCTGGCTTTATATGGTTTTCACGTGAAGCTACTTGTTCTGTGTCTCTTTTCTCTACTGCGATAGCTGCCTCACAAAGGCAACTATTTTCTCTCATTCATCACTGAGTTTTAGACACCAAGAACAGTGCCCAGCGCATAACAGGTACTCAATAAACATTTGCTGGACTTGTGGGTGGATGGATGGATGGATGGTCATTTGCCTTTGGGTTGCTATAGTAACAGGCTCAGCCTCCCCTTCCACCTTGAATAGCATTGCCAAGGACCTCCTCCCATCGTCCTCGACTTCAACGTGACAAGCCCCAGGAAGGCAGTTGAAGAAAGATGAAGGGAAAGAAGTCGCAGACCACCCCCGTGCTCCAGAGGACATCCGAACCATTCCTGCCTCTCCTTTCCAGTTCTTAATAATCACCCAAGTTGGTAACAATTGCAAGGTCCGCACTGGCTGGCGCTCCTTGGCTAATGTCTAATTTTTTTTTTTTTTTGACAGGCAGAGTGGACAGTGAGAGAGAGAGACAGAGAGAAAGGTCTTCCTTTGCCTTTGGTTCACCCTCCAATGGCCGCCACGGCCGGCGCACTGCAGCCAGTGCACCGCGCTAATCCGAAGGCAGGAGCCAGGTGCTTCTCCTGGTCTCCCATGGGGTGCAGGGCCCAAGCACTTGGGCCATCCTCCACTGCACTCCCTGGCCATAGCAGAGAGCTGGCCTGGAAGAGGGGCAACCGGGACAGAATCCGACGCCCCGACCGGGACTAGAACCCGGTGTGCCGGCGCCGCTAGGTGGAGGATTAGCCTGTTGAGCCGCGGCACCGGCTGGCTAATGTCTAATTAAGAGGTGCTGATGGGCCCTGCCAGCCCAGGTTCACGTCATTCTCCACTTCTCCTGCCACGCACGGGGGAGAACAATTCTAGCCCCGCTCGCAAGGTGTTCTGGGTGCCCGAGCGAAGAAAAGAATAAAAACCCACAGATTTTAAAGCCAACATGTGTGGAGTTCAAATCCTAGCTCCACCTTTTCCTACAGGGATGCTCTAGGGCAGGTTGCCTGCTCCTTCTGTGTCTCCATATTCCTACCTGTGAAATGTGAGTACTATTCCTAGTTACTGCACAGGGTTGTTGTGACGATCAAACGTGTTTGAGATTACAGAGAACACTGACAAGAGCCTGGCTTCCAGGAAGCACTGACTACTGAACCATCCAGCCTTCAGTACTGGAGACATCTGTCACCATGCAAGTCTCCCTCTTTATACAACCCCCACACAACCTCACAACACATGCAGCAGCTAGCACACATACAACCAAACATATGCAACACACATGACACAGCCAAGCATTGTTTCACACCCGGGACTCTGTATACATTGTGGTTTCACCCAACTTTGAAACCACATCCTTACACACACACACACACACACACTCACCACTCGTCCCCACTGTACATCACAGCGATATCAAGCAATATCATGATAAAGCAGTTTACCAACTGTGCATTCTAATTGCCCTTGGAGCATGATATTTATCCTTTATCAATTTCATTTCATAAACGTCTCGGCAATAGTGTCTTCCCCAACACCATGGTATTCGAAAGCAGAGCTTGGGGTCAGATGTGCAGGGGTTCAGATCCTGGCATCAGCATGTCCCAGCTCTGTGAACTCGGGCCTGCTGCTCAATTTCACTAGCCGTGACATTATTCTCATCGTATGAATCGAAGACAAAGAAGATCAACCAAACCAGTAAACGTGAGTCTCACGTTCTTATCTACAAAAATGATTCATCTTGGGGCCGGCGCTGTGGCAGGCCATCCCCGGCACCAGCATTCCATAGGAGCGCCAATTCGAGTCCCAGCTGCTCTGCCTCCAATCCAGCTCCCTGCAAATGCACTTGGGAAAGCAGCGAAGGATGACCTAAGTAGTTGGGTTCCTTGGAAGACCTGGAGGAAGCTCCTGGCTCCTGACTTCTGCCTGGCCCAGCCCCAGCCATTGCAGCCATTTGGGGAGTGAACCAGTGGATGAAAGATCTCTCTCCCCGTGTGTGTGTGTGTGTGTGTGTGTGTGTGTGTGTCTGTGACTCTGCCTTTCAAATAAATAAAATAAATCTTTAAGAAAGAGGAATGATTCAGCTTGCATGATCTCTGGAAGGAGAAAAATTTGAAAAGATGAAGGTGTGTAGTGCATTTAGATGGGTGCTCGGCACATGCCAACATAGCTGATGTAACAAAAGCACAGAAGTGGTGGCAGTGGTCAGTGCTTTATTTCTGTAAAGGGAAAACCGTTGCCTGGAGTACACTGTTGACAGGGACCGTCTGCCCTGACGGAGACGGGCTTCGCTGCGCCTCTGAGTTCCAGATTCCATGAGCTTCCCCCAGCGTGCTGTTGTAACTGTGCCATTTCCCTTCATGAAATTCGAGAGGCGAAGTTTTGACACGATTTCATTTCCTCCCGATGGGTGGGCTTGCCCTGTTTCTCAACCTGGCCTGAGCAAAAGGGACAAGTATTGCAAGTGGCTGTGACGCTCCAAGTCGGTCCCACCTGTCGCCGCCTGAGAGTGAGCCGAGCGCCCCCGCTCTCCGAAGGCGCTGGGCTTTGCCCCGTGCTGTGACTGCCAGATGGGGTTTCTTCCATGTCTTCTCCGAAAGCCCCCTTCTCCTCTCAACCTGCCCCTTGCATTTGGGTACCTGAGCAATGAATTTTGAAATAATATCTTCATGATGCGTCACATTCTTATGGTATACTTCTGTCCACCGAGTGCTTTTTTTATTATTTTTATTATTTATTCATTTATTTGAAAAGCAGAGAGAGAGAGAGAGATCTACCATCCACTGGTTGGCTCCCCAAATGGCTGCAACAACCAGAGCTGGGCCAGCTAGAATCTAGGAGCCCAGAACTCCCTCCAGGTCTCCCACGTGGGTGCAGGAGCACTTGGGCCGTCTTCTGCTGCTTTCCCAGGTACTTTAGCAGGGAGCTGGATCGGAAGCAGAAGAGCCAGGACTTGAACCAGTGCTCCAACGTGGGATGCTGGCATCACAAGCGATGACTTAACTCTCTGTGCCACAACACAGGCCCCACCCAGCGCTCTTATTATTCTTCAGTGCTGGTGTGAGGAGCAGCTTATCTGACAGCCCCAGTGAACTCGTGGGCCCCAGGTGTCCTCCTCTTTCTGCAGGTGCCACTGTCCCCTGGAGCCAAAGGAAGACTGTCTGTGCTGATGACACTCTTCTTCTCTTTGTGGGATAATATGCATAACACACCATGTGCTATGCTAGTTTAATCATTTTTAAGTGCACTGTTAGGTGGCATCCAACACATCATCATTCTTTTTTTTTAATTAGTTTATTTTATGATACGTGGAAAGAAAGAGAGCGAGAGAGATCTCCCATCCACTGGTTCACTTCCCAAATGCCTACAATAGCTGGGGTTAGGCCGGGCAAAACCCAGGATTTAGAACTCCATGTGGATCTCCCATGTGGGTGGCAGGAATCCAGTATTTGAGCCATCACTGGCTACCTCCCAGAATGCACATTAACAAGAAGCTGGACGGGAAGTAGCGTAACTGGGACTTGAACCAGGCTCTCCAAAATGGGCCGCAGGTGCCCCAAGAGGTGACTTAGCTGCTCCACCAAATGCCGACCCCAGAACCTCATTCTTCTTTTTGATTTTTTTAAGATTCACTTTTTTTTTTTGAAGGGTAGAGGTACACAGAGAGACGGGGAGAGACAGAGACCTTCTATCTGCTGGTTCACTCCCAAAATGGTCACAATGGGCAGGGCTGGGCCAGACTGAAACCAGTAGCCAGGGAGCTTCTTCCGGGTCTCCCACGCAGGTCCAGGGACCAAACACTTAGGCCATCTATGCTGCTTTCCCAAGCACATTAGCAGGGAGCTGGATCAGATGTGGAGCAGCCAGGACTTGAACCAGCGCCCACGTGGGATGCTGCAGGGCAGGTGGTGGCTATAGTCTCTGCACCATAGCGCTGGCCCCTAGATCTCATTCTTGTACAGCCATCACTAATACCCACCTGCAGGAACTTCTCATCTTCACCCACTGAAACGCTGTACTCATTAGACAAGAACTCCCCGTTCTCCCAGCCCCCAGGCACTGGCAACCCCACTCTGTGAACGTGACCACTCCGTTTGCAGGTAGCCAGATTCTCTCCCCTACTGCGTGTGTCTCGGCTGATGTCGCCCACAGGCTGGAAGGGGTGCCTGAAGCCACGCCCCTCACGGACGTGAGCACCCTGCAGGCAGGTGGCCAGCCCTGGGGGTGCTGCAGGCAGGTGTGTCCGACCATGTGGTTTCACACGGAACACTGGGCTCTCCTCTGGGTGTCCAGGTAGTTTCAGTCGCCTCTCTGTAGCCATGAAGAATGGGTTTCAAGACCCCAAAGGCCACCAAAATCGTGGATGCTCAAGTCCCTGCTACAAAAAGCCCCCCAGCACCTGTACGCAGCCCACCCACACCCCAGACACCGCGAATCATCTCCAGGCTGCGTCCAACACCCAAAACAGTCACTTCCTTCTCAGGAGCCTGCCTGCTACTTGGCGTGTAGCGAATTCAAGCCTTACTTTATGAAACTCTCTGGAACTTTTTTTTTTTTTTTTAACATTTTCCATCTGCAGTTGGTTGAGTCAGCGAATGCAGAACCCACTGTCCTTGAACCGTGATCATCAGAAGACAAAAAAAAAGTCCTCGAGACGGCCGGACGGTTCCCAAGCCCCCCCCCTCCACCAGCCTCTTTCTGTGTGCAGTTTTGGGGGGCGGTTTTTTGTTTTGTTTTTCAAAAGTCTGTGATCCACTTCACGTAAAACTAACACAGCTGCAAATCCCTTCTGCCGGGAAAGGCTTCCAGGCCTTCCAGGGGCCCGGGAGCCACTGCCATCCCTCCCAGGCTGAACCCCCTGCGCGCACCCCTGCCCCCCAAACCACTGCCCGCCACCCCCCCCCAGCCTGGAAGTGGCCCAGCCACCTCTGCGGGTGTCTGTCACTTGGAGAAGTGCAGGCTTCCCCGGGGGTACCCTGCCCCCCCACCCCGGGCTTCCCCCACAGAGAACTGGGCTGTTGCCCGCTGGTAAACGCACTGGCCGTCCCCATGGCGACAGCCTGGCCAGGCGCCGGGTGACGCCAGCCCTGACTCCCCTCCCGGCCTCACCCAGGTCTGTTTGTTTGGGTTCCAGCTGCTTTGCGTTGGGCTTTGTTGTGTTTATCGGTTCCAAGCAGCTCCTTTGCGGAGGGGAGCTGAGATCCGAACCCCTGGGATCCCGGGAAGGCGCTCCCCCGCACCACACCCCGCCTCCCTCTCCCAGGGAGTTTCCTGGCACTGGGGGACGGTGGCATTTCCCCATGACAGCAACAAGCCCTTGGGGGCCTGGTCCTTCAGGCAAGGCCCAGCCCACAGATCAGCGCAAGGGCTCTGCTCCCTGCAGCCAGTGGCCCCAATAGGCACTAAGGGCCAGCCTGGTACTAGGGTAAATTGAAAGACGCCCCCCCTCCGAAGGGGAGAGGAGAAAGGCGGCCAGGGGCTGGGGAGAGATGGGGGGAGGTTGGTGGGGCAGCGAGCCCTGCAGGGGTAAGGAGGACAATGTGGCGGTCTAGGGGAGGCAGGACCTGCTCCCCCCAGGCAGCGATCGATCATGTGCTCTGAACGGCTTCCACAGCGAGCAATGATAAATGCTGGAGTCGCCGACTGTGATTGGAGCATGACGGGAGGCACATATCCGAACACAGGGCACCCCCTAAATAGGTACAATGTTTGTGGGGTTTTTTTAAAAGATTTGCTTATTTATTTGAAAGAACGCCAAAGAGGGAGAAAGAGACAGAATTTTTCCATTTGCTGATTCACTCCCCAAATGGCCACAGCAGACAGGGCTGGGCACTCCACGTGGGTCTCCCTTGTAGGGGGCAGAAATCCAAGCACTGGGACGACCCGCCGCCTCCCAGGTGCACCGCAGGAAGCTGGGTCGGAGCTGGGAGTAGCCACGAGGCCCGTCCCTAGGTGTCCATGTTCTTTGAGTTTTTCCCGTTTCTTCTGTGCCCTGCCTCACTCACACAGCGTCACACCACCATGAAACCATCAGAAGTCTGGCTGGCATTGTGGAACGACAGGTTCCATCACTGTTTGCAACACCAGCAACCCAATATCAACGCAGGTGCCAGGCCTCCAGTTCAGCTCTCTGCTATGGCCTGGGAAAGCAGTGGAGGATGGCCCAAGTGCTTGGGCCCCTGCACCCACGTGGGAGACCCAGAAGAAGCTCCTGGCTCCCGGTTTCAAATTGGCACAGCTCTAGCCATTGCGGCCACCTGGGGAGTGAACCATCGGACGGAAGACCTTTCTCTCTCTCTCTCCCTCTCTCTGCCTCTCCTCTCTGTGTAACTCTGGCTTTCAAATAAATAAATCTCTTAAAAAAAGAAAGACTAAGCCGGCGCCGTGGCTCAATAGGCTAATCCTCCACCTTGCGGCGCCGGCACACCGGGTTCTAGTCCCGGTTGGGGCGCCGGATTCTGTCCCGGTTGCCCCTCTTCCAGGCCAGCTCTCTGCTATGGCCAGGGAGTGCAGTGGAGGATGGCCCAGGTGCTTGGGCCCTGCACCCCATGGGAGACCAGGAAAAGCACCTGGCTCCTGGCTCCTGCCAGGATCAGCGCGGTGCGCCGGCTGCAGCGGCGGCCATTGGAGGGTGAACCAGCGGCAAAGGAAGACCTTTCTCTCTCTGTCTCTCTCTCTCTCACTGTCCACTCTGCCTGTCAAAAAAAAAAAAAAAAAAAAAAGAAAGACTAAATCATGGTGCCAGCATCTGGGACAGGGTTTAAGGTGCCACCTGGGACACCAACATCCCGTACCAGAGTGTCTGGGTGCCAGTCTCAGCTCTGCTCCAGAGTCCAGCTTCCTGCTAATGCACACCCTGGGAGTCGCAGGGGACGGATCAAGGGTTTGGGTTCCCGCCAGCTCTATGGGAGATCAAGATTGAGTTCCAGGTTGCTGGCTTTGGCCTGCCCCAGTTTTGGCTGCTTTGGGCATTTGGAGAATGAATCAATAGATAGAAGACTCTCTCTCTCTCTCTCTCTTCTTTCAAATGAATAAATAAATTTTTAAACAACTTCACTCCTAAGGAAGTATACTTTGGCAACTGTGGTATTTTCTTCAAAGAGAAATGGCTTTTAATAACTGAAGCAGTGCCCTGGACAAAACACCTAAGTTCTGACTCAATCAGTCCCTGAAAACTGAAAGCGTGAACTCCTGGGCCCGATTGCAAATGCTACAGGCTCATGGGGATTAAGAGCTCAACTCAACACTCCATAATTTACTCCAACACAAATATTCTGCTCCCTTAGCTAAGACACACACTGTTTAACAACAACAACAAAAAGCTAAAGGAGCCACAAAGCATGTTAACGAAAGTCCAGATGCTGGGGTCATTAAAAAAGGAAGAAAAGAAAATGTGGATTTGAGGGACAGTTCAGGTGTGCATGGGCGGAGACGCACATGTGAGCTTCCCCCCACACAGCTGGGGATGGTCTTACTTCCCCTGTTTGGATCACTGCAATTATCCAAGTTAGAAAGCTGGGCTAGGGCCGGTGCTGTGGTGTAGCCAGTAAAGCTGCTGCCTGTAGTGCTGGCATCCCATATGGGCACCGGTTCGAGTCCCGGCTGCTCCACTTCTGATCCAGCTCTCTGCTGTGGCCTGGAAAAGCAGTAGAAGATGGCCCAAATCCTTGGGCTCCTGCATCCATGTGGGAAACTGGGAAGAAGCTCCTGGCTCCTGGCTTCAGATTGGCTCAGCTCCAGCCCTTATGGCCAACTGGGGAGTGAACCAGCAGATGGAAGACCTCTCTCTCTCTCTCTCTGTGTGTGCCTCTCCTTCTCTCTCTGTGTAACTCTGACTTTCAAGTAAACAAATTAATTAAAAAAAAAAAAGAAAGAAAGCAGGGCTTCCAGACTTCTGAAACTTCATGAGCCTTTGTTTTGTTTTGTTCTTTCAGAGCCAGAGAGAAAGAGAGCGAGGGGCGGGGGGGGGGGGGGGGGGGGATGCCACCACTCACTCACTCCCCAAATGCCCACAGTGGCCAGGCCGAAGCTGCAGCCCGGAGAAGCTGGGAGCTGGGAAGCCCCCAGGCCTCCCACGTGGGTGGCAGGAGCCCCGGTGCCCGCGCCCTCACTGCTGCCTCCCAGGGTCTGCGTTAGCAGCAACTGCAGGCGGGAGCGGGATCTGGGGCTGAACCCAGGCCCCGCGGTGCAGGATGCAGACACCGTAACCAGAGTTTACCCGCCAGCCCTAGCGCCCACCTCTCCCCAGGTTTTAATCTCCCAAATCATTCATTTAATAACCGCTTGGATCCTGAGGGCTCCTGAACCTACCCCAGATCTTCTGCTTTGAGATATGAAAGGTGCCTCTTGGGGCCGGCGCTGTGTGTAGTAGGCTAAGCCTCCGCCTGCGGGGCTGGCATCCCATATGTCATCCCAGAGCATATGAAATAGGAATAAGTTACATCTCAGTCCCTGCTCCCGGTGGGAAACCGGAGTTAAGGCAGGTAAGAACGGGACGGCTTGGCTGCCTAAATCCTGCAAATTTGCTATCAAGTCCAGACGCCAGGTCCCGCACGGAGCCCTGCACACAACCCCTGCTGCGCGGACGAGCGCCCTCTGCTGGCAGCGCGCGCCGTCTCCCGCCGCTCCGCTTCCAGTGGCTGCAGCGTGCGTGGGGATTCGCTGGAGACAAGGTCCCTTCCTCGCTCAGACCCCTGCTGAGCACCCAGGCCCTGGAGGTACAGCCTCAGTCGGCCCCGGGCTCCCCACCGCTATGGGCTAACAGCCATCTGCGAGATTACTGGGCGGACTTCGCACCCCTACTGCGCAGAAGGCAGGTGAAACCGCTCTCTGATCAGTCAAGGGAACAGAAAACATCCCTCTGAACTCTGGATCCGGCCCATAACCAGACCCTGCCTGCCGGCCTCTGCCTGCTAGCCTGAGTGCCCCCACCCCAGCACGGAAGTCTCGTGGTCCCCGCGGCACAACATGGGTGGCAGGTCCCCAGCTATCAGACCAGTTCTGAAACTGAATAATGTGTCTGAAGCATTGGGCACATGGGAAACCCTCAGCTCGTCTATTGCATGCTCAGTGTGGTCACTTGGTTACAAAGCACCACTAAGGGTGGGCAGTGGGTGCCACGGTTATGTCACCACTTGAGAGCTCGGGTCCCCTCAAGTTCTGGCTCCTCTGCTTCCGATCCAGCTTCCTGCTAATGCACACTGATGTCCACTCAGTGCTTGGGTTCCTGCCACCCACGTGGGTGACCTGGGTGGAGTTCCAGGCTCTGGTTTCAGCCTTCCCAATGGGGGCATTTGGGTTGTGAACCAGTGGACAGAGGAGCTCTTTCTGTCTGTCTGCCTGTCTCTTCCCCTGTCTCTCAAATAAAATGAAAAATAAATATTTTTTAAAAACAGTAGCACAGCCCTCAAAGCATCTAGCTCAGCTGTGGACACATCACACAGGGGGCTGTGGCCTCTCCACCCTGCAGAGAGTAAGGCATGGTACCCAAGACCCACGATATTTTAAGGAACCCAAAGAAATGTTTTTATTTCTGTAAAAATAAAAATTAAAAATCTTTAGGTCAAAAACCACCCTAACATAGTATAAATACATTCGCCTTTATAACAATGTTGTCATGAGATGCTTTGCTAATGGCCAAATAAGTTTTGACAAGGGTGTCAAGGCCATTCAGTGAAAAAAAAAAAAAAGTCCTTTCAAGCAAATGGTGTTGGAAAACTGGACACCCACCCACAGTGGACCCTCACCTAACACCGTAGGCAGGAACTAAGTCAACATCGGTCTGGCCCTCAATGTGAAAATCAAAGCTATGGAAGGAGACACAGGACAAATGCTTCTGGACACAGGAGTTAGCAGTGATTTCTTAGAAAGGACACCAAAGCCATTTTCCATAAAAGAAAAAAAAAGACATCATGAAAATATAAAAATTTTGTGTGGCAAAAGGCATTATCAACAAAGGCAATAAATATTTGTAAAGCATGTGTCCGATAAGGGATTAATATCCAGAATATATAAACAACACCCACAACTCAAAACAATACAGCAAACACGGGCGAAGGGCTTGAATAGGCATTTCCTCAAAGAATATATACAAAAGGCCATTCGGGACATGAAAGATGCTCTCAGCATCACTCATCAGTAGGGAAATGCAAATCAGAACTACAACCTTCCGCGTCCATTAAAACTGTTACTGTCAAAAAAAGAAAGAAAGAAACCAGAAAGTAACAAGTGTTTCCCAGCAAGGGGAGTAACTAGAACTCCGTGAGCTTTTGGGGAATGTAAATGGTGCACCTGCCGTAGAAATAATGTGGCCGTTTCTCAAAAAATTAAAAAGTCACATTGAGTTCAGCAAGTCCCCTTCTGGGTGTGTCCTCAAAAGAACTGAAAGCAGGTCTTGAGGAGCTATGTGTACCACGACGTTAACAGCAGCCTCATTCACTGTAACTCAACGTGCAAGCAACCCAAGTGTCCATCAACAGATGGCTGATAAGCAAAACGCAGTAGACAGGTGCGGTGGAATGTTACTTGGGCTTAAAAAGGAAGGAAATCCTGACCAGAGGTGGTTATGCTGATGAAAGAAGTCCAACAAAGACAAATACTGCCAGCGTCTGCTTACATAAATGAGAAATCCCAGAGTTCTCGCCTACTCCAGATAGTCAAAGTCATAGAAACGAAGACTGGCAGTTGCCAGGGACTGGAGAAACGGGGAATGTGGAGTTGGCGTTTAAGGGGTGCAGTTTCTTTCTTTCCTTTTTTTTTTTTTTTTTTTTTTTTTTTTTTTTTTTTTTTTTTGGACAGGCAGAGTGGATAGTGAGAGAGACAGAGAGAAAGGTCTTCCTTTGCCGTTGGTTCACCCTCCAATGGCCACGATGGCTGGTGCGCTGCGGCCGGCATACTGCGCTGATCCGAAGCCAGGAGCCAGGTGCTTCTCCTGGTCTCCCATGGGGTGCAGGGCCCAAGCACCTGGGCCATCCTCCACTGCACTCCCTGGCCACAGCAGAGAGCTGGCCTGGAAAAGGGGCAACCGGGACAGAATCTGGCACCCCGACCGGGACTAGAACCCGGTGTGCCGGCGCCGCTAGGTGGAGGATTAGCCTAGTGAGCCGCAGCGCCGGCCAGGGTGCAGTTTCAGTTTAACAAAGTGGAAAGATTCTAGAGACAGAGTGGCGACACTTTCAACATTGTCACTGCACAAGTATTTAACACCACTCAGCTGTGTGCTTAAAAAACGGTGAGCATGCTACAGGCTAGGTGTATTTCAGCATAGCTTAAAGATGGAAAAAAGAATGCAAGAAATCTGAATAAACTAATGTCAGTTAAATACATACAGTGTTTAATTAATTCTTACCAAAGGAAGGGCCATCAAAGGCAGAAGTGCCAGGGCCCATGAAAGATAAAACACAGGCCTAGTGAGGAAAGGCTTCTTCCGTTTAAAACAAACAGAAAAACCAAATACCGGGGGCTGAAATTGCGATGCAGGCTACGACGCCAGTGTCCCACAACCAAGCACCAGTTTGGGTCCCGGCTGCTCCTCTTCTGGTCCAGCTTCCTGCTGCCGCACCTGGGAAAGCAGCAGAAGATGGCCCCGGGAACTTGTGCCTAGCCACCCACATGGCCTCCTGGTTTCGACCTGGCCCAGCCCTGGGGAGTGAACCTGCAGATGGAAGATCTCCTTGGTGAGTGTAGGCGTTCCCCACCATGACACCCCTTTGCTTCTGGGAATTCCTTTCACTTCAGAGTGGCAGGGATCTTTCACAGACCTACAGTTTTTAAAGTAATTTATTTTTTAGTGATTTGAAAGAGAGAGAAGCTTCCATCCACCTGCAACAGCCAGGGCTGGGCCAGGCCCAAGCCTGGAGCCTGGAATTCTATCCTGGTGTCTCTCATAAAGTTGACACCCACCAAGTACTTGAGCCATCATCTGCTGCCTCCCAAGATATACATTAGCAGGAAGCTGGATGGAAGCCAAAAAGACAAGACCAGGCATTCTCGTGGGGAATGGGGGTGTACCAAGTGGCAGCCTGACCCACTGCCCATCCACGACTTATTCCTAAAAGTTCCTTCATGCTATTAGAATCTGTGTGCCCATTTGTTTTTAGCCAAAAAACTTGTCCCGAAGAATTTTGTTTGAAAATGTGCACATGCAGTAGGTCATACCTGTAGGCGCCGGCAGGGGGCGCACAGAGACTTAACCTTAAGCGTGCGCGCTCCAGAGGCGCCAGCACACAGGCTCGCTGGGTGACCTGGGGACCCTGGGCCCTGACATCACCCTGGAGTTTGCTAGGGATGCAGAATCTCAGACCACGCCCCACACCTCTTGCCTGGGGATTTTCGTAAGAAGACGCGTCAGTCATTTATACGCACTTTACAGTTCGCGGAGGGCTGGTTGGAAGTGTCTGGGCGGAGGCAGAGGAGGGGAGGGTGGGACTGGAGGGGCGGGGCGTTTGGCAGTGCTAAGGCTGCAGCCTGGGTTCCTGTGTCCCCTATCAGAGTGGCTGGGTTCAAGTGCAGCTCTGCTCTCCATCCCAGTTCCTGCCAATGCGCACCCTGGGAGGCAGTGGCGATGGCTTAGTACTGGGGTCCCTGCCACCATGTGAGACTCACTGAGTTCTGGGTTCCCGGCTTCCACCTGGCCCAAGCCCTGGCTGTTGTGGCATTTGAAGAGGGATCCAATGTAGGAACCAATGTCTGTGTGTCATGCTGCCTTTCAAATAAATAAAAGTAAATAAGTAAATTTTAAAAAGATGGACTTGAAGCCACCAGAGGGAAGTCAAAGCACCTCACAGGCCACCGACGAACAGGCTTTCCCTTCTCCCACTTCAAATCACTCACTGAGGGGCCGGCGCTGTGGCCTAGCAGGCAAAGCTGCTGCCTACAGGGCCGGCATCCCATATGGACACCAGTTCAAGTCCTGGCTGCTCCACTTCTGATCCAGCTTCCTGCTAATGTGCCTGGGAAAGCAGTAGAAGATAGCCCAAGCCTTTGGGCCCCTGCACCTGTGTGGGAGACCTGGAAGAAGCTCCTGGCTCCTGGCTTTGGTTCAGCCCAACTCTGGCCATTGCAGCCATTTGAGGAGCGAAACACCAGATGGAAGATATTCTCTCTCTCTCTCTCTCTCTCTCTCTCTCTCTCACACACACACACACACACATTCTCTCTCTCTCTTTCCTCTTACCTTCTCTTTGTGTCTATAATTCCACCTTAAAATAAATAAATCTTTTTTAACAATGCTTATTGAGCACCTACTATGTGCTGAGGTTTGGGGATCCAACAATGATCAGAAATACCAGCGTTCATTCGTGCCCCCATAAGGCTTTCAGCTTAGTGGGGACTCGGGGTGCCTGATCCTGCAAGCACATGCAGCCAGCGGCCTCGACCTTGCCCTGCAGGTGCAGAGAGAGGCCTGTGGGAGAGTAAAGGAAGGGGAGGGGAGGGAGGAGGAAGGGGAGAGGGAGGAGGGGGAGGGCTGGTTTATGGCAAACGCTCAGGGATGGCCTCTCTGCAGAAGTGAGCTTTAAGCCTGGGGCTGAGGGACGCCTGGGAGCCAGCCAGGAACAGAGGAGGCGTTGCTGGCAGGGAGGACAGAATGTACAAAGGTCACACCACAGGGAGGAACGTGGCAGCTCAAGGAACTGAAAGAACGGCCTGGAGTGATGCAAGACACGGCCACGGCCAAGGGGGAGGCGGCCGGCAGCAGCCCCTGGGGACCAGGGACGGAGGACGCAGGCTCCACCTCCTGGCACCCAGGTCTCTTCCACAGCTCCTCCTCCCAGGGGCCCAGGTGGACAGGTCACTTCTGTCCATCAAGTTTCCACCTCCCTTGCTGCCTGCTTTCTCCTCTGCCCAGGCTGCCCTCCCCTTGTCACTGTCAGCTCTCCCCGCTGCATCCCCCTCCCCCTCCCCTTCTCCAGGGAATCCTGCTCAACTTCTCCTCCCAACTTGCCCCAGCAACTCAGCCTCCACCTCCAAGACGCCCTCATTCCCTGAAAGACGACCTGCGCTGTGCCAGGGCCGGGCACGTTCCCTGCAGTTTGCACAAACGTCACAGCGGTCTTGTCGGATCGCTACCACCTTCCCAGTGTCACGGTTCAGGAACCTGCGGTGTGGAGAGGCTGCTGTGGTTGGAGATGGGTCGTCCCTGCTGAGACTCATGTTTTAAATTTGGTTGCCGAGGCCAGCATTCTGGTGTAGCAGTTAAAGCCACCATCTACAGTGCCAGCATCCCACATGGGCACCCTTTAGAGTCCCGGTTGTTCCACTTCCGATGCAGCTCCCTGCTAATGCACCTGGAAAGCAGTAGAAGATGGCGCAAGTGCTGGGGCCCCTGCACCCATGTGGGAGACCTGGAAGAAGCTCCTGGCTCCTAGCTCTAGCCATTGTGGCCATTTTGGGTGTGAACTATCAAATGGAAAATCTCTCTCTCTCCTCCTCTCTCCATAATTCTGCCTTTCAAATAAAATAAAAATATTTTTAAAAAAAGGAATTTGAGGCCAGCGCTGTGGCTCACTTGGCTAATCCTCCGCCTGCAGTGCCGGCACCCCGGGTTCTAGTCCCGGTTGGGGCGCCAGATTCTGTCCCGGTTGCCCCTCTTCCAGGCCAGCTCTCTGTTGTGGCCAGGGAGTGCAGTGGAGGACGGCCCAGGTCCTTGGGCCCTGCACCCCATGGGAGACCAGGAGAAGCACCTGGCTCCTGGCTTCAGATCAGCACAGCGCCGGCGGTGGTGGCCATTACAGAGTGAACCAACAGGAAGACCTTTCTCTCTGTCTCTCTCTCACTGTCTCTCTCTCTCTCTCTCTCTCTCTCTCTCTGTCTCTCTCTCTCACTAACTCTGCCTGTCAAAAAAAGGAATTTGATTGCCGCTGCAGTGCAGCGAGGAGGCAGGTGCTTCAGGAGGGATGAATGCATTTCTCCCGAGACTGGATTTGTCCCCTCCGGGTGGGAGTTACATGGTGTCAGGTCTCCCCAGCCCCGCCATCGCCTCCTCCTACTTGCTCTTCCACTCTCTGCTGCAAGGACCTCACCAGAAGCTGAGAAGGTTCTAGAGCCATGTTCTTGGACTTCTAGGGCCATGAGGCAAAATAAACCTTTTTGAATGCTTATTTATTTTTCATCTATTTGAAAGGCAGAGAGAGAATGAATGAACGAATGAATGAAGCCATGGGCTCACTCCCCAGGTGGCAGCAACAGCTGGTGCTGGGTCCGGCTGAAACAGGAGCCAGATACTCCAGTTCTCTAAGCCCTTGAGCCATCATCTGCTGCCATCCAGGGTGCATTAACAGGAAGCTGGAGCCAAAGTGGAGCAGCCAGCACTCTGATGTGGGACGCCTTAGCCCGCTGTGCCACGACAGCCACTCCCTCTTTTTAAATGAATTACCCAGTCTCAGGTATTGTGTTCTTGCAACATAAAACGGACTAAGAGGGTGGTTTCCCCAAGGTTACACAGCTAGAAAGCGCTGGAGCCAACCCCAGCTTCCGGTTGGACACCAGGGACTGCGCGTGGCATCCGACCCTGTGCTACACGGCTGCATTTCAAAAGCCTTAAAGCGCAAGCCTTCCAATCGCCCCCTCGTGACCAAATAACCTTGGATGGCCACCAAATTTAGTCTTAAAGACGTTTGCGGCATGTTTATAATGGTGAAGGAGTTTCTCACTGTGGGGAGCAACTCGGACTAGACTAAGTTACTGGAATTAAGACTTATTCTATGCATCTGCTCTCCCACAATATGGCGCTGGGAGAGGAGTAAACAGCTTCTACACAGCTGCCTCCAGTTCGACCAATAAACTGCAGGAGCTGCTCCTGATTGGAGGAGAGCAGCGTGCTCGGCATGTGGGTAGCAGAGTTGGGATTGGTGGAAGAGGACTATAAAGGAGGAGAGAGACAATATGCACCAGGAACATCCGGATAACATCTGAGCAGCCCCCGAGAGAGCCGGCCGGCGGTGTGCCGCTCCCCCGCGGAAGTGGGGAAAGTGGCAGGGGGAGCCGCCCCTCCATGGAGGTGGAGGGGTCGGCAGCCAACCCGGGAAGGGCCGAGCAGACAAAAGAACAGCGCAGGGTCCTGTGTCGTTCCTCCGCGAATGGGGGAGCGACACTCACCAGCTGCGCAAAGTTGAGACGTTTAGGACGAGCAACCCATCAGCCCCCCCCGGGGGGGGCACCACAGCACAGCAGTGAAGCCGCCCCATTCGCGCCCAGCGTCCTGAAGGGCAGTGTTGGTCTCAGTCCCAGCTGCTCCGCTTTCAGTCCAGCTCGCTGCTGCTGTGCCTGCGAGGCAGCAGAGGATGGCCCCAGAGCCTGCACCCCTGCCACCCCCATGGGAGACCAGGTGGAGCTCCTGGCGCCTGACTTCTGCCTGGCCCAGCCCTGGCTGTGTCAGCCTCTGGGGAGTGAATGAATGGATGAAAGACTCTCTCTCTCTTTCTCTCTCTCTCTCTCACACACACATACACACACACACATCCTGCCTTTAAAATAATCTTTTTAAAGCCCTCTGTGGCTAATCATTACAGCAATTTATAGAAAAATATTTGGTGGCCATGAACTGCCAAGCAGAAAAAAACAGATTGCAAAATAATATTACTACATGGTCCTATTTGTGCAAAAACTACCATCTGAAACCTAAAGTAGGAAATGAATGTGTGCATTGGAATGGCAGGATTACAAAGGTTGGGGGCCAGGGGAGACGCTGTGGTGTAGCGGGTTAACACCCTGGCCCGCAGTGCTGGCATCCCACATGGGCGCTGGTTCTAGACCTGGCTGCTCCACTTCCGATCCAGCTCTCTGCTATGGTCTGGGAAAGCGGTAGCAGATGGCTCAAGTCCTTGGGCCCCTACACCTGTGTGGGAGACCCGGAGGAAGCTCCTGGCTCCTGGCTTCAGATCAGCACAGCTCTGGCCATTGTGGTCAACTGGGGAGTGAACCATCGGACGGAAGACCTCTCTCCCTCTCTCTGCCTCTCCTCTCTTTCTGTGTAACTTTGACTTTCAAATAAATAAATTAATTTAAAAAAAAAAAAGGAAGGTTGGGGGCCGGCGCTGTGGCATAGTGGGTAAAACCTCAGCTGGCAGTGCCAGCATCCCGGTTCTAGTACTTACAGGGGGCACAGTTCTAGTCCCGGCTGCTCCACTTCCGATCCAGGTCTCTGCTGTGGCCTGGGAAAGCAGCAGAAGGTGACACAGGTGCTTGGGCCCCTGCACCCGCGCGGGAGACCCAGAAGAAGTTCCTGGCTTCTGGCTTCAGATTGGTGCAGCTCCAACCGTTGCAGCCAACTGGGGAGTGAACCAGCGGATGGAAGACCTCTCTTGGCTCTCTCTGCCTGTGACTCTCTGTAACTCTACCTTTCTTTTTTTTCTTTTTTTTTTAAGATTAATTTTATTTATTTGAAAGAGTTACAGAGAGAGGTAGAGAAAGAGAGAGAGGTCTTCCATCTGCTGATTCACTCCCCAGATGGCCACAATGGCCAGAGCTGCGCCAATCTGAAGCCAGGAGCCAGGAGTTTCTCCGATCTGAAGTCAGAAGCCAGGAGCTTCTTCCAGGTTCCCCACATGGGTGCAGGGCCCAAGGACTTGGGACATCCTCTACTGCTTTCCCAGGCCATAGCAGAGAGCTGGGTCGGAAGAGGAGCAACCAGGATTAGAACCGGCGCCCATATGGGATGCCAGCGCTTCAGGCCAGGGCTTTAACCTGCTGTGCCACAGCGCCAGCCCCTGTAACTCTACCTTTCAAATAAATGAATAAATCTTAGAAGAAGGAGAAGAAGAAGGGGGAGAAGAAGAAGAAGAAGAATTTGAGAGGCTGACAGTGAGTGCGTCGGTGCCGGCACCGAAGTCCATCTTTATTTTAAGTATTTTCTGAATACCTGCGTTCTCCAAGGTTTCTACCAGGGACATCAATTTCCTTTGGGAAGAGGAAGCAAAGCAAAAACACAAAAAGTAAAGCAAAGTCTGCAGCTTCCCGTTTATTGTGCTCTGCCATCTATTTTACGAAAACACTCTGCTGAGAACATTTTTTATATTACAAAAGTAAGATGGGCAGGCCAAAAACAACGAACTCCGAAAGTACCGACAAGCAAAAAGAAAACAGACGCTCGCTTCCTCCAGCCAGGGACAGCTCCCCCATCCCAACTCACCTTTCCTTACAGGTGGCCCGAAGCCTGCCCCCACTCACAGCCAGAACTAGAAAGAGGCTTCAGATGCCTCTGCGATCCCCAAACTGTTCCCCAGGTGGACCTGTCCAGGCCTCAGCCTGTATCCGGGGTCCGGGGTTCCCGGGGCCCAGAGCTGTGAGAGTGAGCACCACCAGCAAGCCACCAGCAGGCCATCCTACTGCCTCCCCCTCCTTGCCTGGCAAGCTGCAGGGGCTCCAAGCGGCACCTGTGGGACTTTGCCACACCCACAGCTGAAGGGAGTGAAGATTAGTGTGGCCCCAAGACCATGCTAACCCCTCCCCCACGGCCCCTCCAGCAGTGGCTGGCCATCAGCCTGGGGTATGGGATGGCTGCTGGCAGGAGCTGCGTGGGCAGGAGCTGCCGTGAGGGAGGCCACACCAGGCCGGCCACACAGGCTCTGTCTGGGTCATTCCCACACTGCCCTGGCTCCATGCACACGCACCCAGCCCCCACCATCCCCTAGAGTCTCCCCTCCCGAGAAGGAGGGCAGGAGGGGCCTGCAGCTGCTGGCACCCAGCCCCGCTGGGTCCACACCCTCAGCACAGCCCTGGAGCAGAAAATGTTCCTGGAACTGCCGTGCAAGTCAGACCACTCCCAGCTTCTTCAGATGCTGTGGCCGCCGCTCCCGGCCTGGACCACTGCGCCCCCTGTAAGTACACCTGTCCATAGTACAGGTGGGCTCATGCACCTGATCCTTCATGAAACCTCCAAGGGTTTAGCAACTCTGTTCTGTGTGTGTGGCTCTCTCCTCCCTGAGTGCAGCCACAGCCTCTGCTCATTGAGCTCCCTACACGCGCCTGGCATTTCACACACTGGCCACACTCACAGCAGCCTTTCTTTTCTAAGATTTATCTATTTGACAGAGAGAGACAAACACATCTTCTGTCGTTGGTTCACTCCCAAATGCCCATGACAGTAGGAGCTGGGCCAGGCCAAAGCCAGGAGCTAGGAACTCCATCCGGATCTCCCACATGGGTGGCAGGGACCCAAGTCCTTGGACCGTCATCCGCTGTCTTCCGGGGCGCATCAGCAGGGAGCTGGATGGGGAGTGGAGCAGGCGGCACTCAGATGCGCAGTGCGGGCAGCCAGAGCGGCAGTCTAGCCTCTGGGCCTTAGTGACTGCCCACACCACAGTCCTCTTCCTGCATGAGGCCCCGGGGTCCCAAGACTGCTGACACAGACAGGAGGCCCCTCAGTCTCTCCTGACCCCGAAGCATACGCATTGCTCCAAAAACATTGGTGCAGAAGGGAATCAAGACATTAAGCTGAAAAAACCCCATCGTGCTTGCTCTGCGCTGGGTGCTGCCCCTGCTCTGTGCAGGCAGCAGCTCCCCCACCCTCTAACCTGGGCTGCTTCCAGACAGACACTCATTTCTACGAATGAGAAAACAGAGGCACGGAGACGGGCGGGAGCCGGAAGGCGGCCACACAGCGAGTGACTGGGTCTGGACACGGAGCACCTCTAGAGCCTGTAGGGCATCTCTGACCCCAGAGCAGAGGCGCCCCCTCCAAAGTCTCTGGCCTCAACCCTTCCTGGTCCCCCTCCTCCCCCTCCTCCTCCCCCTCCTCCTCCCCCCTCCTCCCCCTCCCCCTCCCCCTCCTCATACCTCCACTTCCTCATCTCCCAGTGCAGGGCAGTGTTGGCGCTCCCTGGTGAAATCGCTTTGTGAAACTACTTATTGTGCAAGGGACACTCGATTAGATCACTACCTGGCTCCTCCATCCCCCCCTCCCAAGAACTAAGCGTTCTAGAAAGTTGACTTCAGCCAAGGTGTAGGGTTGTCTCTGCATCCATCAGTTAATGAGTTAATCAGTTATTGAGTGTCTATTTTTGTGCCCAGCCCTGTGTCGGGCATTATGGGGGTCTACGCACACCACACAGGCATGCCCCCACCCTCAAAGCAACAGCAGCAGTGCAGACAGCAGGCAAGTGCACGCTGCGTGTGACCAGCCGCGTTTCAAAACACGAACAGGATGGGGGCATCAGAAACGCTCTCAAAGCAGCAATTGAGCCACTACCTGTGGCACTGCCAGCACTCGGTATGGGTGCCACTTACAGCCCAGCTCCCTGCTAATGCACCTGGGAAAGCAGCAGAGGATGGCCCAAGTGCTGGGACCCTGCACCCACGTGGGAGACGCGGATGGAGTTCCAAGTTCCTGGCTTCAGCCTGGCCTAGCCCTGTTTATGAATGGCCATTTGGGGAGTGAACCAGTGGATGGAAACTCGCTCTCACTCTCTCTCTCGCCCTCCCTCCTTCTCTGCAACTCTGCCTTTCAAATAAATCCTTTAAAAAAAAGAAAAAGAAAAAGAAAAGCTGCCAGGAAGGAGGTGGAACATGAAATAGGGTGTGAACGAAGGGGCAGGGTTTGGGGGTGGGTAGCAGTCCCAGCAAGAAAAACGACAGCAATGTTTTCTGCATCAGCCTCTACCAGCTCCTCGGGAACACACTGGAGAGGAACAGGGCTGGGATGGTTCGTGTGTTTTGTTTTGGGGGTGTCTGTTTTGTTTTTCTGCTGCTGCTGCTTTCTCTGCTTGCAAATCCCCCAACTTCCATTAGCGTGAAAAAGGACCAAGTCTTCCGGAGCGGGAGAAGGGCGCAGTGCCTCGCACGCCCGCCAGGTGGCAGAGCTGCGGCGCGGGAGCTCAGGCCCCAGCTCCCGCCGGCCCCGGGGCGGGCGCGCGTCCACTGCTTGGGGCCACCTGCGCAGCCAACCTGGAAGTCAGGGGAGAAGCGAGTGTCAGAGGAAGGGAGGGAGAAGAGAGCAGCATGAAACAGACCGGTCCTCTCAGCCGGGGACCCCTGCGAACCAGGAAAAGCCGGTGCAGCGGCAGGAAAGGCTCCGAGCGAGCTGGAGCCACTCGCGGTCCCCGCCGGGAAGCGCTCCGTGCCAAGTGACCAACGACCGGCTCTGGCTCCCCGGGCGGAGCCGGTCCCTCCGGCCTGCGCTGGGAGGGACGCTAGCGGCCTCGGCGAGCACACACCCTTTGGCCACGCACCCGGGCCCTGGCGGGGGCTGTGCGCGCCAGGTGCATCGTTTCCTAGGGAGCTCAGGTGTCCAGAGGGCCAGCCGGGCCGTATGGCCCGCAGGAGGCGCAGGGACACTGCTCGAAGCCCGGGACCCTGACTCTAACGGTGCTAACTTAAATGCGTGAACCGGCTGCTCCCAGCAGGTCGCTCAGAGAGGTTACGTGGGTAGCGGTCTCCGATGCGCCTGCCAACACTGGAATTCTAGAAAAGGCGCGCCCGGTCGGCCGGAGGGCGGGCCCCCGGCTCCGGGGAGACTGCCGCACCCTCGCCAGCCGCCTCCCAGCGCCCGCCGCGCGATTCTCCACCAGCGCGCTGTGCCCTCCGCCCCTAACAGGGGCTGCGGGGGTCCGGGCTGCGTAGGCGACACGCGCAGGTCACCTGCCAGGAGTGCATCCGGCCACCGGCCAGCGAAGGGCAGGCGCCTAACCAGAGACCCCGCATCCTGGGCCTGCAGGGTCCTCCCGGCACGGCCCCGCACCCTGGGGAGGGGTCGTCCGCAGGGGACGCCGCAGCCCGGGACGCGGCCCGCAACCGCAAGGTCATTCACCCCGCGGGGAGCCGGCCGGACCCCAGAAGCCCCGATTTCCAAGGTCTCGAATGCAGAGCTCGGCGACACGGCCGAGCGCCAGCTCCCCGCACCTTTCCCGGGGTCCCCTGAGCCCCCCGCCCCGCCCCGGCCCGTCTCCGCGCGGGTCCCGGGGAAGGGGGCGCGGCGCCGCGCGGCGGGACTCCCGCTCCCGGCCTCCTCCCGCCCCGCGCCTCCGCCGCCGCGCCGAATATGGGCAGAGCGGAAGCGGCCGCCGACGTCACGGCGCCGGTGGGGGCAGCGCCGCGGGGCCGCTGACGGGCGGCGCTGACGGCGCCTACGTGTCGCCCTGGAAACCAAACAGTAAACAGAGGGCCCGCGAGCTCCCGGCAGCGCCTGCGCGCGCGACCTGGCCTGGCGCGGAGGGCCGGAAGCTGGGAAGGGCCGGGAGAGGCCTCGGTCGGACCGACGCGGACTGGGGTGCGGCGAGGGTGCGGAGGGGGCGCTGGCGGCGCACCCCGGAACGCGCCAGCCCGCGAGGGTGTTGGTGTCGCGTGGTGCGCGTGGCTGGTACCCCAGCCCTGCCACTCGGCGGGGTGAGCACCACGGGTCTCCCGTGTGCGTGCGCCCCCCGGAGCAGACGCACAAAAGCGGGCGCTGTCTTAGTAGCTGTGAGGGTTTTGAATGAAAGCCCGCGGGCCTCGAGCGTGCGCGGCGGTGGAAGCGCCTGCGGAAGCGTGCAGCCGCGCTGTTCTCGTGTTCTTGGTTAAGGGACGATGTAAAAGGAATTTTCCACTTCGAGGATAATGGGCAAATGTTCTAAAACTTCTGTGTGTTCACTCAGGCGTGCTTTTACAGAAAAAAAAAAACTCACGAAATAGTACATTGTGCTTCTTCGGTTTTAAAGTTTTAAAGCACAAAAATCTTCCCAGACAACTGGAGACACTCAAAATCAGTTCGTCTTCACAGCCGCTGTGTTATTTCTGTTTTTTTTTTAATCTGTTTTAAAAGAATGCGCTATGCATCCAGAATAATCCCAGTTTATTCTGAACCATTAAGCTTCCCGGTAAGGTGGAGGCTTGCAGCAGCGTCTGGATGTCAGGCGCCGGCTGTCACAGTCGCTGGGAGTTCAGGTCCGTGTGGAGTACAGTGTTTATTAAAGGATGTGTAACTTTTAAATGAAGCTGCACATACATGGGATTCGAACTCGGCAGGAATCCCGAGACTGCTGAAAGCTGAAAACAGCCACTTTTTCTGGAGGGAGTATTTTGTCAGACAACATGTAGAGCCCGTGGTGGTGATCGTAAAAAAGCAAACCAACTTGATTGATGTCGTGTGCCTTTTAAATTCTCAGCGGGTAGTGCTGTCTGCCTCCTAGGACTGTTCTGTGGGCTCAGTGAGAGCATCCTCCAAGCGTGTGATACAGGAGCCAAGCACGCGCCTGTGAGGTGCACGGCACACAGGGTCTGCAGCAAGCACGCGGGACACTTTAGCTGTTACCCACCTTAGACCCTGGGCCTGCAGGTGCCCACCCAGCCACCTGCCTCCCGACCAGCTGCAGGATCTGAGATCACAGAACTTCTCCTGTGCAACCTCAGATGTCCCCTTCTCCCCCAGAGATTCCGCAGACGTCACTAACCCGGCTCCTCCGACATGCAATGGATCTGTTGTTACCCTGGAAGCCTGCTCTTCCTATAGTCATGAGGTGGCTGGGGGAGCCTCTGGCCTTCCTGGTACACCTGGGAGTGCACTGGATTCCTCGCTCTGCCTCCCCTCCCACATCCACTCAATCACGGAGGCCGACAGTCCTACCCCCTAATTACCGCTTGTTCTCCCTGCATTCCCAGCACCACTGCCTTGGGTCAGCCTACACACAACCCAGCTAAGTAAACACTGGGCCCCTCAGGATCTGCCCACAGTTTGCCTCTTCTTGACCCACCTCAGCCCCTCCCCTTGATGCCACAACATTGATGTAACTGAAATCCAAGGTACTTACGGATGTTTTGTCCTGTGCCCTCTCCACTCTCTCCTCCTGCTCTGAACCCCACCCCCACATAGAGCTGCTGCAGGCTCTGTGCCTTGGGGTGCTGTGGGCTCTGCCTGCACTCTCTCCTCCCTGTGGTTTGCAAAGTCCCTGTACTTTCATAGCTGAGCTCAGTGGCCATCTCCCCAAAGACTCCCTCTTCCATTCAACTCTTTAAAAAAAAAAAAAAAGATGTATTTTATTTATTTGAAAGAGTTACAGAGAGAAGTAGAGTCAGAGAGGTCTTCCATCCGCTGGTTCACTCCCCAACTGACCGCAGGGGCCTGAGCCAGGAGCCAGGAGCCAGGAGCTTCCTCCGGGTCTCCCACGTGGGTGCAGGGGACCAAGGACTTGGGCCATCTTCTACTGCTTTCTCAGGCCACAGCAGAGAGCTGGATCGGAAGAGGAGCAGCCAGGACTTGAACTGGCGCCCATGTGGGATGCGGGCGGGCACTTCAGGCCCGGGCGTTAACTGGCTACACCACAGCGCCAGCCCCTTCCACTCAACTCTTGCACCTGGGGCTGGCTTCCCTTGTTACGGCGTATGTGACATAGGTGTTCCTGTGTCTAAACCATGAGCTCTGTGAGGACAGGACTGTCTGGCTCACATCAGAAACCAACAGCTGACACCTAGTGGACCCCAGACCTTTAATTCAATGAAACGCAGCCCCTGTTTGCGCCCCAGGTCCTCATCTCCCTGCATGATAAACATAACTATTCCTAACCCGTCCATCCTACTTCTGTGTGCCCAGGGCCTGTGATAAGCACTCTGTGCCTGTGAACTTATCTGATGCTCACAACAATTCCAAGAGGTGACTGTAGTTACCATCTCCACCCTACAGATGGGAAAACTAAAGCGCAGAGAGGGTAAGAGTTTGCCCAAGGTCATGAGCTGACTTCAAAGCTGAGTCTACACTGTGGACCACTGTGCTGTACTGAATCCCATTCCTCAAATCCCTATTTTTTTTTTTTTAATGTATTTATGTATTGGAGAGGCAGAGTTAGAGAGAGAGGGAGAGAGAGGTGGAGGGAAAGGTCTTCCATCCGCTGGTTTACTTCCCAAATGGCCGCCATGGCTGCGCCAATCCAAAGCCAGGAGCCAGGAGCTTCTTCTGGGTCTCCCACGCAGGTGAGGGGTCCAAGGACTTAGGCCATCTTCTACTGCTTTCCCAGGCCATAGCAGAGAGCTGGATTGGAAGAGGGACAACCCGGACTCGAACCGGCGCCCATATGGGATACCAGTGCTGCAGGCAGCGGCTTTACCCGCTACACCACAGCGCCGGCTCCCACTCAAATCCCTATTAATGGAATCATCTTGTTTGGATGAGTTGAACTATGGCGATAGTCACTCAATGAACTAAACGCCTGAAAGTAGATTATCGTTTCCTGGGATCTGACTGCTAACTGTTCCCCAAGCAAGCGCGGGAACCCGGATGAAGGTGGGCCCCTTCATAGGGGTCGACCTCTAGGCAGATGACAACACGGGTTGTCAGACTTCCTGGCCACCTGACTGAAGCAAACCCAAGCACCATGCGCTGGAAGCAAAGAGGCTTCTCAGCTTGGAAGAGCTGACGGCCGCCAGGCCAGGCAGGCTCCTCGGGACGACAGCCAGAGTCCACTCTGTTCTGTGGCCTCTTGAGCAACTGGGCAGTGCTTCTCGGGCGAAGGAAAGGCGGCTTAGTTTAGTCCATAACTGGGTGTGGGGAACCATTGAAATGCATGATGTTGCCATGGAACCTGCTTATGTTCTGCTGATTTCTCTTGTGTGCAAGGAAATGGAAATCTGTCCTAGAGCCCCACCTTCAGAGACCTACAGCTCATTCGTCAGGAGTCCCACCTGCTTCCCCTCGGGTTTGGGCATCCTCCTGACAAATGAAGACTGTGCTCACGACACTGAAGTTCATAGTGATAGTGACAGCAGTCAACCATTATTCTTCTATTCTACTGCAGACTAAATTATAGGTTTTATCATTTAGCACACTGATTGCTAGAAACCAACGAACTCAAGTGGATACTCTGATATTTTTATGTCACTAAGAGTGAAAGACATGTTTTCTTTGAAAGTGATTGCATCTGGATTTATATGTGCATGCATTCTACGTTGATGTTGAGACAATTTCTCAGTCCGTAATTAGACTAGAAGTGTCACTGACCTGTAGTTTACTTGTTTCATTTGTACCCCCATTAAAATTCCTTCCCAAACTAGCTGGTTTCTCCCCTTAATATCTAAAAAACACTTGAGAGGGATTGTTTAAAGCAAAGGGGCATGCTCCTCCACCGTGGAAAAAAATCTACGAAGTGCATGGTCATCTTCACTCTAAGTTCCACCCTGTTCCTGTAGACATTCCCGTCTTCATCCATCCATCTTCATCCACGCCGTAAGCGTCTGCTGTGTCACAGACTCTGAGCATGCAGTAGTGGGGAACTTACAGGCCAGCGGTGAGGGGTAGGACAGCTTTCAGAAGGAAAAGGACACAGGTTAGATGTCGCAGAGACTGATGCATGCCGCAGAAGCGAGGCAAGGTCCCCAGGTAATCACCAGGAGGGAGCGTGTGCAGAGGCGCCGGTCAGGCTGACCAGGGAAGGCCTCCTGGAGGAAGTCTCCTCTGAGTTGAGCCCTGAATGAGAGGAAGGAGTCAACCTGGAAAAAGTGGCGCAGAGGGACAGCATGTGCAAAGGTCCTGCTGCAGGAGCAGGTTCAGGAATGGAAAGAAGTGCTGTGAGCTAAGTGCTCCTAGGGGGGAATGAGACAGAACTGGAGAAGAATCGCGGGTCAGTTCATCCGTGTAATACAAGAGTACTTCCACAGGTTCGTGGAAAAATGAAATGAGAAGCTAAGCTTATTTTGGTGCAAAGTATCTTTGAAATCCATGCAGTTTTTTCATGATGTGCATTTCCATGACCTTTCTGAAAATCATAGCAAAGCAGCATCATTGAAAGCATTCTGTAGCAATTCAGCATTCAAGTGGTTCTCATACCTCCTTTATTTATTTATTTATTTATTTATTTTGAGGAATTTGATTATTCAGTGTTTGGAGGAAGTCTCCAATGAAGTTTTAAAAATTGTTGGGGCCGGCGCTGTGGCATAGCAGGTAAAAGCTGCCGCCTGCCGTGCTGGCATCCCATATGGGCGCCTGTTCGAGACCCGGCTGCTCCACTTCTGATCCGGCTCTCTACTATGGTCTGGGAAAACAGTAGAAGAAGGCCCTACTCCTTGGGCTCCTGCACCCACATGGGAGACCCAAAAGAAGCTCCTGGCTCCTGATCGGCACAGTTCCAGCCATTGTGGCCAACTGGGAAGTGAACCAGCAGATGAAAGACCTCTCTCTCTCTCTCTCTCTCTCTCTCTCTCTGCCTCTCCTTCTCTCTCTGTGTAACTCTGAATTTCAAATAAATAAATAAAACTTAAAAAAATGCAATTAAAAGATAAGTTTAAAAATTATTTTTGTTTTAGTTCTTTTAACTTGAAAAACATGGAAAGTTCAGACGAGTTCCTTAGAGCAATCATCTGTGCCTCAGTTTCTTCTTTGTACATTAATTAAAGATGGCATCATGGATTCACTTTCTCTGACATGTGCGAACTGCTGTTGCCACGCAATGACTGTCATCAGAATAAATTAGTAAAGGCTCCCCTTTAATTTTGATAATTACACAAAACACAGTGGTGTGCAAAGACGAAGCAGAATGTACAGCCACATGTTTTCTCCTGCCACCTCTTTTCCACCTGTCATTGATTTGGAGCCTGCAGCGCGGTGGCAAGGTGTTCACTTTGAGGTAGAATTGGCAAAGTTAACCCAGGGGGCTCAGTGGAGGAATTCCAGGAGCCCAGGGTAGAAGTGGGGTGTGTGTTACAGCCAGACATAAAACATGAGCCATGCCTTGCTTACCGTCCTGACGGGACCCAGAAGGGAAAGAGTTAGAGAACATGTGTAGGATAGACTTGCATTGCTGCTTGTGGAATCCATCCATTCACCTGCGGAGCGTAATCGTCAACAGCCCTGGACACAGTGCCAGGCCCTGAGCTGAATCTGAGGATTCACTGATGAGCCAAACCAGACATGGTCCCAGTAAGGCAATGACCTCTGCCCCACGGCATTCTGTTAAATCTGCTTGTCTTGCCTCGATGTTGAACGGTGTTGTCCTGCCATAGTGACTCACTAAAACTTGTTCCCAGAGACACAGCTTGTGGGTAGGGGTCAAAGTCTTTCCCAAAAGAAAGTTGACATCCACAGGGATCGTTGGATCCTGAGTCAGGAAGGGAGGATATGAAAGGAGTCCTTCGGCTGGGGAGCAGAGGGATTCCTTTCTTCTCAGTCCCATGAAAGTGGTCGGCAGGGGGTGAGGTGGGCTAGCAGCCCTGGGGGGACCCTCAGGGAAGCCTGTCAGGAGATCCCCTCTCCCTGGACACTTATGCAGTCTTGATGGAGCAGCCAGTCTCCGCTGAGATGTGGAGAGCTAGAGGAAGCTTCAGCCAGGGCTTTCAAAGGGAAAGCAACGCTGTCCCTCTGTGGCCAGCAAGGGACTGCCAGGGGTCATTTGTGAGGTCCCCAGGAGCAGGCTCATGTCTAGGGCTGGAGGTCCAGCTGCCCTCTCCATGTGGGACATCTCTTTTCTCAGATCATATTCCTCTCAAGAGCGCCAGCCAGAGGGTCTGTGCTGTGGTGTAGTGGGTTAAGCTGCCACCTGCAGCCTCACCATCCCATGTGGATGCTGGTTCGAGTTCCAGCTGATCCACTTCCAATCCAGCTCCCTGCTAACGGGCCTGGGAAAGCAACAGAAGATGGTGCAAATGCTTGGGCCCCTGCACCCACATGGGAGTGTCAGATGAAGCTCCTCATTCCTGACTTTGGCCTGGCCCAGCCCTAGCCATTGCGGTCATCGGGGGAGCAAACCAGTTGATAAAAAATCTCTCTCTCTGTAACTCTGATTTTCAAATAATAAATAGAAAGAGAGAGGGAGAGAGAGCCAGCCAGGTGCCTGGCATGCTACATATCACCCTGCTAGCCATGTTAAATTCTGTATTTAGTTTAGATTGTATGTAAAGGGCATAGAATATTTGCCCTTTGAGCAGCAAACGAGGAGCCCAAGGCTCCTACTGCTATTGCAAGACGGGCAAGAACTCTCTGAGTGGTGCGTGACAGAGGTCCATTCTCACGAGCTGGTAGTTGCTTTCACATGTCAGTGAGCATGGAAGGAGCCCCAAGATCACAGATGAGATCAAGCTTCATGGAACTCTCACTTTCAATTAAAACTTTGACCTTGACTGAGGCTGACACCCCGTAACCACCCAGTGATTTTCATTATCACCAACGCATTGAAAACCTGGCCTTGGAGCTCCCTTCCACCTCCACCCAGCTTGTGCGGAAGCCGCGGGAACCAAGGTTGAAGGGCACAGTCTTCTTTCTCTGTGGTTTGTACGTGTGTGCATGTAAGTGCCCCATCAGCAGAGCTGTCCCAGACAAAGGTCATGTTCTTCTTTATGATGATAAAGTTGCAAAGTCAAAGCTCATTCAGAGTCCTGTTGACTTCTCCTTATTGAGCTATTATGTAACTTTATTTTCCCAGCCATCAAGCATTATGTGCGCTGTTTGAGATCCCTTTTGAATTCTCAGAGTCAGTGTTTTCTTCCCCCAGTTTAAACTGAATGACAGGCACATGGTGCTAAAGAAACTTCAGGGTCTATTGTACATCTGTCACTAAGGACTAAGGGACAGAGCCCTCTCTTCCTTTGGGGAATAAAATAGTCCAACTCAATGTGTATAGGTCAGAGTTAAGGACTGGGGAGGCGTCCTCAACCGAGTGCAAACTTCTTTTGAACCAAATAGTAACAGGCGGTTCAGCCGATGGCTAGCATGGAGGTCAGCTCAGATTCTCATCCCAACGGTGGAATATTGAGAAACTCATTCTTTCTGGACTCTTCTTCAGTGTGCCTTGCCTTTTAGGTGAGAGTAACTTCACGTGATTTTGTGGAAATAAGACATGACAGTAGCTATGCCAAGCTTCATCTTGGGCGCCCAGACATGCCCAGAAGCAGGGAGACAGCAGCCTCACCCAGCAGGTTCCCACCCTCAGAATCAGCAGGTGGAGAGGCTTCCCAGCCCAACACGAAGATGCATTTGCAAAATATTCCAAATTGGCTCTGGAGCTTCCTTCTCTCTGATACGGGATCAGCCAGAGGGGCGTGTGCCCCTCCAGGTGCTACCCTCTGGACCAGCTGGTCCCCCAGGCATGCCTTTCAGAATCGCAGGAAAGGGCCCCAAGGAAGGAGCAGAAGTGGTCGCATTCAACTTAAATGCTTTTATTGACAGTGTCTTGGAACAATAAGCAAACAATGCTTAAATTTTTCATTCAGATTCACTTTCCACATGTCAAAAGACCTCAAGGTAGAAAAAAATAAAATAAAAATATAAATATCTGAGAATCCATCTTAATAAATAAATTAAAAACACAATAAAACGTTTTCATGGAAAACTGTTAATGTCAAAACATTCAGACCACCTCAACAATGCATGATCAGTAACGTTACAATGAACATCGATGTCGAAGAAAAACTACAGTACATGGATATAGCTATTTATTTCTATCTACTAGAAAATAAAGTCATTATCTTTTCTTAGTTGAATATTGGTCATTTCTAATCAGAACACACTATTGCCAGGAACACAGTAGTTATTGTTAAAATCAGCTGCACTAGATACAATTTGAAAATATCCAGCACCAGGTTAATTCCAATAATGAACCCAATAGATTAGTTAATGCGATGAGAAGACTAAGGAGAAAGAGAAAAGAGACACAGACCCAGGCCTGGCTCAACATGCTACTAACTACCAGCTCTCAGAAGTGCCACTGGGAACAACACACACTCCATGCGTTTTGCTACATCTCCGGAAGAGGTAAGGACTCGGGTCCACACGCGGGTGCGTTCCAGTCCTTGCGGCCCACAGCCTGGTGTGTTTCACGCACAGATCGCGTCCTCCCTAGTCTACCGGAACCCTCGAGGGAAGACGTGGTTCTTTCTGTAATGCACCAACTCCGGACAGAGGCAGGGCGCCGCGCCGGCTGCCTCCCCAGCCCGGCCGGCTCACAGGGCGAGCAGTGTCGGGGAGCTGAGCGAGTCAGAGGAGGGCTCGTTGCTGCTGCTGCCCTTGCGGTGGGCCGCGGCGCAGCTGGGGAAGGAGTCAGCCTCGGGGTAGGTGAAGACGAAGGAAGACGTGTAAGTGGTGCAGCTTGGGGTACAGGTGACCACCGGGGTGCACAGGGGCTCCAGCTCCGCAGCCATCGGCCCCATCCCCAGGGCGCCACTGTGCAGGGGCTCCCAGTCTGCGGCATAGAAGGAACCGGACAGGTCCACGTCCGGCACAGAGCGTGCCGTCTCCGAGCCGCTGGGCCTGGATGACGCTGGGAACAGGAAGTCATCGAAGGGCTCGGCCTTCAGCTCCATGCCGCTCAGGTTCTTGCCGGGCTCCACTGCGGGCTTAGGCTCCGGGTCGTTGAGGAGGGGCAGACTGAAAGGCTCCTCGGACTCCGGGGTGGCAGCCTCGGGCAGGCCCCCGCTCAGATCCAGGGATCCCACGGACATCTCCTCGGGGAAGCCCAGGTCATCGGGGATCTTGCAGGCGGGCCGGTGGGCTGCCAGGATGAACTCCAGCTTCTCCTTCTCCTTGAGCAGGTTGGCGATCTCCGTCTGCAGCGCAGACTTCTCGTCTTCTAGCTGATCTGTCTCCTGTGTTGGGGAAGGATGGAGACAGCATGAGACTCGGTCACACTCCAGGGCCCAGCCTCGAACTTCGAAAGGTGTGACCCCTGGGGTCTACTTACCGCCTGCAGGGTATCGGTGAGCTCCCGCCTCCGGTTTCGGCACTTGGCTGCAGCCATCTTATTCCTTTCCCTTCGGATTCGCCTCTTCTCCTCTTCCTCGGGTGACAACTACAACGACACCAAGCAGAGAGCGCTTCAGTAACAGTGACAGCCACCACTTCGGGGAAGCTGGCTCCTGCCGCCTCCCAGCTCCCTGGCACCTCCTCTGACGAGTATTTCTAACCTGCAGTCGCAGGCGGGGTGTGACTTGCATTTAAAATCAGATCCTCAGCCCAAGAACAAAGATGAGCCCAGGCTGAGGGCGCCAGCGACAGGAAACTATCAGGGAAGAAAACTACAGACGGACTTCTTGGGGGCGGGACTATCGGAGTCTGGCCTGGAGCCAGGCTTCCTGGCTCGGGATGGGATGCACAGACAATTCCCACTCTGGCTTCATCCTCGCTGCTGGGTTCCCCCAATCTCCGCTGCTGTCCCCGTGACCCGCCTCCCCCACCCCCCAAGGTGCAGAGGCGCCCCTCACCTGCTCCACCTTGCCCCTTCGGCCGATGCTCTGAGCTCTGCCTCCGGTCAGGGTCTTCACGTTTCCAGCCCGGGGGTAAGCCCCAGCCGAGGGGGCGGGGACTCCGTAAGGGTGGGGGGCTCTGGTCTGCGACGGAGCCACGGAAGAGACCAGGGTGGGCTGCACCAGCCACTGCAGGTCCGGGCTGGTCGAGATGGCAGTCACGGTGGGGATGAAGTTGGCAGTGGAGACGGCCAGATCCGAACAGAAGTCCTGGAAGAAAACAGAAGGAGAAGCCGCCGTGAGCGCGCGGGTTGCGTTCACAGGTGGGGCGCGCCGGGTTCCCAGCGCCTGCCGCATGCAGCAGCCGGGGAACGGCGCCTGCGGGGTCTGTTAGTTCCCATCCCGGCTGGAAGCTCTGCCCTCTGCCCGCAAGGTCTCCGCAACGCGGCGCCTCCTGTCTCCAGCCCGCGGCCGTGTTCCCGTTATTTCTCCAGCAGCATCACTCGCTGGAAAGGGGGTTTGTTATAAATATCCCTGACGTCCGCGCTGACGCAGGCGCCGCTCCGGAGTCTCCAGAATGAACTCGCTTTTTATCAATGAAACTGCCTTACGCACCCTCCTCCCGCGCCCCTCCTCCCGGCTCCGGGCCGCCCTCTGCCGCCTGCCCCAAAGGAGCCGGACCTCCACCTGGCGAGTCTCTCCCTGGGCTCACGTCCGCCCCGGTCGCAGAGGGCGGGCAGGGGGCTGCCCGGCGCGGACCCGCCGGGCAGAGGGGCAGGCATGGCTTACTATGACGACTGGCGAGCGTGCGCTCACAACAAGCCCCGCGCTCCCAGACTGGGGCTGCTCCGGCCGCGGCAGCCTCCCACCCTGGCGACCCCCCGGGTCCCGGGCCCCACGGAGGCGCCAGTGCGCCCTCACCTGCGCATTGACCGGGGAGCCCATGCTGGAGAAGGAGTCGGCTGGGGAGTGGTAGTAGGAGAGGCTGTCCCCGGCTGGCGAGGCGCTGCTGCAGCGGGAAGACGCTGCCTCGTAGTCGGCGTTGAAGCCCGAGAACATCATGGTCGCAGGGAGGGCAAGCTGGGCGAGGGGCCTGGGCACCGAGGCCGGCGGAGCGCTGGCTGGGGCAGAGCTGGGTCGGAGCGCGGTCACTGCTCGCTCGCTATGCAGCGGCCGCCGGCTCTGTCTCAGGTTCTTGGCTGCTCGCTGCAGAGGCGCTTGGAGTACGAGGCGCCGCAGCCACCGCTTTTATAACAGCATTTTGTGAATGAGCCCAACGGCGTCACCGGGCGCAACCATGTGGCGCTGGAGGGGTGGCGCGCCGGCTGGGGTGGCGCCGCTGCGACCCGGCCACCCCCAGCCGCGCGCAGCCCCCGCCCCGGTATGCCTGTGAGTCCTTACTCTGCGGGCGTGGCGAGATGAGGGTCCCGGAGGGGTCTCAGACCCCCGAGAAGAGGGTCTTCGGGGGTGGCTCCCCCCACGGCGACACGGGACGGCCGTGGAAACCTGCTGACGCAGATGTCCTAATATGGACATCCTGTGTAGAGGGGGGAGGGATTGACGGGAACTGCTCGCGGGCTGCAGCCAACATTGAGGGTGCAGCGCGGGGGGGAAGCGGGGGCCGCGCCGGGGCGGGGGAGGGGAGGCGGGAGAGGCGGAGAAGGCGAGCGAACATTCCCACTGGGCACGCTGCGGACCCTTGTTCCTGGGGTCGTGGGGGATGGGACGGAGGCCGGCCTCTCACCCCGGTGCAGGGACTAGGGTTGGTTCTGAGGCTCAAGTACTGGAGGAACAGGTACACGGCCCCGAGGGCGCAAGCGCGGCTCGCAGAGGAACGCACGCAGCCCCCATTCCCGACCCTCGCCCTAGCTGGGTGCAAAATGTGGCCCCAGACCCGAGCCCCTGAGCCCCCGAGCCCCCAGGGTCCCAGGATCATTACTACGTTTGGAAGCAGAACGTGATGGGTCTAAAATGAAATACGGTAGCCCGGCTTGATTTGCGAGGCGGGGGTACTTTGATTTTTACTGATTCGTTTTCGTGTTTGGAGGAAGGCAGCGCACTTGTTTTTTTCTTCTGGGCCGAACGTGGGGGTGTTAGTGTTACTGTCCAATCCCTGGGACGCCCGTCCATATACGTCATACAGACCCCCGCGCCAGGATGCCAAGGGGTCGTCAGCCGCGTTCCGAGCGGCGTCCTGGGGGTGGGTGGCCTGTGCGGGGCCCCAAGGTGGACTGAGCCGCCAGGGAACGCAAGTCAGAGCTGGGGGTGCGGTGGGGGCCGGGTCGGTTCCGCCAGGAAACTGGGCTCCCAAGGAGCCCGCAGCGGGTGATTTTCCAGCTCGGATGGGAGGCGGGCAGCAAGGGGAATGGAAGAATGGTGCCCAGCAGTATCCAGGCGGGAGGCCTCGAGGCCCGGGCCCTGGAAACCTGGAGGTCTTGGGGGCCGAGCAGGTGCTGCAGAACGCGCCACGCCCCCCCAACGCCCCCAGCCTCCCGCTGGGCTGCAAAGGACCGCCGGGGTCACACTGTCCCAGCTGGGCCCCGGCGCGCCGGACACCCCTGGAGTGCAACGGCGCAGGTCCCTCTGCAGGACCCCTGAGTCCTCTGACCCACTCTGGGGGCCTAGGGGTCGCGGCCAGCCGAGGACCCGCTCCCGGGGAGGGGCGAGGCAGGGTCAGGACAGCGGGCGGGTCGTGGGTGGCGTGCGGGGAGCGGAACCACGGACCTGCCTCCCGCCGCCGCGCCCGGGAGCCGGGCGATCCGGCTATAGATAGTAACAGGGAAGCGGCTGTTTACAGCAACAGTGCGCCGCCGGGGCCGTCTCCAGGCGACGCCGCGCGGCCGCCCGCCCTCCGCGCTCCCCAGGGGCCGCGGCCTCCCCGGGCAGGCTGCGGCCGCGGCCCGCCGCCGCCTGACATCATCCGCCGTCCCGGGCGGAGCGCGGCTCGCGCGGGGCCGTGCGTTGCCCTCGGTTCTTCGAGATCCGAGCCCGGCGCGAGCGGGGAGGGCGGGGAGGCGGGGACTCGTGGAACTGGGCCACTTGCTATTTTTGCCTTCGCTGTCACAGGCAGAGGTGAAAACAGAATTTCATCGTTGTATGTCATTGGTGTGTGTTGGTGGGAATTTGGGCGCCTTTTTTTCTTCCCATCCTCACTCAAAAGGGGAAGGGGGAGGAAAAGGCAAAACACGCAAGACACAAACACAGACTTCTTGGAGCTGCTGTGCGTCCCGGAGCCGGTCTGCGGCCTCCAGTTTTGATCCCATCATCTTTAAGGCCGTTTCACTGCCCTTGATTGAGACAGGCAGAGAGAGAGAGAGAGAGAGAGAGAGAGAGAGAGAGAGAGAAATTATGACGGCAAATCCATCTCTCCTTTTATTATTAGCTTTCGGACAAAGTAGGTCAAGCTTTGAATTCCCGGGCCATTCTCCACTGGATCTGAGAGTCACTTAAAAGCAAACCTCCAGTTGTTTGATTTACTTCCCCTTCGAGTCTGAAGCAGCTCAGGCCAACACCTAAAAGATGTGTCAAGATTTTATACCCAGGATTTATCCCATAGATCACATCCCTGCTTTGCCAATAAAGGAGGAAAGAGATCTTTTCTGTAGAAGATCCTCCCTACTCCAGATTGCTTAACCCCTTCCCGGAGCTGGAGACTTACAAAATCCATACTTTCAGAAGACCAGGTCATGCATTCATTCTGTCTTTTATTCATTGAGCCGAGACCTGCTGAGAACCCTCTGTGGCCCCACACCTGGGCTAGAGGCTGGTGCTTACTGTGATGAGCAGGGTGCACCTGGTCCCATCTCAGTCAGTGCATGGGGGAGAGTGACAAGTCAACAGAGGGTTCCACCACAGCACGCAGTGACTGGACGGAGATAAGAGCAGGATACCCCAGAAGACGTTCAGAGGAAGGGGCTGCACTGCAGGGTTGGGGCCCGGGTCCTCTGGCCTCTGGGTATTGAAATGATGACCCTTGCAAACAGCATCTGAAGAAGCAAGTGCTCAACCCCAGGCCTTTGTGTAGGATGATACAATCCCAGGGCTCCTCTCCTGCCCGCCCAGCATCTGAACCTGAGCGTGTGCAAACAGATTCCCGCATCCGTTTTAGGACCGCAACATCACATTTTTAAAAGTGGAGCTCATGCAAGAAAAGCAAAGCAGAACCAACGTGTGAAATCGCCTTGGCCGTTTGCAGAGGTCAGGGTCAGGGTGACTGGAAGACAGGTGCGCACCCCCCTGTGAGCCCAGTACACCTTTCCAGCAGGGCAGGGATCCCGTGTCCTGGACATGTCTGAGCACATAACAGCAAACTTGCAGTGTGATGAGCTGTGTGCTGAGTTCCTCCTCCCTGGGGAGTCACATGTGGCGAGCATGGATTCCACGTTTGATTTTAACCCGGACTGGAAACAAACCCATTTGGTCCTCAGCAGTCCCCTCCTCCAATCACATACAACCTTCTCCTGGTGTGCACCCCTCTCTAGAACCTGAATGAGGAGACTTGAGCCACTTCAGACTGTTGGAGAACTTCTGAAGTCAGTGCACGTTGTCTAGCCGGGTGTGATTGCCACATTCAGTGAAAGGTTGCCGTGTGTGCCGCCTACGTAAATGCTGCCGCACACGGCCTGTCCCTAGCATGCAGAAGTAGTTATTTATTTGGGGAAGTGTGGTCTGGTGGTGAGGCGTTGTGGTCAGAGCACGGGACCAGAAGTCAGGAAGATGCGCACATCAAAATCACTCCTTCAGGGACTTAGGGAAGTCGCCTCTGAGACTCGTGTGGCAACGTGGGGCTTTTGTGCTTTTCATGTACTGGCATTCAGTTGGTGCCTAGCGCTGTGCCTGGCACACAGTCGGTGTTCAATAAATGCTGAATAGATGAATGGATGAAGGAAGGAAGGAATGCTTTCGTCCGGGCAAGGTGGGCATAAATGATTGTTATTTGTGGGTACTTAGTAAGCAGACAGATGATATTCTTTTAGGAAGGCTGATAGACTGACTCTTTTATTCTTGGGTATGAATAGGCGAAAATTGGGGAAGAGAAAATAGCAAGATGTTTGAGCTGTTTCCAGTTGATGCCGCCTATGGGTAGCTCCCAGTGGCTCATGACGAAAGATCACACTTAGCCCCGTTTTTGAGTCCCATGAGGACAGCCAGTACCCATACATAAATGCCACATTGTGTGTGCACCAAAGACCCAGTCGGCACCACCCTTGAACTTGTTCATTGTAAATGTCTGGGCCCCACAAGCAGGAGAAGGGCTCTGCTCTTCCTGGGGGTGCCACACACACGTGAGCCCAGTGAGGGGTCCTGAAGGGCAAGGTCACTCACCCTGGCTCAGACTGTGAGCAGACAGGGTGCCCCTATTTAGAATAGCGCAGGCACGGGGTGAGCACCCCCTGCGCCCACACATACACACAGCGACCAATTAGTGCCGGGGATTTAGCCTCTTGGGGAAGAACTCTGTTTTCATTCTGAGCAGTTCTTGGCTTTTTGACAGGAGATGATGATTCAATGGGATCCCCGTCCTTCTGCTAATGTGAGCATTTAAACAAAGCTCTGTGTGGTCCCTGGAACACACTCCATCTGGAGCTGGGGATCCGGGGAACACAGCACGCGGTCGCTCTCACGGCCACAGGCAGTATGGGATACGCGGCTGGCCGGCAGGCGTGCTGAATGTGCTAGAGAACCCTACAAAACTCCCCACGGGCAGAAAAGCGAGTCTCCTCCGGGCTGTCGGCTCCTCCGATGTCCTGAGCTGACCTCTGTGGCTCTGGGGCCTCCGCTGCTGGGATTCCGCAGGAGCCCCATCTACGTCACTAAGCCTATAGGATAACAACACGCCCTGGGTGAGAAACCTCAACGGCAGGGCTTCTATCCAGTGGGAAATTCTCGCAGTCGGCATGGGGCACAGGGCTGGGGGCAGGGGACGGAGGTGCTGGGATGGGCTGGCGCGCTCTGTGTGCCAAGCTGTTAAGACATCTTGAGTGTGGTTTACGTCACTTTAGCCACTCAGTAAGACAGATGTTTCAAGAGCCATTGATCGTTGTCATGCCAAAAAGGTTTCCCTGTCCCAATCAGAAGCATCCTGACCAGTGTGTAGGGATTTGGAGTTTCGCTGTGTTCTGAGCTTACAGATCACCGACACATCATCCCTAGGACGATGCCTGGTCTTAATCCTCGTCTGTGTGCTCTACAAGAAAACGTCCAGTCGCAACCCTCGGCTGAGGTCTGAGTGTCTCCAGTGATGCTTTCCTGGGAGTGTTAATGAGTTCAAGATCACTGGTGAAATTCCCCAAATGACTCTGTTGAAGAATTCCACACTCGGACTCCAGCCCGCCCCAGACTGAGGTGATCAGCCAGCACAAGCAAGGATTGTGTGCTGCCAGGGCCCGCTCCCCCCACTTATGGGGCTCCGAATTGAGTCATAACCCTCAACAGACCTGTTGAGAGGCCAATTTGCAGAACAACACTGAGAAAATACCTACACTCTTTCCAGGGGTCTCCAAAGATGTGGGATCCAGGCCCTGCCTAACCTTCCAAGCATCTTGAACCACTTCTCCTCACTCTGCCCCCACCATCTCGCCATCTTGCTTCCTCAAACGTTCCTGCCCCTGGCCCTTTGCACTGACTGTTCCCCCATCTGTTGCATCAATGCACTGAGTCTTCCGCATGATCAACAACTGCTCAAGTATCAGCTTTGCCAGGAAGCCTGCGCTGCCCACTCCCTGCCCTGTGCAGCGTTGCAGCCACCCTCCTTGCCCACTGGTCACTCTGTCACATTACACACATCACTGTGATGCTACTTATTTATGTGCTTTTTCTTTGTCTCTTCCTTAACTAGGTCATGAGGGATGCAAGAGCAGGGACCTTACTTATCTTTTCAAGATTTATTTATTTGACAGGCAGAACAACCGAGAGAGGAAGGAGGGAGAAAAAGAGATAAAGAGAGATAAAGATAGAGGCAGGGCCGGCACCGCGGCTCAATAGGCTAATCCTCCACCTGCGGCGCCAGCACACCGGGTTCTAGTCCCGGTCAGGGTGCCGGATTCTGTCCCGATTGCCCCTCTTCCAGGCCAGCTCTCTGCTATGGCCCGGGAAGGCAATGAAGGATGGCCCAAGTGCTTGAGCCCTGTACCTCATGGGAGACCAGGAAAAGCACCTGGCTCCTGCCTTCCGATCAGCGTGGTACGCCGGCCGTGGCTGCAGCGGCCATTGGAAGGTGAACCAATGGCAAAGGAAGACCTTTCTGTCTGTCTCTCTCACTGTCCACTCTGCCTGTCAAAAAAAAAAAAAGATAGAGACAGAAGAGAGAGAGAGATCGCTTCCATCTGTTGACTCATTCCCCAAATGGCCACAAGAGCCAAAGGCAGGAGCCAGGCGCTCCATCCTGGTCTCCTACATGGGCGGCAGGAGCCCAGGCACTCAGACTATCTTCCACTGCCTTCCCAAGCACATTAGCAGGGAGCTGGGTCAGAACCAGGGTAGCTGAGGACATACATTGGCGCTCCTATGGGTTGCCATGCCACAAGTGCCATCTTATTCCACTGTGCACAACGCTGGTCCCTTCTCTGCCTGATTTCTATCTATCCTCAGCGCCCATCTTCCTGACTCTAGCAGGCACATAATAAATGTTTGTGGAAGGAATGAGTGAATTTTAAAGAGATGGCTTATCTACTGTTGTCCTTGTGGGTGAGAAGGCAGAATGGATTCCCTCTTTTGGATAATGGGTCTTTTTATTTTTTTTTTCAAGAGCAGAGTTACGGGGTAGGGGGCTTCCATCCACTTGTTGACTCCCCAAATTGCCACAATGTGAAAAAAAGGCTTTTTTAAGATTTATTTTATTTTTATTTGAAAGGCAGGGTTACAGAGAGAGAGAGAGAAGAGATAGATCTTCCATCCACTGGTTCACTCCCTAAATGGCCACAACAGCTGTGAATGGACCAGACAGAAAGCCAGGAGCCAGGAGCTTCTTCTGGGTCTCCCACATGGGTGCAGGGGCCCCAGCACTTTTTCATCTTATGCTGCTTTCTCAGGTGCATTATCAGGGAGTTTGATCGGAAGTGGAGCAGCTGGGTTTGAACCATCGCCCATATGGGACGCTGGCATTGCAGGCAGCAGCTTAACCTGCTAGGCCACAACAGAGCTCCACATAAACCTTTTATGGTCCTAACACCAACACAATTTCAGTATCTCCCCTGCCCCAAGGTACTTCCAAGAAAAAACAATGTTGAGTTGTAAAATGATTTTTTATTTTAAAAAGGGGAAAACCAGTATGCTGAAACAATATCAGGGTGTACATTCCATGAGGGAGGGAAAACTGTTGATGGGGAGCCTGGGCACAGTACTAAGCCCTCAATAAGCAGGGCAACAGATGCGGCTCTCCTATCTCCTCCCTTCGTGTGCCCCAGCTCTGCCCCAGCCCACGCTTACTCGGCTTCTTGGACAATCCAGCTGGGGTTGAGCACACAGCTGGGGCTGGGTCAGTACTTGCCAGTTGCCTGAGTTGTCCAGAGCAGGTGGACTGGAGTATCCCAAACCACAGGATGACCTGAGGTCGGGATGCAGCACCTACATCAAGCTGCGTCTGGGCTGGAGCTGGCCTCAGCAGCTGTCCACAGGGTGCTGCGTGTGCACCTGCCTGTTTCTCATTGGCTAGCATAGAGGGTGAGATGGGCCCGCAGGATTCTCCATTCTACTCGTTCAGCAGGGCTGTTCTACTCCTTCCTCCCATTCTATCTGATGGCTTGGTTCCTTACCCAGCAGGTGTCTATGAGGAAAAATTCTGTGCTTGCTCTTGGACTGTGCTGGGGACTAATACCTCCCCAGGCAAGGCCAGTTTCTTTGCACTGAGGTTTGCTCTGGCTGATGTCTGCCTAAGCTTTGAACTTGGAGAGGAGGGCAGGAAGGAGTTGTGAACAGCTGGAGAGGGGCCAGCACTGTGATGTAGCAGGTAAAGCCCCAACCTGCAGTGCCAGCATCCCATATGGGCACAGGTTCAAGTCCCGGCTGCTCCACTTCCAATCCAGCTCTCTGCTATGGCCTGGGAAAGCAGTAGAAGATGGCCCAAGTCCTTGGACCCCTGCACCTGTGTAGGAGACCCAGAAGAGCTCCTGGCTCTTGGCTTCGGATCGGCACAGCTCCAGCCATGGCAGCCGTTTGGGAAGTGAACCAGCGAATGGAAGACTTTCTCTCTCTCTTTCTCTCTGCCTCTCTGTAACTCTGCTGGGAGTCTTTGACGAAAGCACTGGAAAACAGCAAAGAAGGAAAGAAATAGCTGGAGAGATGGTCTTCCACTGGCGCTGTCTTTACTGGCCACCAGATCAGGCTCACCGAGGGACAGCGGCGAGGCATGGTGAATAATTGCCACGGTTCTTCCCCATCTCTGGTCCCTATGGTAAAATGACTGGAGAATACTACAGACAGCCAAAGGGTTTCGAATTAAGTGGTTTTCGATTGTATGTTGAGATAAGAGCAGCCCTGAGGTGTTTATAGCACACATCCAGTTGAGATTAATTTAGTTGTATTCTTATCAGACATCTCTAGCCTGCTTTCTGTTTTTCCATTGGTTTCAGAATTCCCTCCAGGGAAGAAAGTGATTTCACATACCTCAAAATATTATTACCTTGTATGAGCCAGAAAAAACACTCACGAACAGGTTCTGGGGCAGGGCCTAACAAAGTTAATCCTTTCTGAACTCCAATAGTCCAGGCAAGTACCCTGTTCTTTATTCTTCTTTCAACACCTTTTTTGAGCACCTACTATGCACCAGTCACTGGAATCCCTAGGCAACAGCCAAGCTTCCTACTTCTGTGAAGCTTGGTCTAGTTATGAATTAACAAGAAAATAAACAATGTCAGATAAAAGTTAAGGTCTGGCCAGGTGATTAAAATGAAAGACTGCTGGAGCAGGTGCTTGCCCTAGCGGTTAAGACTTAGCTTGCGACACCCCCATCCTATATCCCTGACTCTGCTCCCAATTCCAGCTTCCTGCTAACATGCACCCTGGGAGGCAGCAGGTACTTGGGTCCCAGCCACTCACATGAGAGACCTGAATTGAGTTCCAGGCTCCCACATTCAGCCTGGTACAGGCTCAGCTGTTGTAGGTATTTGGGGAGTGAACCCATGGATGAGAGCTGTCTCTCTCTCTGCCTTTCAAATAAGGAAAAATGAAGAAATAAAATTCCAAAAACAAAAACGGTTAATGAAATGATATGTCATGAGCATGTTGCTCATTTAGATTGAGTGGAAGGCAGGGACATTTTCCATGAGAAGTGAGTGATAAGAAGGAACTAGCCTTGGGGCCAGCACTGTGGCGTAGCAGGTAAAGTCCCGGCTGCTCCATTTCGGATCCAGCTCTCTGCTATGGCCTGGGAAAGCCGTGGAAGATGGCCCATGTCCTTGGGCCCCTGCACTCATGGGGGAGACCCAGAAAAAGTTTCTGGCTCCTGGCTTCAGATGGGCCCAGCTCCGGTCATTGAAGCCATTTGGGGAGTGAACCGGTAGATGGAAGACTTTCTCTCTCTCTCTCTCTCTCTCTCTCTCTGTCTCTCTGTAACTCTGCTTTTCTAATTAATTAATTAATTAAAAAAGAAGAAGAAGAAGTGGGGGGAGGAGGAAGAACTAGCCATGGAAGAGTAGGGAGCATTCTAGGCGGAGGAAACTTCCAGCTGAAGTACTGGCAACCCTAAGTGCTGATTCGTTCACACTCTGAACCCAAGCTGAGCTTGTACGGTGCACCTCAAAGTCTACCACCTGACTCACCAGCAACCATGTCCTCCTGCTCCAGACCCTGAACGCCAACTTTGAGACTAAATTTGGAAATTTCCCAGCTACTCCCAGCTCTGTTTCCTCAAAGCCGCCGCTACACTTGAAACAGGATATGGACAGTTGTATTTCATTCTCACGCCACGCAATCCGTGTGGATCCAGCTTGTACCTGGCTCCATGCTAGTGCAGATGGCTGGAAGGTTCTCTCTCTGGAGCTTAGGGAGTCTTAGACGAAAGCACTGGGAAACAGCCAAGTAAACCGCCCTAAGCCAGGCTTTGAGATCTTCCAGGGCCCTTTTTTCGCAGGAATTTGAAAACAGGCGCATTCCATTTTGCCCTTTGTTAGAGAGCTATTGACAATAAGCAGAGTTCAGCTTAGAATTCATGCTGTAAAACAACAGAACACTGAACAAGCCAAGCTTTCTCACCACGCAGGGCCCCACTCCCCGCACTTCTGCTGATCCTTACAGAGGACTCAAGGAACTTTCAAGTACATTTGGGGAGTTTCTGGGGGACTGAAGTCTCAAAGCACTCATTTTCTCGAATGCTTTGCTATTTTGACTGTACTGGGACTGCTCCACAAGCCACTATCAGAACCCACCCATCTTGAGTTCCTGTAAATATTATGTCTACACAGAACTATGTGAACTATTTCGTAGCTGGAATCTGAAGCAGGCTGTGAAAACTTGCTAATGGGAATAACAGAAGAAGAGCTTGAAAACTCGCAGGAGAGTACGGTCAGCAGCAAGGGGAAAGTGGGCTACAGGATTATGTGCGCGTTGGGGGCCGAGGAACGCTCCACTGATCGGTCAGCCTGCGCGTCTTTAATTCAAATCCAGGAGCAAACGTAGGCTGCTGACGCGTCCCTGGGGGCGCGAGGGTGGCTTCCATCACAGCGAGTGCAAGAAGCTGAATTCAGTTCCCAGAGGGGTCGCCGGGCCGCAGTCGCAGTCCGTACTGATTGTTGCAGGCAGTGGAGCCCACAGGAAGCTGAGCCAGCGACTGTCCACTCTCAAGGATTCCTAGGAGTGGGGAGGAGATAGGCAGCTCCTGCCATGCGCCCCTGGTCCCCAGTCTGAATCCAATCCAATGCGGTCTCCGAGGCAGGGACCCGCTCCTCTCTTAGGCAGACCCAGCCTCTAGAACACGTGTGAAAAGGCACCATGACATGCTAGCGTGGTACATATGTTCTGGGCCCTCACCTCCCACTCTTCTCAATTCAGCCTACTCTCTCTCCAGATCTCACACTTAAAATGTCACATCCACAGAAAGGCCTTCCCCTGAGCACCCAGGCTACATCCGGAACCTCTTAGATGCCTTCATCCCACCCCGGGCTCTTCTTTCTTAGCAGAAAGGCCACTTTTAATAATATGTATTTACTGGCCGGTGTCGTGGCTCACTAGGCTAATCCTCCGCCTTGTGGCGCCGGCACACCAGGTTCTAGTCCCGCTCGGGGCACTGGATTCTGTCCTGGTTGCCCCTCTTCCAGGCCAGCTCTCTGCTGTGGCCAGGGAGTGCAGTGGAGGATGGCCCAAGTACTTGGGCCCTGCACCCCATGGGAGACCAGGAGAAGCACCTGGCTCCTGCCATCGGATCAGCGCTGTGCGCCTGCCGCAGTGGCCATTGGAGGGTGAACCAACGGCAAAGGAAGACCTTTCTCTCTGTCTCTCTCTCTCACTGTCCACTCTGCCTGTCAAAAAAATAAAAATAAAAAAATTAAAAATAAATAAAAAATATGTATTTACTTAGAAAGCAACTGGGCTACTATCTACAAGATAAGCAAAGGTAGGTAGCTTTGATTTGCTCACCGATGCATCCCCAAGCACCTAGCGAAGGCTTGATTCTCAGGAGCCATGAATGGCTCAATTTCATCTCTTTAGTATCTCTGTCCCCACTCCAGGACAGCAGACACCTTACTTTGCCTGTTTCCCTCTTCACTGACTGTCTATCCCCTAACATACTTTCTGGCCCATGAGAGCTACTCAGAAAATACTTGAACAAATGGAACAATCGCAGCTAACATTTATTGAGTGCTTGCTCAGGAATTATGCTGAGTGCTTTGCAGATAGACTGGTATTTAATATTCGACGACACAGGCATACGCATTCTGATGCCATTTTTGCTAAACAGGTTCAATAACATTTTTTGAAAACAATGCCCTGAAAAGTTTCCAATCCACAGTGGAGAACTGTGCTAACTGCTCTACCCAGCTCAGTGGATGTGCTCTGGTGACCTGAATAAGTGACTGTGTGTCCCCTAGGTACCTACCAGGGAGTGACAAGAGAGAAACTCCAGTCTCATGGGCCTTAATTACGCTTATGGTGCTTGGAATTCAATTATAGCCTCAGCTTCTAGATGCCTTGGGCATCGGGGAGAAATGAATAAATATTCTTGCATACGGATGGGATGCCAGGCTGGCTGCACTGGGCTCGGTGCTGCCACAGGACGTGCAGAATACGTCCACTTCTGCCAGAGGCAACTGCAAGCAGGAAAAAATGTGGGCCAGCTCTTGCCCAAGCTGCCAGTGGAACGGGCTCTGCCAGTGTCTCCTGCACCTGCCTAGACACCAGCTGCAAGGCAGGCCTGCTCCCTCCTCTGAGAACCATGCCAGCCTCCAGCACCCGGTCCCATCTGATCCTGCTGAGCTGAGCTTGGGGCAAGTCAATAATCCCGCCTCCCCAAGCAAAACCAGAAGTGTTCGGGTGGGTGGGGCATGGGCTGAGCAAGGGCTTTGCTGAAAACAAATTGATGTGTCCCAGAACAGAAGTGATACCCAGAGAGTCGCTCACAGCATTAACCCCCCCCCACACACACACACCCTGGGACTCATCCTCGTGAGTATGCCAAGGTCCTTTACCAAAGAACGGGTGACCCGGAGATGGATAGGGGAGAAGCGGGGAGTATGATTAGGAAAACCAAGTAAATGTTCAGTGAACTCTTTGTCTCTCCTTGATTCTCTGTTCTTCGTCACTGTCAGCACCACCCTGTCGCTCCCCCTCTTCGTGGAGGAACGACACAGGACCCTGCGCTGTTCTTTTGTCTGCTCGGCCCTCCCCGGGTTTGCTGCTGGTTCTTCCCGGGTTGGCTGCCGTCCCTTCCACCTCCATGGAAGGGCGGTTCCCCCTAGCCACTTTCCCCACTTCCGCAGGGGAGTGGCACACCACCAGCTGGCTCTCTCGGGGGCTGCACAGGTGTTCCTTCAGATAGATGTTCCCCTTAGATGTTCCTGGTGCATGTTGTCTCTCTCCTCCTTTATAGTCCTCTTCCACCAATCCCAACTCTGCTACCCACACGCCGAGTACACGCTGCTCTCCTCCAATCAGGAGCAGGTCCTACAGTTTATTGGTTGAACTGGAGGCAGCTGTGTAGAAGCTGTTACTCCCTTCTCAGCGCCATATTGTGGGAGAGCAGATGCATAGAATAAGTCTTAATTCCAGTAACTTAGTCTAGTCCGAGTTGCTCCCCACACCACCCTATGGAGAGAGATGGAGAAACTGTACTGCCTTAGAAAGCTAGGAACAATAAAGACAAGGCAGGGAGCTTTCATAAAACTCTGTTTTATTTAAAAGGACTGTCCTTTAGTCTTAGTCTTTTGTCCTTTGGCTTCTTTGAATACTAAAATGTCCTCCAAGTCATGAAATGCTGGTGATAGTAAGAGGCAAATTAAAAGTTGACTGGTGGGACTGGGGCTGTGGCTCAGAGGGTGAAGCTACTGCCTGCAGTGCTCGCATCCCATGTGGGCATTGGTTTGAGTCCCGACTGCTCCACTTCTGATCCCGCTCCATGCTAATGCGCCTGGGAAAGCAGCGGAGGATGGCCCAAGTGCTTGGGCCCCTGCATCCATGTGGGAGACTTAGAGGAAGCTCCTGGCTTCTGGCTCCTGGCTTCAGTCTGGCCCAGTCCTGGCCACTGAGGCCATTTGGGGAGTGAACCAACAGAAGGAAGACTTCTCTCTCTCTCTCTCTCTCTCTCTCTCTCTCTCTCTGCCTCTGTCTCTCTCCCTCTCTGTAACCCTGCCTTTCAAATCAATCAATCAATCTTAAAAAAAAAAAAAAAGCTTGGTGGCATGGAAACCTCTGGATTATGGTGCAGTATGCTATCAGAAGCTTTGGGTGAGGACAGTCTCCCATCTCACGTGTGAGTGGAGCTAGGGGGTCTACAGTTTGGCTACAAGTATCTTCTCTCAGCCGCAGCACAACTGTGAGGGCTGACTGATTAAAATCAATCATCTCCTCCAGGCTTCCAGAATCACAGTTCTCAGACTTACTCAAGAGCCCAGAGACCTCACGTGATGCCGTCTCACCTGCCGGGGCAAAACACGTCTGGTAACCGCATTTACATTAGATTTCAGGAGCTCGCTGCCCCAAGAGAATTTTTATTCTAATGTTTATGTGTTTTAGAGGGAGTGAGAGAGAGTGATTTCATCAGTTGGTTCACTTTACAAATGCCCACAAGAACCAGGGCTGTGCTGGATCAGGGGCTCAATCCAGGTCTTCCTGACTCCACTGAGCCACCACCACTGCCTCCCCGAGTCTGCATTAATAGGAAGCTGGAGTCAGGAACCCAGGCTTGAACTCCCGTCTTCTGATGTGGGATGTGCATGCACTAACAGCGTCTTAACTGCTAGGCCAAATGCCCACCCCAGAATTCGTATTTTAAAGCTAAGATCTGAAGGAAGTGGCGCACGCTTATCCAGAGGAAGTTATTGCTGATAACGGAACTTTAGGGGCAATGAAGAAGCACTCCTTGGCCCAGGACAGGTCAAATCACACAGGTGGGCATTCCTCCAGCCTATCTATGGGGGTTCTCTCCTCCTGTCCACCTTGACCCTGCTCCATTGACCACGTCTGACCTTCATAACAGTCTTGGAAGGTGGGTAGGGCAGGTGACAATGTCTCCATGTTTATATCCAAAAAAAAAAAAAAAAAAAAAAGCCAGACTTGAGGATCTGCCCTCTATCACGGCCAGGATTAAAAAGAGGTACAGAGTGCACGTGTGCTTTGGAAAGCCGGTGGCTCGTCACCCTTCCTACACATCCTGACATGGGCCAAGGCCTGTTTGACAGACACGCGGAGGACGTGTGGCAGAGGCTCCACCGAGCACGCGGTGGGGAGGTGCTGGAGGGAAAGGGGTCGTGAGCGGCCCTCCAGCACTTGTCCAGCATTCGGTGTCTCCGAGTGCCAGCTCGCGAGCATCGGCCCCACGACAGTGCCCCGGAGTCACAGTGAGCACGGGAGGGCCGGGCATCCTGCAGATCGCTTTCTACAAAAGAGGAAGTAAGTTGGGAGGTTAATCGTCTTGCGGTTTGAGGAAGTCAGCAGCACAGAAGGATATCGTGGTCTTGACGTTGAATTCGGTCAGCAAACTAGAGCCTCTTGGCTGAAACACAGGATGGAAGAGGGTGTGTGCGTGCGCACACACACATTCATGTGCAAACACACATGAAGCAAATTGCTTCTGATGGTACCACCAAAGCTATAATCTATTTTGTATTTCCTGGATTAAAAATTCCCTGGCCTGCTACTACGTTTGGGTATCCAGCGAAAGGAAAGGACGAAGCTTGGGGGTTAGAACCAATGCCGTTGGACAGTGTCGTAAAATCTGGTTAGATGCTAGAGTCAAATCCAGGCCCGGAGAGGCTCCCTCATCCCACACCTCCCCTCTTCTTCCTCCACACGGAGGAGATGCCCTCCGGCACCTCTTCCAGCCTCCAGCTCACCCTCAGTGGACACTGTCAACACTGCCTCATTCTTCTTCCTTTCGAGTAACCTAGATAGATCGGCTCTCAGAGACCAGGACACTCTGGATTCCTGGAAACATAAAGAGAGATGATAGAATTAGAAAGGGATGTTTGATGGTCTACAAATGATCTTATTCAGACTTTCAAATATTCCCTGGCAGTGTCAGGACAGGAGACTTGCCTGGCAATTTAATATATTTACTGTGTAAATAGTAAGCACTTGCAGTGCCTGACTTAATCAGAATGAAGTTCATTATGATAAAGAGCTGTGCCCTTTGGTCCTATTTGCATTAAGCAGGCTCCCAATTTCATTCAATTTCACTCACATCTCCGAAGGAAATCACAGGCCATGAGGCTGGCCAAGGATGGAAAGGGGGGTGGGCAGAGGAATTAGCAAGGAAATTCACAGGAGCAGATAAAGGGAAAGGAGGTAGTGGCTGAGATCCCAACAGAGAGAGCGGGATACCTTCCCTATTGACCCCAATCTAGAGAGTAATTTTTTTTCTTGTTTTTTAACCTGAGGTTTGTATCAGTCTCTCTCTCTCTCCCTCCTTCCCTCCCTTTCTCTCTCCCCCGGCTTTGAAAACATGTTATCGGGTCATCTAAACCTTTTATGAAACATTTCAGACTTGTGTGCGCATGAGCTGATGAAGATTTATTATATTTGACACCATAACCAAAGATGCTAATGCATTCTTTTATGCAGGACTGGATTGAAACCCCTGAGGCTAGATCACTATCTCTCGCCAGATGTTAACTCGGTTTCACTGATGTGAGCTCAGGGTAAGGTGAAAAGTGTGTCTGGAGATATTCCTTGGAATGTGTAGTATACCGTATTGCATAGCAAGAAATCTGGGAACTCACTGTGTAGTACTCCGTCTCTGTCCTCAACTTATTCTATTTCTTTCGGAGAAGGAAAATGCCCCCCCCCCCACTTGAACTAAAATAGGCAGAGAAAAGAGTATGATTCAATAAATCTGTAAATAGAAGTATCCACCCAAGTCCTTTGGGATTCTTTGAAATACACTTAGGCTACCAAAAAAAAAAAAAAAAAAAAAATCTGGACATCTCGGGGCGGGACTGCGGATAAATGATGTCATGCAACAGAATCAGGACCAGCTGGGACAATGCAGCCGGGCCCGTGTTGGGTTAGAGGCGGGGGCGCTGGGTCTGCGGAGGGGAGCACAGACAGGCCTGACTGTGCAGACTCCACGGTCTCTGGTTGTGGCTAAGGGGTAACCGCACCGCGGTAACGCGACTCGGGGCGGGGGCAGGGGTGCGCCGCCGCCACAGGCCGGGCGCGAGGGTCCCGAGCCGGCCCCGGCACGGTGGCATCTGCCGTGCTGTTAGGGGCAGGAGCAGGCTGCACGTGAAGCACGTTCGCTCCTGGATCCCCTCCCTGGCGACGGCCCCAGACCTCAGCCTCCAAGATCTGTTAGCGAAATAAACAAGCGGGAGACAACAACCATAACAGCAACGCGGCAGAGCGGGCGCGGGACACCAAGCACCGCCTTCGGAAGCCTCGGGCCAATCACAGGCCTGTTGCTGGGGCCCGGTGTTTGGCCGCCTGACGTTCCCATGGAGACCGAAGAACGTTACACACTAAACACTGGCGACGTTGACGTCTATGCATTATATCCATGGAGACGACAGAGCAAACGTCATCCCTCCCCTCCACCCCGCCGCCAGCGCCTCCCCGCCCTCCCAGAGCGCCAGGGGCGGGGGGAGCGACGCAGGCGTCGCCGTCACGTGCTGCGGGCCGCGCGGGCGGCCGGGGGCGGGGCCTGTTGCTATGACTGCGGCGGCGGCTGTTGTTGTTTGGGACTGCAATTAGAAAGTGCTGAGGCGGCAGTGGAGACAGAACCGATTGTGGAACGGCGTCTCCCGCCCCCGGGCCAGAGAGGGTTCCCCCGCCCCTGGAAAGCCAGGACACCCCCTAGGCTGTCCCAGCACGCCTCAGCCTCGGGTCCTGAGCCAAGACCGCTCTGTGCTGCCCGGGACTCCCAGACTGAGGGCCAAGCCTAGACCACTCCCTCCGCCCTCGGTCGGCCACGACTGTCAGGGTGACCTCCCTAACCGCGTCTGCTCCAGACGGCAGCCCACAGAGCAAACCGCTGACCAAACTTGCCTTGCCCGCGAGACGGGCGCAAAACCCAGCTCGGAGACCTTTCCCACTGTCGCAGGAAACCCCAGAACCCAGGAGGAGCAGAAAGGAGTTGGCGCGTAGTGGAAGACTTGAGAGAGCCGTGCCTGGGAACTGCGTTTAAGTACAGTCCTGTCAGAGGAAAACCGAGACAGCCCTGGGAAGTGTGGCACTGAGAAACGGGAGGGCCGGGGAAGCTGGGCCGCAGCTGTCGCTGGGCTGTGCTGGGGCCCGTCTTGGCACTGCAAGCCCTCGCAGCGTGAGAAGTCTCCGCGTGCGCCAGCCGTGCCTTCACACGACTCTGGACACCGAATCAAGGAACCGAGGCGGGACCCTGTGGAGACGGCCGCCCTGGGCAGCGTGTGGAGTTCCAGGGTCACAGTCTGAATTTAAGCCTTGTGTATTAATCTGCTGGAATTTTAAAAAGTGAGCACGCAGGGTCTGTTCCCTATGGTAGGAACGTGAAAGAAGGAGTTGGTGGAAGTGAATGGCGTTGGGGAGCTGGCCAGAGCTCCCGCCCTTTCTCCGGCAACACAAACCCTGCCCCCTTTCCGTCTCTGCCAAGTGCGCACCTCCAGGCTCCCCTCTGAGGGCCCAGCAGCATTCCCACCTGCCCACAGAGCATGGCCATGCCCTTTCAACACCGTCTTGCTCCATCCTCTGATCCACTCATTACTCACTTCCCCGGCACCGGTCCCTAGACGGCTCCCCTGTAGCTCCCTTCCCGCTCTGTGGCCACTCCCTGGGCTCCTACCCAGCTGACTGGCACGTCCCAACCCCTTGCCCCGTCCACTCATCTGCACCATGGGGTTTCTTATGTCTGGTCCTCACCAGGTAGAAGACACTGACCTTATGTAAACTGCTGTCCAGTTCTAAACACAAGAGGAAGGGCACAGGGAATGGAACAAGACTATCATCTGCATATTTAACAATAACAATAATAATAATAATAATAGTTGAGATTCAGGCCCTGTATTGAAACCCAGCTCAAAATCTGCTTATCACAGGACTTAGGACAAGGCAGCAATGTACCAGTTTGGACATTTTCGGGGAAGCATGAGAATGTCTACTTCTTCCATCAATTCGTGGTCAAGCTATACCTGTCTGAGAGTGTCCTCCCCCACTCCAGCTCCACCTTGAGTGGGAGGCAGATGGAGAAGAGGGAAACCTCAAGGTCAGGCTAATGGGACAGGCTGACTTGTGGGTAGGGAAGATGAAATCAGATTCTGGCAGAGGGACGAAGTGGTTTGTGTTTTGTTTCAGATGGGAAAGCGCCGATGCGACTTACCCCGGGCGCAGAAGTAACCCATCTTGCCACCTGGAAAAGTGGCCTGGCAGTCCTCCTTATCTCTCCTATTTCAACTCAGGGGTAAGTTGAACTAACATGGTTTGTTGACTGTAGATTCTGTCTCTCTCAAGATCTCTCTTTCTATTCTTCAGGACACCCAAGGCCCCAGCAAGCCACTGAGAGAGGGTGTGGGAGAAGGAAATGGCAGGCAAGATGTATCTCGAATTTTCCATGTGACAGGGCTGTATAGAGGCCCCTCCTCAATGTCATCTCATTTTTCCTCTAAACACGCCTGATGACCGGGGCTGCTTATGCTCATCTTGATAGCCGAAGAGACTGAGGCTCACGCAGTTAAGGAACCTGTCCAAAGACGCACAACAGAGCGGGCTTCTGGCCCTGGTCTCTGTTGTCGGAGCTCTTGCGATCCCCACAACCCCAGGAGGCAGTGGAACACACAGCACAGCTCTGCCTGGGTCGTTCCACAAGCTTTCCTTTGCACGGGGACACTTTGATCTCTTGTGAGATCTGCAAGAACTTCATGAAAAGGTGCTGACACCACAAAGTCAGACTGTGGAGCCTTGCCGCCTGGGACTAACCTACTTCCTCATTGGCCCAAGACCCAGGGAGGCAGAGAGAGACAGGCCCCAGAGCACACACAGCAGAGAGGTCTGGGCGGCTGCTGGGAGCCTGTGACCTGCCCAGGGCGAGGCTGGGCACTGCGCGACTTCTCAGGCTGCCTGGAGAGCTCTAACCAGATCTGTCTGAAGCTGGCGCTCAGGCCTGGCCCCTCCCTCTGCTGCTCCTCGCTCCCCCTCCCCCCATGTGTGACCCTGCTGGGAAGCACGTCCAGCACGGATTCCTGCAGCCCTCAGATGCCTTCAGGGGTTTAATGTGTTTGAAGAGTTCCCTCCTCGACAAGCAGAGTTAGTCAAGCTGAGTGGGTGGGGCGGGCACTTCCCCGCCATCCAGGGCTTGGAGGAAGGGGAGACCCTCCTCCCTCCCGCCTTTGGCAGCTCCTGGAGAGGTCCATGTGGGTGGTGATGAGTACAGACAAGCCGGAGGGTTGCTAGATGGGCAGGAATGCCCACGGGCCACGCCTTCCACAGCCCTCGGAGCAGCTCGTCGTGTCTGGGCTGGTGGAGGGGGTGGCAGAGCCAGGGAGTGGGTCCTCCTGCGTCTGGCTCCAACAACCGGTTTATTGTGATGATTCTATTTGTGTTCCCTGTGTTCTGTTTGACTTGGCAGCAGGGGAGGGAAAGGGCAGCAGGTTCACTCCGGTTTGTACTGGGTGGTTCCTGCAGCCACACCCAGACGTTAAAGCCAGCGGCTCACACTGGGGATGCCTTCACCTGGAGCCCTTGTTGTGAGAAAGTGAGGTGTGGGAAGTATTTCCTTTTTACGGACCAGCCAGGTGTGGCTGCCATTTCACCTATACCTGCACTACTAACGTCACCCAGATTCAGGTCAAAGGGCAGGCTTGCCAGACTCCCCTCACCCCAAGATCTGGGATCAGGAGCCAGTTGGTCGAGTCCCTTGGGGTTGGGTTATCCTGAGTCTTGACTACTCCTGAACACCTTAAATTCTGCTCCTGAACCAAAAGTCCTCCTGTGTCCGGTTTCAGGCAGAGGAGGAATGGCACAGGGAGCAGAACAAAACCATCGTCGGCAGCACCTGCACGTTAACAATCTCCCCAGGTCACAGTTGAGATTCATGAGCTGTATCCAAACCCAATACAAAGTCTGCTTATTACAGGACTGTAGACGAGGCGGCGGGGTACTAATTTGGGCATTTTCAGGGAAACAATGAGGATTTCTACTTCTCTGTCAGTTAGTGGTCAAGCTAATTGACAATCGTGCTCTACTTTGGGGGAGTCTTGTATTTCCCAAGTTGAAATATGAGCTTTCCTAAAAGGCACAAAGCAGGGATACCTCTCCCCCTCCCCCCCACCACCACCACAAGCTTGTAGCACTCAAAGACAACAGGCATGGGGTCAAGTTGACTTACTCTAGAACTCTGTGTGGTCCCTTTATTGATAAGAGCCTCCGTCCAGAACAGAAGCATCCCTAGCAAGTGAGAAATAATGGCTAGCACATGCACTTCTGTTGCCATGCACTGTTTTGGGTGTTTTAGTACAATCTCATTTAAACCTCAAAACAACTGAAGAGGTGAGTACCATTATCATCATCCCTTCCTACCAGTTAGAAACTGGGATTGAAGAAATTGCCAGATCACCCAGCTGATAAGTGACGGTGCCAGGATCCAACAGAAGGTAACCTGGCTCTGGAACCCATGTGAAAAGGGCCTTTCTGCCAGCCCACAAAGCATCCTCGCCCTAGAGCCTGAGCTGGCCTTTCTTTGAATGCAAAGGTTTCCTTGCTGAAGGTTGACAGTCATAGTCTTCCAGCCAGGTCAACCAATGGACCTTCAGAAGTGCACAGTTTCCAAGGGTTCCTCACTTGTCCGTGGGCGAGAACAAGGCCCAGCTTGATGAGACTCTGGGCCTGCAGTGAAGGACCATTATGGCTTATGTCTCTGTGTGCACCGTGGACGCTGGGGTCTGGGTGCAGTCAAAGCCACAGAGAGCCCTGCCCTGAAGAAAGTGGCCCCGACTTAGGCAGCTAGGTGATGAAACCATTTCCTTTCTAAGAGAGGCCTGAGCACACGCCTGTGGGGCCTGGCAAGGCCACAGGCTTTGTTCCTGAGGCCACTCCCTACCGGACGTGACAATGCATGAGGCTTAAGACAGAATCACTTCTCAAATGCAGGAAAGATGTGGATAATTACCATTGCCCACATTTATTGAGTGCTTAAAGTGCTTTATATGATGGCTGATATGGATTCATTTATTTAATCCTTAGAACAACTGGAGTGAGGAGGACCCGGTGCTGTGGTATAGAAGGCTAAGCCTTTGTCTGCAGCACCGGCATCCCCTATGGGCACTGGTTCTAGTCCTAGTTGTTCCACTTCTGATCATACTCCCTGCTAATGACCTGGGAAAGCAGCAGAAGGTGGCCCAAGTGGTTGGGTCCCTGCACCCACATGGGAAACCCAGAAGAAGCCTCTGGCTCCTGACTCCCGGCTTTGGCCTGGCCCAGCTCCACCATTGTGGCCATTTGGAGAGTGAACCAGTGGATAGAACATCTCTCCTTCTCTCTCTGTATCTCTGCCTTTCAAATAAATAAAATAAATCTTAACAACAACAACTGGAGGAGGTAGGTTCTGTTATTATCCCCTTTGACAGAGGAAGAAATGGAGGCACCAAGAGAACTCCCCCAAATCATCACAGGCAGTGAGATTCAAACCCAGGCCCTGACTGTCCAAAGCAAAATGGCAGCCCTCCCCCAAAGTCAGGGACAATGTGGCAGCAGAGAGAAATTTTGAGATAGTTTTATATCGGGACTGGGGCAGGGTAGGGGTGGGGCTCGAGAGCCCAGAGCCCAGTTGACTGGGAATTCTTGGGACCACGGACCCATGCCTCTGGAAGTGTCATCTGGTTCTGTCACCCAAGCTCTCAGTGGCCACTCCAGAGCCCCATGAGCCAGAGATAGTTCCCGTCATCCCTTAGGGATAGTTCCCGTCATCCCTTAGGCTCGCGAGACCCATGCTAAAGTCTACAATGGCTAGACCCTGATTGATCTCACCAGGACAGAAAAGAGTGGAGACAGAGAGTGGTACAGACCGTGACTGTCTTGTCTCAGAGCATTTGTGTGGATGTGCCCTTGTCCGTCTGGCCTTGGGATCTGTCCTGTGACCAGGTGACGTGATGCAAGACCCAGGCCAATGCTCTCAAGAAACCTTTCTATTTCTGGCCCCTCACAGTGCCTCTCTCTCCCTCTGTCTCCTCCCAATAAAACACAAGTACCTTGGTAGTATTTAGCAACATCGCCCGGAATCAGACTGTCTGGTTCCAAATCCTAGTTTGGCCACTATTTGTCTTCCAAATTATTTAACCTTTCTGTGCCTCAGTTTCCTAATCTGTTTTAAGATGGGGATAACAGTAGCACCTTTCTTAAAGTGTGTTGAGAAAACAGTGAGGTAATCTACAGGGGTATTTCAAAAAGTTTGTATGGGGGCGGCAGCGCTGTGGCTCAGTGAGTTAAAGCCCTGGATTGCAGCTCTGGCATTCCATATGGGCACTGGTTTAAGTCCTGGCTGCTCCATTTCCCATCCTGCTCTCTGCTATGGTCTGGGAAAGCACTAGAAGATGGCCCAAGTGCTTGAGCCCCTGCACCCACGTGGGAGACCCAGAAGAATCTCCTGGCTCCTGGCTCCTGGCTTGGGCCTGGCTCAGCCCCAGTCGTGGCCGTTTTGAGAGTGAGCCAGTGGATAGAAGATCTCTCTCTCTCTCTCTCTGTCTACCTGTCTCTGTAACTCCACCTTTCAGGTAAATAAAATAAATTTGGAAAAAAAAAAGTTTGTGGGAAAATAGAATTAAAGGATAAGCTCATTTTGGTGCCAAAAGACTTTGAAATGCATACGTAGTTTCTTTTCATAACACACACTTTCCTTGAACTTTTTGAAGACTGTGTCACATGCATGGATTTCAAAACTTTTTTTTTTTGGATTTCAAAATCTTTTGCTCAAAAATAATTTTTTAAAAAAAGGTTCATTTATTATTGTGACAGAAAGAGCCAGAGAAAGACATTTGCTGTCTGCTGGTTCACTCCTCAAATGGCTGCAATAGCTGGGGCTGGGCAAGACCAAAGGAGGAACCAAGAACCCCATCCGGGTCTCCCACCTGGGTGGCAGGGGCCCAAGGACTTGGGCTATCTTCGCTGCTTTCCCAGGTGCATTAGCAGGGAGCTGGATGGGAAGAGGAGTAGCCGGGACTCAAACCAGCACTCTAATATGGGATGCGGGAATTGTAGGCAGCAGCTTAACCCACTGTACCACAACGCTGGCCCCTATCTTTTAATTCCATTTTCCACAAACTTTTGGAAGTCCCTCCTGTGTATGGCAAGTGCTTCCTAAATGTTAGGCATTTCTATTGTGGTGATGGTGATGAATTCTTTTTTTTTTAATATATATTTTTTATTTTTTTGACAGGCAGAGTGGACAGTGAGAGAGAGAGAGACAGAGAGAAAGGTCTTCCTTTGCTGTTGGTTCACCCTCCAATGGCCGCTGTGGCCGGCACGCTGCGGCCGGCGCACCGCGCTGATCCGAAGGCAGGAGCCAGGTACTTATCCTGGTCTCTCATGGGGTGCAGGGCCCAAGCACTTGGGCCATCCTCCACTGCACTCCCTGGCCACAGCAGAGAGCTGGCCTGGAAGAGGGGCAACCGGGACAGAATCCGGCGCCCTGAGCGGGACTAGAACCCGGTGTGCCGGTGCTGCAAGGTGGAGGATTAGCCTAGTGAGCCGCGGCACCGGCGATGGTGATAAATTCTATTGATTCTCCTTTCTCCGGATACTGAGATGAATGTTGAACACTGGCTACATGCTGGGACGTACTAGACTGCTGTTGGTACTCCTCCTTCTATCATCAATTCTGGTGTTAGTCCTTCCCAGAGATCCAGGAAGAGGCACTCTTAGGATGGGAATTAGGGGAGTGGGCATCGGGCAAATGAGGAGGGCACTGCTTGGGACATCCCACATCCCGTATCAGAGCGCCAGGCTTTGAAAAGACCCAACTCTGCTTCCAATTCCAGTTCCAGGTGGCAAGTGATGGCTTTGAATAGTTGAGTCCCTGCCACCAACATAGGAGACCTGGATTGAATTGTTGGCTCCTGGCTTCAGCCTGGCTCAACCCTAGCTGTTTCGGGTATTTGGAAAGTAAACCAGCTGATGGGAGATATTTCTCTCTCTCTCTCCCTCTTTCCCTCCCTCCCTCTCTCTCTCTCTTTTCACTCTCGCTCTTGCTTTCTCTCTCTCTCTCCATGCCTTTCAAATACATAACATACAGAAATAAATAATTCTTAAAATGATGAAGGAGTCTTTGGGAAACTCCTTAAAGCCAATATTCTTGAAAATTTTCATGGGTCAACTTGGGAAGGCAGCCAAAGCTTTTAATTTGCAACAGCTGCTGAGAAATCATGTCAGCACCTCAGTATAGATCTCTCCGCTGGACGCAGAGGTTAGGTTGAAAGTCATGAAACCCAAAATAAGTATGGAGCAACGGCACTGTCAGGGGTTACTGAGGGCAAAATAAGCAGGCTTTCACAAACCCAGCTCCTCTGGCTGGCTCCTCGTGGAGACTCTCACCTTCTTTTCTTAGATTGTCATCTCAGTGTGACGACAGAGTGTGTCTTCATAGGCTTCACTTCTATTCAACTTCTAACGTAAAGGCAGCACTTAATAGAAGCTGATGACGATACAGGCCTAGGATAGAAAGTGAGCACCTTCACAAATGACTTGGTGGTGCCAGGGAGAGCCAGGGTGAAGGGCACCTTATCTCAAATCCGAACAAGAGAGTGCATTTCCTGTGAAGTCTGATGAGAAAAAAAGATGTGGTTGGACTCCCTCCATCACACAAAGCGAGCTAGCCTGAGTCCCGCCTGCTGCTGCTGAACTTTGAAAACCTGAGCGGCACATTTGTGGTTGGCTTGTGTTATCTGATCCTGGGGCTGACACATGCTGCCCTGAGTTCACGGCTGCAGAGTTTCCAGTCCTCCCTCAGTCTCTTACGTGATGGTTGCTGCGTGGCGCCGCGTCTCTCTCCACTCCTCAGGTGGAACAGCTGCAGGGGGGACCCCACAAAGGGACGGGATGCTCGTAGTCATGGAGGCTGTTGCCAGGGCTCCCGTGCCACCTGCTCCTTTGCCTATACCATCTCGTTCATTATGGCCACATCTTGGATTAGCAAGCTGAGACTTGATATAAGTAAAAAAACAAAAGTAAAAACATTGCTCCGGGCCATCCAGGTGGAGAGGTGCGGAGTCTGGGTTCACGCCAGAGACCGTGGGTCTGATGACACTGAGGACCCTGCAGCAAATCATGCTGCCTCTCCAAGTTCTTTCCTTCTTCTCAATTCCTGTTTCTGCTGAGCCCCCTTTCTACTGCCCACCCACCCAGCAGGTCATCGCTCCAAGACCCCTGTTGTGCTGCGTGGTCACTCCAGCCTGGAGGAACCTGTCCTCCCTCCCGCCTTTTTCCCATAGCTGTTCATCCTCTTGTATTATTCAACAGTTTGTTGCCCAGGCTCTGTCTCCCCAATGAGTCGCAAGCCCCTGGAAGTTCAGTGAGCGTCTCACACTGCCTTGCGTCCTCCACAGTGCTCGGTTTAAACCTCACGCAGTAGGTGCTGAGTCCAAGCTGACCAAATGAAAGAAAACTGAAGGTAAATATGCTCTCTACTCAGAGGTCCTCTTCAGCAAGTGGGATTCATGTTGAGTGCAGCCTTCACCTGTGAATCCTGTTGTTGTGCCTTGCCCCAGTGAGTGGTGCCTGATAATTTATTCAATGAGGGAAAGAATGGATGAAACCCCAGCTCCATCACTTATGGGTGACTTGGGACAGTTATCGTAGGTTCTCCAAGCCTCCATTTCCTCATCGGTAACATGGGAATAATTCCTGGAGAGCTTCTGTTTGGGCTAGAGACGTGGGAGGCACTGCCCGCCATCCCTGGCCCAGGTGGCTGCTGTAACCATCACTATCTAAACCGTTTGTGGCAGTGGTTCCAGCAAGCCAAAAAACAGAGGGCATGGCCACCCATCTAATGAGCACAAGGCGGAAAAATTGCCGCAAGAGGGGATCAAAACAACCCGGAGCAACTGCAGGGCCCACAGGGATTGCCAGGTACGGCGTCACGTTTTGTTTTCGCTTGTGGCCTCATCGGAACCCCCGTGGTGTCTTCCTATGGAACTCAGCGATGATTGCTGCGGGGGCCCACTTTTCCTTTCTTTATTAAGAAAAGGAAACAGGAAACCCAGTGCAAAACCCTCCGACGGTTAGCGCTACACCAAAGTTGTGAGTGTAACCACACCCCCGCCAGGAAACGAGAGTACAGTTCTCACAGTGAAGTTCCCTCACCTTGCATGGCCCACACGGTGTTTTTCAGAGATGAAAGGGCTGAACTTTGGGCAGTGGGCTGTCATTGGGTACTTGTTGATTTCAGTGAAGATTAGCATGCAGATTTAATACTGCGCAAATGGAGAAGTGGTTTTTGTGTGCTGTCGATAGGGTTCTATTACAGGTCACAAGCTATGACCGGGGAGGGGTCTGCAGGCAGATTCTGACCCACTAACGTTTGTTTTGCCCCACATAGAGTGGCCAGCATTTAAAAATAGAGAAGTTGAGTGGGCATTTATCCACTTCGGGTGTTCACATTTCATATTGGAGTACCTGGGTTCGAATCCTGACTCTGCTTCCAAATCCAACTTCCTGCTAATGCACCAAATCATTATGGTTCAAGTAGTTAGGTCCCTGCCCCCACATGGCAGACCAGGATGGAGTTCCAGGATCCTGGCTTCAGCCTGGCCCAGCTCAGTTGTGGGCATTTGGGGAGTGAACTGGTTCCTAGGAGATGTCTCTTGTCTGTCCCTTTGCCTTTGAGGTAAAGTAAATACATAAGTAAGTAAGTAAAAATTGGAAAGAAAAATGGAGAGTTTGCACACACAACCAGTCTGGATTTGCAGCTGCCTCCTTGAAGTAGGCAAAGGTCTCAGGTTTGATGCAGTGCCCACTGCACCTGAGTACTTTACCTACCAGTCTCCAGAGGCCCGTGAGGTCCCAGGCTTCTTTTTTCTTTTCCTACTATGTATTTATTTATTTTAAAGGCAGAGTTACAGAGAAGGAGAGGCAGAAAAGTCTTCCATCTACTGGTTCACTCCTCAAATGGCTGGAATGGATGGGACTGGGCCAAGCTGAAACCAGGAGCCAGGAGCTTCATCCAGGTCTCCCACATGGGTGCAGTTGCCCAAGCACTTGGGTCGTCTTCCACTGCTTTCCCAGGCACATTAGCAGGGATCTGAATCGGAAGTGAAACAGCTAGGGGACAGAAAGACAGACAGACAGGCACAGAGAGGGAGAGAGAGAGAGATCGAGAGAGAGAGAGAGATCTGTTCCATCCACTGGTTCACTCCCCAGATGGCCACAACAGCCAGGGTTGGGTTCTACTGAAGCCAGGAGCCATGAGCTCCATCCAGGTCTCCCATGTGGGTGGCAGGGGGCCCAACACTTGGGCCATCTTCCGCAGCCAGGCAGATAGATCAGAAGTGGAGCAGCTGGAACTCGAACTGGCGCCCATATGGGATGCTGGAGTCACAGCTTTACCCGCTATGCCACAGCGCAGGCCCTGTCCCCATATCTTTCTTTTTTTTTTTTTAACTTTTATTTAATGAATATAAATTTCCAAAGTACCCGTATCTTTCTAAGTCCTTGGCAGGAGAAAGTGGAAAGGGTACACTTTTTGTGTATCTCACAGGTGAGCCATTATGGTCAGCCAAAAGAAATGCTTCATTTGTTTGATATTTTTTTAAATGATGAAAGTTACACGTGATTTTTGTTGTTTTGTTTTCATTCCGAAAACCAAGAAGTAAAATCATGGAAATGAAAAGGTGTGCTCCCTCCCTCTCTCTCCCCTCAAGCTGCTCCCGAGGTAACCATGGCTACCAACAATATTGATAAAAATAATCACTAATGTTTATAGAAGGCTTACTGTGTGCCAGGCTCCGTTCTCCGTACAACTTTTCTCATTTCGTCTCCACCACAGCCCGCGATGATCATTTGAGCTTCACAGGGAAAGAATGTGTGGCGTTGAAAGGTTAAAGTTGGGGAGCTGATACGATCCAGTTAATCTGGCTGCAGAGCCCCGATTCCTAACTGCAGGGTTACACTGCCAACACTTACAAGTTTAACCATGAATATGCACTGCACACTTTTATTTTTAATTTTTATTGATTTATTTTAATTTTATTTGAAAGGCAGAGAGATACAAAGACAGAAAGACAGAGAAACAGATGGAAAAAGACCTCCCTATTTGCTCTTTCACCCTCCAAATAGCCACAACAGCCAAGGCTGGGCCAGGCTGAAGCCAGGAGCCAGGAGCTCCATCTGGTCTCCCACATGGGTGACAGGGGCCCAAGCACTTGAGTCATCACCTGCTGCCTCCCACAGTGCATTAGCAGGAAACTAGATCAGAAGCGGGAAAGCTGATGCTTGAACCAGGCATGCAGGTGTCACAAGCAGTGGCTTCACCCGTGGCATCGCGACACCTGCCCCCACTGGCCATCATCTTTGACATCACTCCATGTCAGTTTCCTGATAACAACGCCAGAGTGTTGGCTGGGAAACATCTTCTTTCTCTCTCCCTGTCTTTTTCTTTCTTCTTCCTTCTTTCCTTCCTTTTCTTGAATGAAGAATAAGTAATGTTTATTGAAAGGAGTACGGAGAAAACTCCCACAGTGCAGGGATAGGGGTTTTTCTGAAGAAGAAGCTATTGGCAGAGGTGATCTGAGGGTTTTATACCTTTTGATAAGTTTGCACAGGGTCCTTTAAGAAACATTCTATCTTTTCATCCTGCTGTGATTTCATACTGCCTTCTTATCTCCCATTTGGTCAGTCTCTGGTGTTTTTGTTTTGCTTTGCTTTGTTTTGTTTTATTAAAAAGGCAGAGTTAGAGAGTGAGAGAGTGAGAGAGTGAGTGAGAGAGAGAGAGAGAAAAGTCTTCCACCATTGGTTCACTTCCCCAAATGGCCTCAACAGCTGGAGCTGTGCTGATCCAAACCCAGGAGCTTCTTCCTGGTCTCCCACACGGGTTCAGGGGCCCAAGGACTTGGGCCGTCCTCTACTACTTTCCCATCCATAGCGGAGCTGGATCTGAAGTGGAGTGCTGGGACTCAAACCAGTGCTCATATTGGATGCTGGCACTGCAGGTGGAGGCCTCACCCATTACACCACAGTGCCAGCCTCTGGTCCCAGATATTTTAACCTATGGTTTCCTTGGGAGAACATTTCTGGACCCAGGTGACTTTCAGAGATGGCAGCCCATTCAGCTGGTGAGTGACCAGCCCATGGGGCCTCCAGCGCATTGTAACAGCCCTCACCTCTGGGGCAAGGCTAAGTGGACAACAGGTAGATATCGGCCTTTGCATAGGTTGGTCTTCCAGCCTGTTGGTCACTGGTTGAGAGATAGGTGCTCACATTCTGCATACTCCTTGAGGGTTGGGACTGTGGCTTAGCCTCAGGTTTATTTCCAGAGGCGAGGACAGTGTGCCTGATGTGGTCGGTGCAGAGTAAGTGCTCAGTAAACCAACTGATTGAATGAACACGTGAAGGGATCACTTGTTGCGTACTTGGGACACAGCATCCAGAAACCAGACTTACTCCCGGTTCTCAGTGGAGATGCTGCTAAGCCCTGAAAGTGACACCACTGACCTGGATTCATAAGCATTTATTAATAGCAATGTCATGCTGACGTTCACGTGGGATTTCCTCATAGTTCCTCCCATTCTTAGGCATTGAGCTAGAACAACCTTGCATACCATCCACAGGCCCTGTTAAGAGAGCACATGGATTACCATAAAGTGACACGGAATGCTGGTTACCAATTTGGGATCTGGAGCTAATCTGCCTAGTTCTAAATTTTAGCCCCAACATTTAAAAAAAAATTTTTTATTATTTACGTTCATCCTTATTTGAAAGGCAGAGAGACAGATAAAGATATTCTGTCTACAGGTTTACTCCCAAAATGCTTGCAACAGCCAAGGTGGAGCCAGGCTGAAGTCAGGAACCATAAACTCAACCTGGGTCTCCCACATGGATGGCAGGTGCCCAAGCAGTTCAGCCATCATCTGCTGCCTCCCAGGGTGTGCATTAGCAGGAAGCTGGAATTGGAAGCAAAGTTGGGATTCAAACCCAGGCACTCTGATATAAGATACGGGTGTCCCAAGCAGCATCTTTACTGCTGGGCCAAATCCCTGGCTCTAACATCCACTTGCTATGTAGACTCAAGCATGCCACTTAATGTCTCTGTGGCTTCACTTGCCCATCCGTAAAATGGGAATACTGAGTACCTACCTTATAGGGTTGTGAGGATTACCTGAGCTGGTGGATGTAGAATGTTTCCTGGAGCAATCAGCATGTGGTTAGCACTCAGTGGATATTGGCTGGTCGCCTTACTATGAAGAGCCCTGCTATGGGACTTAACAAGAGACAAATTGAATGACAATATGAGATCCTGTGCAACCTCTCCCTCATCATCACACTCTGCAAAGCCAAATGTGCTACTGATTTTGAAATAGCATCTGTGTTGGGCACAGAATATATTGTCTTAACTTGCTCTCGTCCCTGGATGGCGTTCCAATTCATTATTCGTTTCCTGGCAGTCAAATCGCATGCCTTTCCGGGTGATGGTAAGACTGCTTAATACACATAATCCCTTTAATACCCACCCACTGTGTGCACCGAGGCCCCTCCTCCCGGTCATGGGCTACGGAATCTTCTCTCCCGTTCCCCTAAGTGGCGCAGCGTCATCGCATTCAGGGGGAGCTACTCTAACCACTGCAGCTGTTCTAAAATTGTGAACGCACCAACAGCTGCCTTCCTTCCCTCCATACTCCCCCAGGCTCCCATCACGCAGGCTCCCGCCTGTCCCCTCTGCTGTCACAGGGGGCTGAGTGTATGTCGGGATTCACGAGCCTAAAAAGGCAAAATTCTGAAAATTCTCCCGGAAAAATGCCAGTTATGTTCCCACCTCCTCCAGAGCCAGTTTATTCCTGTGTTAACATCGTTATTATCCTATTATCATGGGGCAACTCTGACAACAAGAGACACAAGACTCGGGACAGATATCACCAGTGTGTCACACAGATTTGCCTTTGAATTAAAATATGTGGGGCAATGATGACTTGAGAGCACAGGGAAGGTAAGTTCTGCTTAAAGATTGGGGGGGGGGGGCTGGCACTGTGGCAGAGCAGGTTAAGCCTTCACCTGCAGTGCCGGCATCCCATAGGGGCACCAGTTCAAGTCCCAGCTGCTCCACTTCAGAGCCAGCTCCTTGCTGATGACCTGGGAAAGCAGCAGAAGATGACCCAAGTGCTTGGGCCCATGTACCCACATAGGAGACTAGAAGAAGCTCCTGGCTTCTGGCTTTGGATCAACCCAGTCCTGGCCATTGCGGCCATTTTGGAAGTGAACCAGCAGATGGAAGATATCTCTCGCCTTCTCTCTCTCTGTATCTCTGCCTTCCAAATAAATAAATCTTTAAAAATAAAAAAAATTTGAATTTTTTTTATTTGGAAGGCAGTTACAGAGAGAGATGGAGAGACAGAGACAGAGAGACAGAGAGAGTTCTTCCATCTGCTGGTTCCCACCCAAAATGGCCACACAACTGGGGCCTAAACCAGGAGCACAAAGCTTCTTCCGGGTCTCCCACGTGGGTTCATCACTTGGGCCATCCTCTGCTGCTTTCCTAGGTGGATTATCAGGGAGCTGGATTAGAAGTGGAGCAGTTGGGTCTCAAACAGGTACCCATATGGGATGCCAGACAGAGTCTTAACTTGCTGTACCACAACTTTGGCCCTGCTAAGCCCTGCTGCAATCAAGCACAGTAAGTGAAAGTCTGCATAGTAAAACAGATGAATGTGGAGCAGGAATTTGATGCAGGGGTTAAGACACAACTTGGGATGCCCACACTGCACATCGGAGGGCCTGGGTTTGAGTCCCAGCCCCTCTTCTTATTTCAGCTTCTTGCTAATGAGCACCTGGGAAGCAGCAGGTGATGGCTCAAGTACCTGGTCTCTGCCACCCATGTGGCACACTCAGGTTGAATTCCAGGCTCCAGGCTTTCAACTGGCCCAGCACTGGATGCTGCAGCCATTCGGAGAGTCAGTAGCTAGGAGACCTCTCTCGTTTCTCTTTTTCTCATTCTGCCTCTTAAAAAAATGAATTAAATGACTAGCCATCTTTTAAAAAAATATTTCCTCTGTGAAGGCTGCATCCTCAAGGATTTAGTTAAATAGCTCCTCAGTCCACTTGAACCTGGTCAATAGTATGGGGCCTTCTCAAACCCTATTTCCTCAAAAATACCGTTGTCGCTGCTGACCTGAACTCCCTGACCCATAGTGGCCTAATCTAATTTGGTCAGGTATTGGGTCCTAGATTCTCTCCTGGGCCTAAGCCCCTTGAGGCAGCCTCACCAGGGTGGGACACCAGGGACAGCAGCCCAGCAGGCAGAGGCTTGGTGTTCTAGCAGTCCCAGTGAGGTCACATCTGGCTGGGCAGTTCTTTGTGGGGCCCCAGGCAGGACCATGAGGTCCCTAGGCAGGTTCTCCCCTCCTATCCACACTTGCGTGGATGGAATGCAGGAAAGGTGGACCCTGCCACAGATGGCAGGAAAGATGCTGACCACTGGTGGCTGTCACCATGGAGGCACGGGCACCACATATACTGCCCTACCCACTCAACATTCCGGCTTGACCAGTTCAAGTTCCAGCTGCTCCACTTCTGATCCAGCTCTCTGCTATGGCCTGGGAAAGCAGTGGAAGATGGCCCAAGTGCTTAGGCCCCTGCAACCTAAGTGGGAAACCTGGATGAAGCCTCTGGCTCCTGGCTTTGGCCTGGCCCAGCCACAGCCATTGTGGTTCTGATGAAATGAACCAGCAGGTGGAAGGTGTCCCCGCCCCCCCCCCACTGTAACTCTGACTTTCAAATAAATAAATAAATCTTAAAGAAAACAAAACAAAACCAACCACTCATGCCTGTGTGACGCAGCAGTGGGGCAGCCGGCCAGGTCCCTTCTGCACCCTCTGCTTTAGGCTTTGGAGACAGACGTGTGCAGGCCCCCTGGCTGCACTCAAGTTCTGGTTTCCCTGGACCTGGTGCTCCTGCTTCAGCTCCACTGACATTCCCCACAACCCTATCATTCCCTCAGGATGTCTTTTCAACCAATTTTTTTTTTATTTTTCATTTTATTTGAAAAGCAAAGAGAGAGCATTTCCATTCACTGGTTCACTCCCCAAATGCCCACAACAGACAGCGCTGGGCCAGACCAAAGCCAGGACCCAGAACTCACTCCAGGTCTCCTATATGGGTGGCAGGGACACAAGAACTTCAGCCATCACCTGCTGCCTCCCAGTTTGTGCATTAGAGGGAAGCTGGAATCAGACACAGAGCCAGGACTCAAACCCACACCCTGATATGGGGTGTGGGCATCCTAAGCTGCACCAAACTTCTACTCCATGACGTTTTTTCTTTAAATTTTTATTTATTTATTTATTTTATTTAGACAAGAGAGATAGGGAGGGAGAGAGAGAGAGAGCTTGCTTGGCCGGCGCTGCGGCTCACTAGACTAATCCTCCGCCTGCGGCGCCAGCACACCGGGTTCTAGTCCCGGTCGGGGCGCCGGATTCTGTCCCGGTTGCCCCTCTTTCAGGCCAGCTCTCTGCTGTGGCCAGGGAGTGCAGTGGAGGATGGCCCAAGTGCTTGGGCCCTGCACCCCATGGGAGACCAGGAGAAGCACCTGGCTCCTGCCATCGGATCAGCGTGGTGCGCCGGCCGCAGTGCGCTGGCCGCGGCGGCCATTGGAGGGTGAACCAACGGCAAAGGAAGACCTTTCTCTCTGTCTCTCTCTCTCACTGTCCACTCTGCCTGTCAAAAAAAAAAAAAAAAGAGAGAGAGAGAGAGATTGCCCATCCACTGCCCAAATGCTTGCAAGAGCTAGGGCTGGGCCAGGCTGAAGGCAGGAGCCAGGGACTTAACTCAGGTTTCCCACATGAGTGCCAGGGACCAACTACTTGAGTCATCACCTACTGCCTCCCAGGATACATTAGCAGGACGCTGGAATTGAGAATGGAGCTAGGACTCCCGTCAGGTGTTCTGAGGTAGAATGTGGGGTCCCAGGCTGCATCTTAACCACCACACCAGATGTCTGTCCCTCCCATGACATGGGGGAATCATTAGTTCTGAGGTGTAGCTTCTGCCCCATCAGTCAGTCAGTCATTCAGCAAACATTTGTGGGCAGCCTGAGCAGGCAACCGAGTGAGGAACCGCACAGCCCTTGTCCTCTGGAAGCCCAGGGTTGGAAAACAAAGCATCGATGCTCCCTGGCGGAAGTCAGCCAGGAACCCTGGGCGAGGGCCCTGATCCAGATATGGAGGCACAAATACAGCTCACTGGAGGTGAGACCTGAAGGAAGTTTAGGAATTTTCCAGCGTGGGGGTGGGTGGGTGGGTGATGGGAAGGACATTCCAGGCAGGTGGAATGGCCCAAGCTAACATATAAAGGACAGGAGAGGTCAACACACTCAGCTTTAAGGTATAAAAGAGCAGAATGGCGGTGCAGGGGAGCGGGGGCGGGCAGGGGGATGGGAGACAGTCTTAGGGAAGTGCCGAGAAGGTCCGTGTGAGAGCTAAGCCCTGGTCACAGTGGGCCCTGCCTGCCTGCTGAAGCATTTGGGCTTCATCCAGGGAAAGACATGAGGGGGTTTCCGCAGGGGGACCATCAGATTCGTGTTCTCAAAAGGACCCACTGATAGCTGGGCAGAGGTCGGTCAGCAGACAGCAAGCAGACCACCAAGAGCCAGCATGGAGAGCACCTGCCCCCGGCCAGGAGTGGGGGGAGGGGCAGGAACACAAGCTTCCGCTGCAGTCGATTATTAATAAACGGCACACTGTGATTCATCTACCTCCCCAATCCGAGCCTCACTACCCCGTCCGGCCCCTGCAAGCCCTGGCTTTGATTCTGGTTCTTTTCCGTTTCCTTGTGCCTCCGCAGCTCCCTTTCCTGAATTCTCCAAGGTGCTATTTCTCTTCAGCCCTGTGTACCCGGCTGCCAGGTTCCTCTGATTGGCCTTTTTTAGTTTAGTTTTTTTTTTTTTTTTTGCATGGACAGTGCCCCAGTTTTTCCTTCCCAAATCCCTCAGAATTGCTTGGGCCAATGGAATAGGAGAGTCTGAGTCAAGTTCCTAGTTATGGGAACCCCACTGCTGCGGTGGCTGCCAGGGAGGGGAGAGCCAACACGGCAACCTGAGCTCCAGCCCCAGGTCTCACGTGCTGCCAGGCTCCAAGAGCCAAAATGTGCACAGGCCAACCCCTTGTCCCCCTGACAGCTCCGCCAAGTCCACCAGAACGTACCCGGGCTGAGTGTGTATGGGAACCCAGGCCGGCTCCTTTCTCCTCCCTGTACTCGGGGCTCAGGCCAGACACCTGTGCAACAAGCTCCCAGAGCCCTGTGAGGCTGGGTCCGGGTGAAGAGTTCCCAGTTTGAGGCACCTAGCACTTTCAAGTTCATGGAATAACGAACCATGTTATGTCAGGATTCTGTTGATTGCTCATCTAGTTAAGTCAGTGTCTCTAAACATATTAAGACTCAATAATATATCCAAAAATAATACTGCTTGGGAGATACAAAGCTAAGCAAGATGTCATAGGTGATTAAGTCAAGCGAGCACCGGTCTTCCCACCAGAGACTCAACAGCAGCATCTTAGGGGGTCTTTGAACTGTAAGGAAAAAAATTCTCCTGGGGAGATTTGCTCCTGGTAATGTAGGAAGTGCATTATCTTAGGCCATCAACTCGCCCCTAAAATCAGACTACCGTGTTTGCCTGTCTGGCTGCTGCTCCTAATTCCAGATGAAAAATCTCTGCCATTCAAAGCCAGAGCGGTTTGTGTATAATTTATGAAGCCCTTGGGTTCCTTCGAAATGAAAAGAGTTGCTGAAAGAGAAGTTGTTCTGATCGTCATGCCAACAGCAGGCCCACAACATCAGCTCACAAACACACTCTGTCCCAAAGCCCAAAGCACATACTCTCACGTCGCTCCTCCATCAAAAAAGATCTTTCCATTCCCTTCCAGAACAAACCTCCTTCACGTACAATGTCCCTTCCCTGTAGTGGATGCAGGCCTCCTCCCTCAGTGAGCTGGCAGGAACACACATACGCACACACACACACACACACACCCTCCTCCAACACACACCTCCCTTCTCATTCCCCAAGAAACTGGGGGTGTGTGTGAATGTCTGAACTGATGACATATTGTGACAGAGCACGCAAGAGAGTGAGGCACAGCCTCAAAGCAATGCAGGTCACGGCAGTAGGCTTTATATAACCCAGAGCCACGGAGGGACCCAAAATAGCAGCTCCCTGCTGCTCAGTTAGTCTCCTCCATCAACCAGGGATAAAATTAGAGCAGGCACTGACGCGCACCTGCGTCTGCGGAGGGACTCCAGGGAGACAGCGAGAACAGGCTCGAAACTCTGCCATCGGCCACGCAGCCTGCCAGATTTTTCAGACCCAATCTGTCACCAGACAGAGCCGTGAATGTGTGTGTGTGAGTGCGTGTGTGTACATGGGTGTACGTGCATGCCATGTGGAGCCCCGCTCTGAGAACATTTCAAGGGACCAGCTAAGGAGCTGGGGGCAGAGAGCTTGACTTCCTGGGGCTTTGGGAAGGATGCTCCAGGTTTTCAGGAAGAAGTCAGTTCCCACACCACTCGGGGTTTGCTTTTCACTGCCCTCGACATCACTTCTCTCTGGCCTAGCTAAGGTCAAGGTGGGCCCCTTTAAAACCTCATTCTGCACAACAAACAAACAAACGACAAACAGAACCAAAATTCTACTGTGTTTATTTCAGTCCAACCAAACACTCACAATCTGGAGCTGAAAAGTGGTGCCAAGAAGTCAGGCAGAGACACAGAGCTGGCTGTTGTGTGGGCCTCGGGGCTTTGACCTTGTCTGGGAGCCAAGGACGCAGCTCACAGGTGCGGTGGGCAGAAACGCTGTCCCGCTGAGCAGCAGGGCACTTGTTCTTTTTCTGCTTGAGGGAAGGCAGCCCAGACCTACTGTTTTCCCAGAGAAAAGGGTTATCGGGACAGGCGTTTGGCCTCGTGGTTAAGATGCAGGTATGATGCCAAGTCCCACCTTGGAATACTGGGCTCAGGATCTGGCTCTGCTCCTGATTCCAGCTTCCTGCTAATGCAGACCCTGGGAGTCAGCAGGTAAGACTCAAAGAGTTGAGTCCCTGCCAACCACATGGGAGACCTGCATGGAGTTCCTGGCTCCTGGCTTTGGCCTCACCCAGTCCTGGTTGTTGCAGACATTTGGAGAATAAGCCAGCAGATGGGAGATTCTCTCTCTCTCTCTCTCTTTCTCCCTGTGTGTGTGTCTGTCTCCCCGCCCCCCTTTCTTCTCTCTCCTCCATCTCATTGCCACTCAAACAATTCTTTTAATTAAAAAATGGTTTGTCATTTTGAGGACTATTCATTTGAAGACTTTTTTAAATAAAAAAAATGTTTATTGGGGCTGGTGTTGTGGCCTAGAGGGCTAAGTCTCTGCCTATAGCATCAACATCCCATAGGGGTGCCAATTTGTGTCCCAGCTGCTCCTCTTCTGATCCGGCTCTCTGTTATGACTTGGGAAAGCAGTAGAAGATGGCCCAAGTGCTTGGGCCCCTGTACCCACATAGGAGATCCGAAAGAAGCTGGCTTCAACCTGGCCCAGCCCCAGTCACTATGGCCATCTTGGGAGTGAACCAGCAGATGGAAGACTTTCTCTCTGTCTCTTCCTCTCTCTGTCTGTAACTCTATCTCTAAAATAAATAAATAAATAATCTTTTAAAAATGTTTATTTATTTGAAAGGCAGAGCAACAGAGAGAGGGGGAGAGGGAGAGGACTCTTCCATTCACTGGTTCACTCCCCACATCAGCCAAGGCTAGACCAGGCTGAAGCCAGGAGCCAGGAACTCAATCTGGGTCTCTCATATGGGTGGCAGGGACCCAAGGGCTTCAGCCATCACCTGCTGCCTCCCAGGGTGCGTAGTAACAGGACACTGTACTGGAAGTGGAGCCAGGACTTGAATCGAGCTGTTTCCATACAGGATGAGGCTGTCCCAAACAGCATCTTGTGCCTCCCCTACACTAATCTTTGAAGTAATTCTCCTGTCTAGTTGCAAACTGAGAAGAGCACAACAGAGGATCTAATCAGTCAGCATAGCCACTTTTCTTCAGCCTCCACTTTGTTTTCTTCTCCAAGTGTTGAGCTGCCCTGAGGCCCCTCCAGCTTGCTGCCCCAGGACGGCACCCTCACTTCCCCACGTCTATCTCAGCCCCGGGTTTTTGTGCACATCAGCCAACATCTCTGGCTCCTCTCAGTCCTCTCCAAGCTGCCCATGTCTGGCTCTTCTCCACACACACACACACACAAAAGGAGCATCCAGAAGCTGCCTCAGAAGCCAGGAGCTGATCCTCTTCCGTACCGTGCGGGGGGGGGTGTGGGTATGCATCTCGCTCCACCAGCACAGCTGTGATGCCCCGTGGGTGAGACCAGGAGCCTTGGAGAGAGACCTCTGAGGAAAGGACCTTTCTAGAGGTGGGAAGGAGAAATAGAGGGAAGGGAACTTCCAAGTGAAATTCCTGCTGCCGGACACTTTTTGTTTAAGCCTACATTGCATAGTCACAAAGAGTGAAAGACACGAGCTGACTGACAGAATACAGCAGGGCGGGCAGCTGTTGGGCTCCACGGTTAAGACCCGGCTTGGGAGGCCCACATCCCATTCCAACTGCCTCAGCTCAAGGCCCAGCCCTGCTTCTGGTTCCAGCTTCCTGCTAATGCATAGCATGGCAGGCAGCAGGTTACGGCTGAAACACCTGGGTTCCTGCCACCCGTCTGAGAGACCCAGATTGAGTTCAGGGGTCCTGGCTTCAACCTGGCCCAGGTGCAGCTGTTGGCAGGCATTTGGGGAGTGAACCAGTGGATGGAAGATCTCTATCTCCCTCTCTCATTTAAGTAAACAGCAATAAATCATTTTTTAAAGATGTATTTATTTATTTGAGAGGCAGAGTTACAGAGAGGCAAAGACAGAGAAAGAGAGTTTTCCATCCACTGGTTCACTCCCCAGATGGCCACAAGGGCCAGAGCTGTGGCGATTCAAAGCAAGGAGCCAGGGACTTCTTCCAGATTTCCCACACCGGTGAAGGAGGTCAAGGACTTGGGCCATCTTCTACTGCTTTCCCAGGCCATAGCAGAGAGCTGGATCAGAAGTGGAGTAGCTGAGACTTGAACCGCTGCCCAAATGGGATGCTGGCACTGCAGGCAGTGGCTTTTACCCACTACACCACAGCACCTTCCCCAAAAAAAATTTTTAAGGAAGAAATTTTGGAGACTTAGTATTCTCTCTTTTCAGTACTGTCCCCTTCTTCCTATGAGCCTTCAGCCCCACTGGACACTGGCCCCTCAGGACAAGTCTGCTGCTGTTGGACAGGTTTCTCCAGGCCCTTCCTTTGTGAACACCTCTGCTCTTGGCCTCTCTCCCTCCTGTATGTCCTTTCTACCCTTCTCTTCCCCACTCCCAGCTCCAGTATTTGAGCCATCACTACCAGGGAGCTGGATTGGAAGTGGGATAGCTGGGACTCAAACTAGTACTCCAGTATGAGATGCCACCATCTTAAGTGGTGGCTTAACCCACTGTGCCAAAACGCCCACCCCAGAGGTCATCTCTTTAACCTCTTGGGTTTGTGGAGTGGCTCAGCTCTCCATGACATTTTGTATGGGCATAAATAGATTTGCTCATGCATGTAATACATTCCGTAATAGCCCCCTAAATAAGTTATTGTTTCAGATCTTCCTTCTGGCTTTAGGCTATAACATTTTCCTCGAATGTGCTGGGAGTATCAGATCCTCCATGACAACATCTTTTAAATTGCATGTAATAACACTGAGCCTTAGTCAGCTGCGGCTAACTCCGGGTCTGTGATTACATATCCAGGCCTCAACTCTTGGCAAAACATCATCTCTCTCAGTCTCAAGACTGTCCTCTAAAATGCTCCCCCAGGCACATCTGCCAAACTTTTTGCCGGCTGTCTCTGTACCTCATGTGGGTGACTTCAGTTTATTGTGGTTATGCTGTCCTCTCCAAGACAAGTGCACTCGCCAGTATGTGCATCCGGGCTTCTGGTCCAGGAATGCAGCTACTGCAGTCACAGATGACCCCAGAAGCAGGCAATAGGTCAGAGGTTGATTTACCTGATCCCCACCCCATCTCCATACACATGTGTGTGTACACAGACACAAGCACACACAAGTATGCACACACACACACACACACACACACCCTTCTTTATTGGCGCCACTGATGAAATAAAAATCCATAACAGGAGACAGGCCTTTTCAGGCAAAAAGATTTATAGGGTGGAAGCTCCTGCATGGGACCTGGGGGTACACCCAAGGTACACAATTCCTGCAACCCTGGTTGGACATTACCTTGGCCTTGGGAAAGAGAAGGGGGATTTCTTGTGGATCTGGGAAGTTAAGCCCAGCACCTTAGGGGTAGGGACAAGAGGAAGAGAGACATGGCAGTGACCTTTCTGTGCCACCGGTTCAGGCACATCAGGTGCTTCCTGGAGTAGGCACCGTTCTCAGAGCCCGCTTCCTGCACGCCAAATGGGCATCAGGATCCTACCCACCTCAGGGGATTGTTTGAAGGATTTTATAGAACCATGTGTTTAAGACACACAGCTCTGGGCTTGGCACACAGAAAACCATGGGTATCCTTTCTCTATCCCTTTATTTGACCCATAATCAAGCTCAAAGGAGATATTTCAGAACCTCAGAAACCAGAGCTGCCGGTTGCTCACCAGGTGCCAGGAGCAGCTCTGGACCAAGCAGACAGGCTCGGTGGCTACCTCACCTCCAGGCCGGGAGTGGCAAGGAAGGCGTTTGGCAAGAACCCCAGGAGTGAGACAATAGGTGTGAATGATGAAACAGGAAGTCTGAGTTGCAAGCAGCGCCTGCAGTGAGCCACCCCTGGAGAACACCTAACTTGGGCTGCTGATCGGGCCCTGAGCCATCACTCAGCTCAGGCTCCAATGGGGAGATTTGTGTCAATGGCCAAAAATGAGAGAATCTGGAGCTACAGCTCACCAGGGGAAGGGGCTGAAGCGGCAACCAAGGGCCTGGCTGAGCCCACACAGGCTTGGCCTTGGAGGTTCCCATCCTGGGCCACCAGATGACTGCGTTGGACACAGGGTTCAACCTCTCCGTGTTGCAACTCTCTTATCTCTGAAAGGGGCAGGGAGGTTGGGAGAGTTCATGGTGATAACACGTGGAGAGCCTAGCATAGTGCCTGGCCCGTTTCATACCTGTGCGCTCCCTCCCACTTCCCCTCCCCGGCGGCGTCTGGGACACCCCTCCACCCCTTCCTTGTCTCCCCGCCGAAGACGGTGGCCCAGGCTCCCGGGGCTGACGCCAGCTCCTGATTGCTTCCTATTGCCCCACATCTGCCCTTATCACTGGTTATTGACTCTGAGACTGGCTGCTCTCTGCTCCACCTGGCTCCTTCCTGCCGGGTGGCTTCTCCTGACGCACTTGGACAGCGGGGGAAGGGTTGGGCCAGGCGGCACCAGCACTGATGTGAGAGGGTTCTGCTTACTATTCCAAACTTAGAGGAAGGGATTGCTTGAAAAATGCCTGTGTGTCCACGTGTCTGTGACACGCTTCCCTTGGCAAGCCTGCCTCCTTAGGGTGCCCAGGTCACAGCCCTTTCTTTGAACCCTCTGCCTGGTTTACTTCTGACCACTTCCATGCTTATCTCTGGGCTTCTCTTCCTTGACCCATCTCCGAGGTGCTGGGGTTCCACCCTCCACATGCTCTCGGAGTGACCTCAACCACAACCCTCCCCCGTGGATTTCCAGGTCCAGGCGTCTGGCTCAGACCTCTCCTCTGCCCACAGGTCAGCATGCCCAGCTGCCTCCAGAACACTTCTACCTGGAGGTTCTGCAGCTCCTCAGATCCAATAGGCCTGTAGTATATGCTCAATAAATTTAAATTTTTAAATGTATGTTCATTTTTCACTTGGAAAGCGGAGAGAGAAGCAGAAAGACAGACAGACAGAGATCCCCTATCCACTGGTTCACTCCCCAGATACCCACAACAGCCAGGGCTGGGGCCAGACTGAAGCCTGGACTCAATCTAGGTCACTTGGGTGGCAGGGACCCAAGCACTTGAGCCAGCACTGCTGTGTTTCAGGATGCACATTAGCAGCAAGCTGGGAGTGGAAGCTGAAGAGCTGGGACGCGAATCAGGCACTCTGATGTGGAATGCAGCCGTCCCAAGCAGCAACCTAACTGCTTTGCAAACACCCTCTCCCCAGTGAGTTGCTGGGTGTTAAAACTGGACCCTCATTGCCTCTCACAATGTTCTCTTGCTGGTTTCCCCACACGCACATCCTTCCTAAGGGCCGTCTCTGGTCGTACCTCTCCAATGATCAAAAAATCTTCAGTGGCTCCCCAGTGTCTAGGTACAGAACTCCAATCTCCTTGACATACCGGCTCTGGCGCTGGTCTCTGACCTCCTCATCTAGAAGTATTGCCCTCTACACACAAAACCGTTGATCTCCACAACCCCTGCCCAACTCTTCTACTGTTTTGTGCCCCAAGAAATGGTGCATCAAGAAACTTCAGAAACAATAGCCTTATAGGTTAATTCTATCTCCTAAGTATGTTTAGGCAGTATCCGTCTGTCCCCTGTGGAGTGGGCCATCCCCGTTAGGGCCGTGTTGTGTGTCCCTGGAATCTTGCACCACTGCCCAAATGGACCACCCCTCCACGGCGTCCAGTCCTCATTCTCCAGAACTGCTCCCCGAGAGAACTTTCTGGAAGGGAATCTGTTTCCATACTCTTACTTAAAATCCCTCAAGTTCTCTTTCTCTCTCTGTCAGAAAGGAGACTGAAATCACAGGAGATACTGTAACAAATATGGTTTAAGATAAAGAGCTGTTCAGGAGGCCTTAAGTTGTAAAGCAGAAGAGTGAAAAGACAAACCATGAAGGTTGCAACGTAAAAAGCTCCCCCTCCCCACACGGGCTGCAGAGACAAAGGGAAGGAGTGGGGATTAGGAGAAGGATGAGTCTGCCGCTTATCTGCCTGCCTTCCTTGCAGCCCCAGCTGAGCCATTCCTGCTTTTCCACGGAGGCTGCCCCTGGCCTGATGCCGCTCCCCGGCCTGCTCCCCGCCGTTGTTCCTGGTAATGCAGCCCGGAAGCCTATCCTGGCCACAGCCCCCATTCAGGGGGCACTCACAGCCCCTCTGTGTAGCACACTGTGTTGTCATGGTTGTTTACTTGTCTCTGAGCCTCGCTCAGCACAGCAGGGCAGACCTTTCTCCTTCGCCTCTCCAGCTTCCAGGACATTTCCTGGCACATAGTATATCCTCAATAAGTTGTTGGGTGTTCAAATCAGACCCACGGGGTGGGTGTTTGGTGCTGCAGTTAAAATGCCGCTCCCTCGGGATGGCTGCATCCCACATCAGAGCGTCAGGAGATGAGTTCTGGCTCTGCTCCCAACTGCAGCTTCCTGCTAACGCGCACCCCGAGAGGCAGCAGGTGGTAGCGCAAGTAGCTGAGTCCTGTCTCTTTGTGGGAGACCTAGATTGCATTCCTGGCTCTCAGCTTCAGTCTGGTCCAACCCTGACCATTGTGGGCGTTTGGGGAGTGAGCTAGCAGACAAAAGCTCTCTCTCTTTTCCCAAGTGTCTGCCTCTCAAATAAATAGGCAAATAAATAAACTTAAAAAGATCAGACAAGGGGGCAGCATTGTGGCATAGTGGGTTAAGCTGCCACCTAGCAGCACCAGCATCCTGTATGGGCGCTGATTCAAGTCCCAGCTGCTCCACTTCTGATGCAGCTCCCTGCTAATGTGTCTGGGAAAGCAGTGGAAGATGACCCAGGTTCTTGGGCCCCTGCACCCACATGGGAGACCTGGAAGAAGCTCCTGGCTCCTGGCTTCAGCTTGGCCCAGCTCTGGGCTGTTGCAGCCATCTGGGCAATAAATCAATGGATGGAAGACCTCTCTCCCTGTCTCTTCTCTCTCTGTAACTCTGCTTTTCAACAAATAAAATAAAACTAAAAAAAAAAAAAAAAAAAAAAGATCAGACCCACACCACCCCTGACATAAATGCATATTCTCCTGCCTGATTTCTCCATCAATTCTTACTGGCTAAGGGCCAGCTCTGATCACAGCTCTCCAACGATTGACAAATCTTCCATGGCTCCCCATTGTCTGTGGACTAAAGTCCAAACTCAGTAGCATGCTCTGTCTGACGCTTGCTTCTGACCTCCCTATCGAGGGTTATTGCCCCTGCACATACACGGGCTCCTCCCATGCCATACTCACTACTTCCTGAACACCTCGGATCAGAGTTCACTCTGTTGCCTTCATTAGGAAGGGCTTTGGGGGCTACCTTTGCCTGTTGCAGGTCTCCCTAAACTTCAAGGCCAGCTACTTCCAAACACCTTCCTGCGGGGAGGGTGTTCGATGCCGTAGTACAATGCCACTGGGATGTCCGCATCCCATATTGGAGCGCCTGGGTTCAGCTTCAGATCCAGCTTCCTGCTTATGTGCAGGCAATGCTCAAATACTTAGGTCCCTCCCCGCATACATGGGAGTCCCAAATGGAGTTCCTGGCTCCTGGCTTTGGCCTGGCCCAGCCCTTGCTGTTGTGGGCATTTGGGGCGTGAACCAGCAGATGGAAGATCTCGTACTCTCTCTCTGTCTCTGTCTCTCTGCCTCTCGTACAAAATGAACATAAACAAATAAGAAAAATGTAGGGGGCCGGCACTGTTGTGTAGGCAGTAAAGCCACTGCCTGCAGTGCCAGCATCCCATGTGGGTGCCAGTTTGAGACCCGGCTACTCTGCTTCCAATCCAGCTCTCTGCTATGGTCTGGGAAAGCAAGGATGACCCATGTGCTTGGGCCTCTGCATCTTCATGGGAGACCTAGAAGAAGTTCCTGGCTCCTGGCTTTGGACAGACCCAACTCTGGCCATTGCAGCCATTTGAGGAGTGAACCAGCAGATGGAAGATCTTTTTCTCTCTGCGTGTCTTTGACTTTCTGTAACCTTGCCTTTAAAATTAAAAATAAATCTTTAAAAATAAGTATAAAAGGAAGACAGAGACCTCCTGCATGCTGCCATAGTGAAGGAGTCTGGAGCCTCAGATATTTAACCAGCCCGTCCCTCCCTGTGGGTCTGGTCCAGCCTTCTCTTGCCCCTCTCCTCCTTACTCTGTCTGCACTGTGATGCTGGCCTTCTCTGAGTTTCTGGAATGTGCCATGCTTTTTCATGCTGCTGAGCGATTGCGCCTGCACCTGCTCACCTTCCACGCCCCTCTTCCCTGACCCGCACACCCGGCGAGGGCTCTGTTGCAGTCTCCCGGCACCCTGTGTCTGTCCTTATGCGCTGCCCCCATGCCCGTCGGCTCTGCTGGACTGCACTCTGCCTCGCAGCAGGGGCTGCAGGTATCTTGTTCTTATACTCACGTGCTTAGCTCAGTGCCTGTGCACACGCAGAGGAATACTCTGTGAGTGTTATTTGCCGACAAGTTCCCCGTTGATGGCATTGCTCAGCAACCCACAACAAAACGCTGTTGGTATTTACTTCTCCCCATTATAATGGTGAACTGCATTTTTAATTAAAAAACTTTTATTATGGATATTTTAAAAGGTATAGGGACAGCATTTTGGTGCAAGAGGTTAAGCGGCTGCCTGCAACACTGGCATCCCATATAGGAGCGCTTGTCTTTTTCTGTTTCCAATCCAGGAGGTTCCCTGCTAAGGCATCTGGGAAAGCAGTGGGAGACCCGGGTGGAGTTCCAGGCTTGGGCTTTGGCATGGACCAGTGCCAGCCATTGTGGCCATTTAGGGGGTGAACCAGTGGATGGAAGATTTCTCTCTCTCTCTTCCTGTCTCTCTCTGGCACTCTGCATTTCAAATAAATAATCTTTAAAAATTTTAAAATAATACAATAACCCCCTTTTCCATCCCGCTGCCTCGACAGTCATGGCATTTGCCCAGCCTGGTCTCATCTGTTCCTCCACTCTTTTGTCCCTAGTTTATTTCAGAGCACATCTCAAACTCTCAAACATCATAAATCCAGCATTTCTTGAGGGTTACTGTGTCTTGTTCATCTCTACTTTTCACACAACCCTTAACTTGGCATCTGGCCCCTAATTAATTAGATACAAATGTCATTTGTTCAAAAATTCATTCAACAAACGCTGAGTAGCCACTACCTGCCAGGTTCCACTGCAGTCACTGGGGACAGATTCTAGCCAGAGATCACTGGGAAGGAAGGAATGGAAAGCACCCCGTAGTGGTGAGTGTAAGGCAGGTCATTCAAACAGGATGATGACAGCAGGTGATTCCATGGCTGCTCAGAACAGGAGAGAGCACCGCCCTGAGCAGGTAACCTTTCACCTGGAACCCAGTGGGGGCCAATCGCAGGCAGCTGAGCGGGAAAAGCACTCAGCCGCTGCAGGGTCCCAGGGTGGCGCCTGCTTGGCTGTTTGAGGAAGAGAGAGGAGGGTGGCATGGCTGGACCGCAGAGGCTGGGGAAGTGGCGGGCGTGAGGCCGAGAAGCAAGCGGAAGCCACATCCTGTGGGGCTGCTTAAGGCAAGGCAAGGAGTCTGGGCTCAGTGGATTTGTTGGGAATCCATTTAAGCAGGGAGGGATGTAGTCTGTTTAGAAGGTTATTTTGGCAGGTATGGAAAATAAACCTTAAGGCGTCAGGAAGACCAATTAGGAGGCAACTGCAGGGGCAGGCATTTGGCACAGCCGTTAAGTCGCCGCTTGGGACTCCCCCATCCCGCCTTGCAGTGCCTGGGTTGGAGTCCTCGCCATGCTTCTGATCCAGCTCTGCTCATTTGAAGCCTGGGAGGCAGCAAGTGATAGCTCAAGTACCTGGATCCTTGCCATCCGTGTAGGAGACCTGGATGGAGTTGTGGATTCAGCTTGGTCCAACTGTGGCAATTGCAGGCATTTGGGGCGTGAACCAGACGTTGGAAAATCTCTCCATCTGTCTCTCTGCCTTTCAAAATAAGTAATTTTTTTTTTTTAAAGAAGCAATTGCAATAGCTGGGGAGAGAAGGATACTATCTTGGCCCAGATCAAGAGCAGGGGAGATGGGTTGGAGGCAGCAGAGTGGACATGCCTGGCTGATGGCTTACTGTGGAGGTCAAGGGAAGGGTCACAGACAGGACTGCTGAGAGGAGGGAGGTGGCCATCAGGAAGCACGAGCCAGGGAACAGCCTAGTGGCCATACATGACCCCCAGCGCAGTGGCCATACATGACCCCCAGCACAGTCAGCCTTGCCCACAGTTTTATTTCTGAGGTTCTGGCCCCTCATCTGTAAAATGGGCAGCAAGGGTTCTGTCCAAGGTGACCTGGTGAAGCATGTGCCAGGCCAGTGGCGTCTGGCACAGAGCCAATGCACAATGAATGGGTGAGTGTCTTCCTCCACTGCCCCACCCTGAAATACACCTCTCCACCCATCAGCCACAGCCTGCCTGAGGATCCGTCTGGGGAGTGGGCGGACGGCCCTCCCTCTGGGAATGTCACAGTCCCCGGGGCGAGCCTGATTCACTCACTCTCTTGTTGGGTGGCTCCTGATAAGTCCAATAGGAAGGGCTGGGACAACAGGGAAATTGCTGTCCCGGGGCAAAGGGTTTCCGGTGAGTGAGACCCAGGATTCCCGGGCACTTGGCCTTCTCCCAGAACAGGGGAGAATGAGAGGGGCTGGAAGAGTGGGAGCCGCCGCTGTTCTTGGCCTGATCTGGGGAGGCTGGGCCCCCAGAGAGCAGCTGCCCTGTCTTCAGGATTCCTGCTGGCCCTGTGACCCAGGGGACACCTATGGCCCTAGGAATTTGTCCCAACTTGCACTTAGGGAAACACTTCTGGGCCTTCCAGAACTAACCCATGAGCAGGGGCCAGGGCTTCCACAAGTTCCTCCCGCCATCCTCTGCCTCCCCACTCCCCACACAGCACAGGGCTCATCTTTTTCTGTTACATACATGTGTGCGTGTGCACATGTATGTCCTCTCCTGTAAGTAGGTAATGCATACAGAAGGACTAAAAGATGCGTTAAAATGTTAAAGCTGGGTTTCATCTGAATGGCAGAACTATGAGTGATTGATTTATTTATTTTTAATATTTGTGATTTTCTGCAGACCCAGATGGAGTCCTGGGCCCCTGGCCTTGGCCTGACCCAGCCCTAGCTGTTGCAGGCATTTGGGGAGTGAACCAGAGAATTGGAAGATCAGGGTCTCCTACATTTGTCACAGGAACTCAAGCACTTGGGCCATCATCTGCTACTTCCCAGGTGCATTAACAGGGAAATGAGTCAGAAGCAGAGTGGTTGGGGCTCAAAATGGCACTCTGATATGGATGCTGACAACACAGGTGGCAGCTTAACCTGCTGTGCCCTGTACTCCCATTTTTTTTTTAAAGATTCAATTTATTTATTTGAAACACAGAGTTACAGACAGAGAGAAAGGTCTTCTATCTGTGGTTCACTCCCCAAATTGCCACAATGGCCAGAGCTGTGCAGATCCAAAGCCAGAAGCCAGGAGCTCCTTCCAGGTCTCCCACATGGGTGCAGGGGCCCAAGCACTTGGGCCATCTTCCACTACTTTCCCAGGCCATAGCAGAGAGCTGGACTGGAAGTGGAGCAGCAGGGACACAAACCAACACCTATAGGGGATGCCGATGCCACGGGTGGAGGCTTTACTTGCTATGCCACAGCGCCGGCCCCCTTGTACTCCTATTTAATAAGTGGAGAAACCCAAGTCTGAGGAGATGGTGCCTCCTATCCAAGGCCTCTGAGTAGAAGTGGAAGTTATGGAAAGAGAATAGTTTCAGCTTTCCTAAGTCCGTGGGAGTGCATACCTAGGGAAGAACCTGTGGCTATAAATAGTTTCTCAAGAGGGAATACCAAGTCCCTGAGAGTGCAGAGCAGTGTCCCGTGACTCGCTAACCCAGGACGGAGCAAGGAAGAGCCGTGTGTGCGCGCAGGCTGCACCGCGTTGTGGAGGAGCAACAGAGTTGAGAAGCACATGTCACGTGGTCCACATCTGTTTGGGTGGACGAGAGCAGGAAGGTGGACAGAAGAAGGAAGATGGATGAGCCGTTTCCAGGGGCGCAGTCGGCGAGAGCATAAAGATGCGTGTAGATTTGTGGCAGGCAACATTCACAGTGACAAGAGTGTTAGCAACTAAAGTGCTTCAGCACAGATTTTGTTAAAATAATTTTGGCATATTCATACTATCAAAAAGCTTTTTAGCCCTTAAAATGACGAAGGCCATATATTAATTATTAACATGCAATGGTGGTTGGGAAAGCATTTTTTTTTTATTTGAAAGGCAAAGAGACAGACAAATCCAGAGACAGAGAGATCTTCCATCTGCTGGTTCACTCCCCAGATGCCTGCAACAGCCAGGGCTGGGCCAGAGCAAAGCCAGGAGCCCAGATCTCCATCCAGGTCTCCCACGTGGGTAGCTGGAGCCCAACCACTTGAGCCGTTCCCTTCTGCCTCCCAGGGTCTTCGTTAACAGGAAGCTCTGTATCTGAGGATGAGCCCAGACTCAAACCAAGGCCATCCATTATGGGATACAGTCATCTCACTGCTCGGCCCACCACCTGCCCCAGGAAGAATGTTTTTAAGTAGAAAAGATGATATGATAGAACGTCTAGAAGGAGCCCAGAGCCCAGCTCTTCGCAGGTTTGAGCAGGCAAGGCTCTTCAATGACAGCTACCAGCAGCTGCAAGGGGTCTGTGCCTGTCCCCTTTATTTTTGCTTCATTGTATTTTGCAGTTTTTCTGAATTATATATTTTTAACAAACAGGTTGTTTTTAAGATAGGGAAAAGGAACAAGAATTCGAATCTGCTTTTAAATCACAACTTCTGATTCCCTGGACCTAATCCCAGGCGTCTTCCCTCCTTTCTTGGCCTCATTGCTCTCAGGGCACACCTGTGCCCCAGGCTGCTGGTGGGAGAAAGGCTGTCACAGCGCTGTGTGTTTCCCACAAAGTCCACACACTCGCATCCTGCCGCCCGTCCCGGGGCTTGTCCACGACAGATCCTCAGCCCCAAAATAAACAGGCAGGCTGTTTCCTCTTCCTAAAGGGGAAGCAGAAGCTCCTGGTGAGCAGAGGGAAGGGTGAGCCCTGTCTAGACCACCATCCAGGGGGAATTTTGTCCACACAGTTCCCCGTGGAAATCCCCCGAGGCTCAGCACAGTCCTGCTGACTCAGGCCACCCATGCGAGGGGCTCCTGGGCTCGCAGCAGACCTGACCTCTCCAGCACCCCCTCCACACAGTCCCTCCTGGGTGCAGGGTGATCTTCCCAAGAGAGCTTGCTCAGCTAAGATAATGGGTCCAATCAGAACCTCCGTGACTGATAGGCCTGTCCGGGGTAACCTTGAGCCGTGCCTGGAGATACTCTGGGGTGATGGCTGGGGAGACTCTAAGAACACGTGCAATCTACTCGCCCAGGTCCGTGTTTGTTTCTGAGTAAACGAGCAAGTACACAGTGACAGCCAGCCACAGGCAGTTCATCCCCCAGGATCTGTTTGACAACCTCTACTGACCTGCTGGTTGTCACAGCCAGGGGTGTGTGTGTGCTTACTGGGGCCCGGTGGGTGGAGGCCTGGGGTGCGGTGGAAATACTGCACTGCACAGGACAGCACACAGCCCCCCCACCTCACCCCACCCTGACAAAGAACTATCCATGCCTCTCATCAATCCCAAATGCCAGCGCTGCCCAGGTTGGAAAAGATCTGGTGAAAGGTGTGCCCTGTGCTTTATAGATGCAAATAAGAGGGGTCCTGGGGATCTCAGCAAAGGGAGATCCCTCTGGGAGAAGGATTTTCCTAAAGAGCAAGAGTAATGTCTCCAAACTGATGGCTCCACCAAAAACATGGTATTAGCTCTATTTAGAAAAATACTGTTAAAGCAAGCTCTAATAAGTATTTCTCATTTTTAAAAAGATTATTATTATTATTTTGCTTGAAAAGCAGAGTTACAGAGAGGGAGAAACAGAGAGGGAGAGAGATTTCAGTCACTTGGTTCACCCCCCACATGGCTGCAACAGCGATCACTGGGCCAGGCTGAAGCCAGGAGCCAAGAGCTTCTTCCAGTTCTCCCACGTGGGTGGCAGGGGCCCAAGCACTTGGGCCAAACTTCACGGCTTTTCCAGGCCGTTAGCAGGGAGCTAGATTGGAACTGGAGCAGCTGGGACTCAAACCAGTGCCCATGTGGGATGTTGGCACTGCAAGTGACAGCTTTACCTTGCTATGCCACAGTGCTGGTCCAGCTAATAAGTACTTTCTGGAAAAAAAAGATTTATGTATTGATTTGAAAGGCACAGTGACAGAGAGAGAGGAGACACAGAGAGAAAGAGATCCTTCATCTACTGGTTCACTTCCCAAATGCCCACAATAGCCAGGACTGGACCAGGTTGAAGCCAGGAATTCATATGGGTCTCCCACATAGATGGCAGGAGCTCAAGCCTGGAGCCATTTTCCACTACCTTCCCAGGTGCATGAGCGGGGAGCTAGACTGGAAGTGGAGCAGCTGGGACCTGAACTGACCCTCCAATATGGGATGCTGGCATCACAAGCAGCTGCTTAACACTGCACCATAGAGCTGGCTCCACTTTCTTTTTTTTAAGAAAAAAATAAAATAAAATAAAAAGGAATATGGAGAAGTGTGGGGCCAGTGCTGTGGCGCAGCGGGTTAACACCCTGACCTGAAACACTCGCATCCCATACGGGCACCGGTTTGAGACCCGGCTGCTCCACTTCCAATCCAGCTCTCTGCTGTGGCCTGGGAATGCAGTAGAAGATGGCCCAAGTCCTTGGGCCCCTGCACCTGTGTGGGAGACCCAGCAGAAGCTCCTGGCTCCTGGCTTCGGATCAGTGCAGTTCCATCCATCGTGGCCAGTTGGGGAGTGAATGGAAGACCTTTCTCTCTCTCTCTCTCTCTCTCTCTCTGCTTCTCCTCTCTCTGTGTAACTATGACTTTTGAATAAATAAATAAATAAAGGTCAAGAGGGTAGAAGGAGAAAAATCTAGATTCTGGCTACCAGCTTTATTCCGATTCTGAGCACTGGGTGACTAGAGACAGACTCTTGGCAGGAATCCAGCAAAATAAAGCAAAAGAGTGGAAATCTATATTTGTCAGGTTAAGGTTTATAATTGTGTGGAGTCTTGCAAGCAGCTTTGACCACACTAGAGAGACAATACCAAGTGAACCAAGAATTCACCAATGCTCTGGTTCACTTAATTAACAAAAGGTTATATGTCTATGGTTGAAGTTGCATCAGTGAAGATTTTAATTAACTATGCCTGCAGTAGTAACATTTGCCAGATTTTTGCTTTGCTTCTCCCTGAAAACCTTGAGACATCTTTTTAAAATTTATTACTTTTCTTTATTTGAAAGTCAGACAGAAATGCAAAGCCAGAGAGGGAGATCTTCCATCCATTGGCTGACTCCGCAAAGACCCACAACGGCCAGGTCTGGACCAGACCGAAGCCAGGCGCCCAGAACTCAATCTAGCTCTCCCACGTGAGTGTCAGACACTCAGCCACCTAGACATCCCCAGCTGCCTCTCACAAAGCACATCAGCAGGAAGCTGGAGTTGGAGGTGGAGCTGGGATTCAAACCCAGGTGCTCCAGATATGGGATGTAGGCGTCCCAACCGTTAAGTCACAACACCTACTTCCCGCTTGGATATCCTTGTCCTCTGGATCCTTCCCAGAGATCTGAGTTGATTCCACAAGCATTTGCTGAGCCTGACCCATGTGACAGCTATTTGGTAGCCGCTGTGAATATGCACGTAGTGTGTGGAGACTAATTTGGGATTTTGGGATTAGTCTAGGTTTTGTTTTTTTTTTTTTTTTGACAGGCAGAGTGGACAGTAAGAGAGAGACAGAGAGAAAGGTCTTCCTTTGCCGTTGGTTCACCCTCCAATGGCCGGCGCAGCTGGCACACCGCGTTGATCCGAAGGCAGGAGCCAGGTGTTTATCCTGGTCTCCCATGGGGTGCAGGGCCCAAGCACTTGGGCCATCCTCCACTGCACTCCCTGGCCACAGCAGAGAGCTGGCCTGGAAGAGGGGCAACCGGGACAGAATCCGGCGCCCCGAGCAGGACTAGAACCCGGTGTGCCGGCGCCGCAAGGCAGAGGATTAGCCTAGTGAGCCGTGGCGCCGGACCTAGTCTAGGATTTTGAGAAAGGCTTGAAAAGATGATCTGCCTCTCATGGGCAAGGACACAGAGTGAGTGAGAGCCGGGCTGGTTTGGAAGACAACGGCTCAGGGCATGAGATGATCAGGATATCCCAGTAGAAAATGTTCACAGAGCTGTAGGAGCAGGAGGGCTGGAACTTAGACGGGACGGCAAGCTCAAGAACTAAATGTGGAAGCCTTTCACGTCAAGGTGAGTCCACTGAGATGGGTAGAAAGTAGTCCTCCAAGGGCTGGACCTTGAGGTACAATTCAGAGAGGAGGAGGAGGAGGAACAGAAAGTAGCAAAGATGAGAAAGAACAATTAGATAACTGGAGAGAAACCCAGGAGAGCTCAGCACTATTGCAGTTCAGATGGGGAGCCTTAAAATTTTTTTAAAATTTATTTGAAAGGCAGAGTGACCGGGAGAGAGAGAGAGAGAGAGAGAGAGAGAGAGTATCTTCCATCTTCTGTTTCACTTCCAAATGCCTGCAAAAACCAGGGATGGGCCAGGCTGAAGCCAGGAGCCGGGAGCCCTATAGAAGTCTCCCTCCCAAATATATGGGCCAGACAGGTGCGTTAGCAGGAAACTGGAGTGGGAATGCAGAGTAACAGGGACTTGAACTGACGTTCTGATGTAGGGTATGGGCATCTCAGGCTAGGAGTTAACCCACTGTACCACAAGGCCTAATCCAGGTTGGAGGGCTTTTTGTCTTATTTTGTTTCACATTTTATTATTATTTTTTTTAAATGAACAGTCAAGGAGTGTCAAAGCCTCATAGCATGAACACTGAGAAAAGAACCTGAGACATAGAGTGACCAACTCTGTTCCAGCACCCACAGTCCCACATCCCTGGAACATCTCAGTCCTGGGCCGCCAGGAGGGTGGGGCGGGGCAGAGCCTTAGGTGAGGTTCTAAGTTGGGGCACCAAAAGTGAGCAAGTAGTGTCAGTACATTCCCAGTTAGAGACCGCCTTTTAAAAACCCAGATTCCACGTTGGCCACATCCTCTGACCATGCCCCTGGCCCAGATGCAGGCCAAGGTTAATTAACGGAACTAGTTGGATCCAGTCTGTGAACATCTTTGATCGCTTTTGAGGGTTTTGGCCTGGGAGCATTTCCTATCATAAAATTTAGTTAGGCAAACTCTCATTTGGCTCGAGCACAGTTTCTCTAAATTGCTTTCACCAAGCGATGGCTTTTACTGGAAACCCAGCTGTCGAGATAGTTGATGGCCTTTCAGAAAAGAAAAGAAGGGAAATTTCAAAACGGACGCACCTGATGGAGAGAGGCAAGAAAATGAGATCCTGTCGATGAAGCTGGAGGCCCCGCTTTGAGGAGACGGCCGTGGGTTTGGGGGACCACCAGGGGCAGCTCCAGCACCCAGAGCCCTTAGCTTCTCTGAAGGTCAAATCCAACGTGTCTTTGTTAGCAGTAGTTGCAAAATGCCTTTTCCAGGAATATCTTGTGTGTGCTGGAAAGCAGGGGGGACCGTGGACGACGTTCACGGGCTTTGTTTTTGTTTTTCACACACTCCGGGTTCTGCCGGTTTCCTTTAAGCAGGAAGCCAAGAGTTGGCAGCTTGTGGGCCCGCTCAGCCTGCAAATGTGTTGTGTTTGGCCTGCAGGGTGTTTGCGAAAATTTTGAGTTAGTTGCCAGCATTTAGAATTCAGGAGAGTGAACATAAAAATCTGGATTTCCTGCTTTTCTCGCAAAATGGGAAGCTCCAGAGGCACTGGGGCCGCGTAGCCACACAGCCGCACGGCAGAGGAGAGCAGGGTCTGGGCAGCCGCTGCCCCCTGGGATGGGGCACGTGTCCTGCCCCAGCGCCATCCTCTTCCTGCCCCTCCCCCGAGCTCCCGACTTTCCTTTTCTTTGCCTATCAGGCCCACTGCACAGACTCCACAGAGAAGGAGGTCTCCAGAATACCTCGGTCATTCATCCCGAGCCGCTTGCCTTAACCCGTTTCCTGTCCTACATCCCAACATGTCCCCAAGCCTTGGAGGTTCTGACACCATGACTGGTTTCCTGTTTGTGGATTCGACTCATCCTCTTGGCTGGACACCTGGCAGCATCCCCCAGGCTACCTGTGCTTCCTGCCCACCCTGCCCTGGCCCCTCTGAAGCAGGAAGACCCACCCATGTTCCATGAGGCTGACAACCACAAAAGCCAGGCCACAGGCACCCCCACTTGGTTTTCTCACTTCGGGTCTTTCCCTGAACTGATGTCCCACCCCCTCCTCCTGTCAAGGCACACCCAGTTCCTTCTTGAAGTCATCCCTTGATGACTTGGCCAGAGATCTCAGCTCCTCGACTCTTGGCCTCCCTCAGATGTTGTGGAAACTTGGCCTGTGCCTCTTCCCACTTAGAGCGTCTTCAGTTCAGCCTGGCTGCAGCCTTTGGGAATAACACCAGTCAGAGTAAGGCTGGCCACTGCAACAAGCAAACCCCCTACATTTCAGGGTCAACAGTGAAAGTGTCTTCCTCATTCACCTAACAGCCCAGTGTGAGTTGTCCTGCTTCAGAGATATCTGAGTCCCCTTTCTGTGGCTGCACCAGAATACCTGAGACTGGGTCATTTATAAAGAAAAGCTGTGTGTTTGGCTCTTGGTTCTGGAGGCTGGCAAGTCCAAGGGCATGGCGGCAGCTCCTGGCAAGCTACTCCCGCTGTTTGACCTCATGGAGTAAGAGCCCAGTGGCACACATGTGCCAGTGGGAGAGCCAAGCCAGGGACCAGCCCTCCAGACAAAGGCATTCAGCTACCTTTCACAACCTAACCGCCTCTCTCTCTCTCTCTCTCTCTCTCTTTTTTTTTTTTAAGATTGCATTTATTTCTTTCAGAGGCAGAGTTACAAAGAGAGGGAGAGACAGAAAGAAAGGTCTTCCATCCACTGGCTCACGCCCCAGATGGCCCCAATGGCCAGAGCTAGATCTGAAGCCAGGAGAATTTTCCAGGTCTCCCATGAGGTTGCAGGGGCCCAAGTGCATGAGGCTTCCTCCACTGCTTTCCCAGGCCATAGCAGAGAGCTGCATCGAAAGAGGAGCAGCCAGGACTAGACGTGGTGCCCATGTGGGATGCCAGTGCCGCAGGTGGATTAACCTAGATGTTTCTTTCTTTTTTTTCTTTTTTTTTTTTTGACAGGCAGAGTGGGTAGTGAGAGAGAGAGAGAGAGAGAGAGAAAGAGAGAGAGAAAGGTCTTCCTTTTGCCGTTGGTTCACCCTCTAATGGCCACCGCGGCCGGCGCATCGCGCTGATCTGAAGCCAGGAGCCAGGTGCTTCTCCTGGTCTCTCATGCGGGTGCAGGGCCCAAGGACCTGGGCCATCCTCCACTGCACTCCCGGGCCACAGCAGAGAGCTGGCCTGGAAGAGGGGCAACTGGGACAGAATCCGGCGCCCCGACCGGGACTAGAACCCGGTGTGCCGGTGCTGCAAGGCGGAGGATTAGCCTATTGAGCCACGGCACTGGCCATGGATTAACCTAGTGCACCACAGCGCAGGCCCCTAACCTCCTCTTAAAGGCCCTCCTCCGCTTGGGCCCTGCACCCGCATGGGAGACCAGGAGAAGCACCTGGCTCCTGGCTTCGGATCAGCGCGATGCACCGGCCATTGGAGGGTGAACCAATGGCAAAAGGAAGACCTTTCTCTCTTTCTCTCTCTCTCTCTCTCTCTCACTGTCCACTCTGCCTGTCAAAAATAATAATAATAAAAAGGCCCTCCTCCCAGCTCTACCACAATGGTAGTCAACTTTCAACAAGAGGAGAGTGAGTGTTTGACCCAGCAGTTCAGAACCTCTTGCGATGCCCACATCCCACAGTGAAGTGCCTGCATTCCAGTCCCAGCTCTGCTCCCACTTCCAGCTTCCTGCTAATTCACACCCTGGGAGGAGCAGGTGATGACACCTATGTGTGAGACCTGGATTGAGTTCCCAGCTCCTGGCTTTAGCCTGGCCCAGCCTGAGCTGTTGTAGGCATCTGGGGAGTGAACCAACAAATAGAACAGGTAGAAGACCTTTCTCTCTCTCTCTCTCTCTCTCTCTCTCTCTCTCTCTCTCTCTCTTCTAGCTGTGCCTCTGCAGAACCCTCTTCACCCAGCTGGAGAGAAGCAGAAAGGAGGCAGACAGGCTCCTGCTGCTGAGCTGCCTCCCAGCCTGGCCAAGACACACATTACTTCCACTCTCATCCTATCAGTGACGGCCTCTCACGCACCCCCACCCACATGCATGCGGGCAGGCAAAACAGTGTGCAGTACAGGGCTGCCCTGCGGTGACAGTGCCATGCAATGGAAGGGAGGGTCTGGATTTGGGTGGACAGCTGACTACCTCTGCCAAGGCACCCAGTACAAGCAGAGCCCCACATACCTGCTTCTTTCTCTGGCTGAGCTGCTGCTACTGGTTCCTATAGGTGTGATAGGAAATTGAACATTTTCCTCCAGGATTGCTGAACTAGTCAGAACGCCCCACAGCAACTGACAGAAACCCAAAATAGCTAAGGAAAAAGGGCCCATGTTGGCTCTCCTAGCTGGGACATGCAAGTGGTGGGGGCAGCCTGAAGTACAAGTTGTAAGGCCACCACAAAACACACCAAACGCTGGAGTAAGGGAAAGAGTTTATTAGGGGAAACACGACAGACTGGAGGGAGGAGGCGAAGAAGGAAAAGAGAGAGAAGGAGAGCATATCAGAGAGAGAGACAGAAACAGAGGTCAGGAGACAGGAAGAGAGAGAGCCATGTGGATCCAGTTCTCAAACCCGGATCTTACCTCTCTCTCCATTCACAGTCTTGGCTGAGTCCTCCCCCTTCCCTGTTTAGATTTTCCCCGTGTGACAGGGAAAGTGGCTGACAGCTGCCCTGCAGTCATATCCTCTTAATTCCATGCTCTGGAAGGAAGAAGCCCCTTTGCCAGAGACAGGTGTTAGGTGCAGTGGTTGTCATCCTTTCTCAGAGCGCCTGGGTTTGAGTCCCAGCACTGCTTGTGATTCCAGCTTTCCTGCTACCGCACACCCTGCGAGGCAGCAGGTGATGGCTCAAGCAGTTGGGTCCTTGACGCCTATTAGGGAGACCCAGATTGAGTTCCTGGCTCCTGACTTCAGCCTGGACCAGCCCATTACAGGCATTTGAGGAGTGGACCAGAAGATGGAAGATCTCTCCTCTCTCTTCTTCAGAGAAATCAAATTAATTAATGAAAATTAAAAATAAAACAATCTCTTTCCTTCAGCTCTCAGCTTTTAAAATCAGAGAAGGTTCTGATTGGCCTGGCAGGTGTCACAGGTCTACCAGGGAGGTGGAAAACAATGAGTTCCTTTCCCACCACATTGAAGGGGGAGGAGCAGCTTCCATGGGGAAGTAGGTGCTGCAGGCCAGACACAGCACTGTCCTTGGCCACACAGCCTCAGACCATCCTGCTAGCCCAGACACTGGGTCAGCGCAGGTCCTGGGCCGAAGCCGCCTGAGATCAGAGTACACCCACTGGTGCTACTTGAGTTAAAGTTGTGGTTTCTACAAGTATTAATGGGACTCTCATGACTGTCTAAGAATTTACTAGAAGCATAAATGGCCTTCAGGTAAGGCTTTTATGCAAGGCCTAAAGAAGTTCCATTAAAGGGATGTATTTACATAAGAAATAGCACTGGGCCGGCGCTGTGGCTCAATAGGCTAATCCTCCCCCTGTGGCGCAGGCACACCGGGTTCTAGTCCTGGTTGGGGCACCGGATTCTGTCCCATTTGCCCCTCTTCCAGGCCAGCTCTCTGCTGTGGCCTGGGAGTGCAGTGGAGGATGACCCAGGTCCTTGGGCCCTGTACCCGCATGGGAGACCAGGAGAAGCATCTGGCTCCTGGCTTTGGATCAGTGCGATGCACCGGCCATGGCGGCCATTTGAGGGTGAACCAATGGCAAAGGAAGACATTTCTCTCTGTCTCTCTCTCTCTCACTGTCCACTCTGCCTGTTAAAAATAATAATAATAATAATAATAATAAAAAGAAATAGCACTGAAAAGTTCTTTTTCAAATAGTGAAGTATCTTATTCATTCCTGCATCCAACAAATAATCCTTCAACTTTGGCAATGGGCCCAGTTTGGAGTCAAGTGCTGACAAGGATGGGTAAGTTCAAGTCCATAACCTCACCACATTTAGAATTTCTAGTAAGGAAACTTGGCTGAGGCAAAATGGGATAGCAGAACCAAGTGTTTGAGATAATGTTGTTATACAAACAAAGGCATCCTAAGTATAGAATCCAGGGATTCCCAAGGCCTGTGATTTGAATGTCCCTACTAAAGCTCATGTTGAAATGGAATAACCGGACTGAGCACTCATCCTACTGGTTAAGGCATCTGCATCCCACATTCTAGTACCAGAGTTCAATTCCCAGCTAAGGCTGTCATTTCCCGCCAATGCAGACCCTGGGAGGCAATGGTAATGGCTCAAGTAATTGGATTCCTGCCGCCCACATGGGAGACTGGAGGGAGTTCTTGGCTACCAGCTTTAGTCTGACTCAGTCCCTACTGTTGCAGGCATTTGGGGAGTGAAGCGCTCTCTCTCTCTTTCTCTGTCTGTCTCTCTCTCTCTTCTTTCTCCCCCCACCCCCGCCTTTCAGATGAATTTCTTTTTTTATTTTTGTTTTTTTGACAGGCAGAGTTAGACAGTGAGAAAGAGAGAGAGAGAGAAAGGTCTTCCTTTTCTGTTGGTTCACCCCTCAATGGCAGCTGTGGCTGGCACACCACACTGATCCAAAGCAAGGAGCCAGGTGTTTCTCCTGGTCTCCCACACGGGTGCAGGGCCCAAGGACTTGGGCTATCCTCCACTGCACTCCCGGGCCACAGCAGAGAGCTGGACTGGAAAAGGAGCAACTGGGACAGAATCCGGCGGCCTGACCGGGGCTAGAACCCAATGTGCCGGCGCGGCAGGTGGAGGATTAGCCTATTGAGCTGCAGCACCGGCCTTCAGATAAATTTCAAAAATATTTTTACAAAAGAAATGTAATTCCCATTGTAAGACATTGAGAGAATGGAAACTTAATCTGACTATGAAATTTGGAGGCGGGACTTTGGGGAGTTAATTAAGTGCGGCCCCAAGGGCAGGGCCCTGCTCCAATGGGACTGTCTTTATAAGAAGAGGAGAGACCTGAGCCAGGATGCTCTGTCTGGCTGTGTGATGCTCTGTGCTGCCTTGGGAACTCTGCAGAGAGTCCCCACCAGCAAGAAGACACTCGTTAGAGGTGGTCCCTTGACCTTGGACCTCCAGAACTGTGAACAGAGTGTGGTATTCAGTTATAACAGCAGGAGATGGACTGTGACACCACCCATGGAGGAAATTTCTATATGCTCAAAAAAGGAAGAAAGGAATCAGAAGCCAAAGGCAGTCCAAAGGCCTTGGCTGGCATGATGCCTGGCCCAGCACCTCTGGAGGGTAGCCACTCTTGAAATGCGTTACCTTGCCAGGTGTGCTGTCAGGACCAGCTACCCTCTAATCCCTTCTTTGATCACCATTTAGGTTTGATTAGCGAAGTTCTTCAGTGAATACACATCTCTAATTTTATGTATGTGGCAATTGTTTAATACTTACAGAAAGTTGTTTTATATTTACAGAATACTATTATGCAATGTGAAGAAAATCTATGAAGTCTGGCTCTTGGTTTTGTTTAGTAAATTTTTATTTTGGAATAATGCTAGATTTATAGAAAAGTTGCAAAGATAATACAGCGAGTTCCTGAACACCCCCTGCCCTAATGTTGCCTAATGTTGACATCTTACATTACATGGTGCATTTGTCAAGACCAAAAAGCCAATATTGGTACCTGACAAAAAACCAAACCAATATCAGTAGCTTCCTGTTTTATTCTGCTAATGTCCTTTTTTTTTTTTTTTTTTTGATGCCCGGATCCAATCTAGGATGCCATGTTGCATTTAACAGCTCTTGATTTTTGAAGATTGTTATTCTTCAGCCATGGGTCAATTCTGCTTCTTTTCCTCTTTGCTGCCAATGTTCTAGACATTTCATGGTTCATTAGCACCTCCACTAGAGTGTGAGCAAGGGAAGGAAGCAGTTTTGAAATGCAAATTAGCCAAATGTTGTTATTTATTCGTTTGTGGCAGTTAGCTCAGTTGCTAATAAGGCCAAGGTTATTGGCTTCATCTCTGTAAGTGAGTCAGCTGGCTTACCAATGACAGGGGAAATTTTGTCCTGTGGCCATTATTTGCATTCCAATCCCTGTCTAGGTTCTCTTAAATGCAAACTTTTGCCACAATGAGATAATGGTGGAAGTGACACCCCCCCCCCCTTACTTCACTAATTAAAGCGTTGCCCATGGACCAACTGCATTGCTATGGCTTAAATATTTGTCCCCCATCTCACTGAACGTATGCAGGAGCTTAATCCTCGAGGTCTTAGGTTAACATTATTAACAGAGTAGAAACTGAATCCACCTATGGTATTTAGAGGGGGCAGCTTTGGCAAGTGACTAGATTAAGTCATTAGGGCGGAGCCCCCATGATTCAATCCTAGTGGCTTTATAAGGTAGGAGAGAGAAACCACAGAGACAGAGAAACATGCCTTCCTGCTGTGATGTGATGCCAGTCCAAGGGGGCCCTCACCAGAGTTCTGCCATGCCATTTGGACCTTGTACCTCCAAAAACCTGAGCCTAAGTAAACCTCCTTTCTTTATGATGTAGCCTGCTTCAGGTATTTCATTGTAGTAATGAAAAGTTGACTAATACCTGGAACATGTTAGAAATGCAGAATGGCTGGATCCAGATGTAAGAATTAGAATCTACACTTAACAAGATTCTCAGCTATAATGTTTTGGGTTTTTATTGAGAAACTTCTCTTCATAAGATGCTGGAGTGTCAGAAGTGAGAAACATCTTTGCCATCACAGAACATACATTCTGGTTTGGAATAACAATTATGGTCATGATGAAGACCATTGCGGTTAATGATGGGTACTGCCGGAGAGTAAAGGAGAGTCTAACCTTGAACTTGGGGACCCAAGAAGGCTTTTCCAAGATGTCACATTGGACCCAAGTCATGAAGAATACCAAGATTTAACTGCTTAAAAGAGATGGGGAGGTACAGGAAGTGAAGGTGGAGGAAAATAAGTTAGGTATGGAGGAACTCAGAGACAATGGAGACAGTGGTGTTGCCTGGGAATTGCACATAGTTCAACGTATTCAAAGCATCAAAGGCCAACGTTAGGATTGTTTGAGGGGGAGGATCTAGAGATTTTCTTCTCTCTGCATTCATCACCTTCATCAACACATATTATTGAGCACCAACTATATGCTAGGAACCATGATAAGTGTTTGGGATATGGGCAATAGATGGCACGTTCCAGGTGTGTTAGACATTTTTACTATCCAAACTTCTGGAGGGAAGAAGTGTGTGATAGATGTGCAAGAGGCCTCGCAGGTGCGGTTCAGGGACTCCTGGCATGCAACACTCCTAGGGAGGCTGAGCCTTTGATAGAGTCAGTAGAGAACACCAAATATTGAGGAGCCAAGCAAAGGGATCCTGGCTAAACCAAGCCTAGTACATAAGTCCCTAGAGCCAGGAGGTGCTACTGAGGTCAACACTTGGCACAGCATGGAGGTATGTCAGTCTTCTATTGCTGCGTAACAAGTCAGGACAAACTCAGTGGCTGAAAACAACACCTACCTATTAGCTCATAGTCCTGCAGATCAGGGTCCAGCAGACCCCGTGGGGTTTCCACAAGGCTAACGTCAGTGTATCAACCAGGCTGTGCTCTTATCTAGAAGTCCTGGGAAGAACCCACTTCTCAACCCATTCAGGGTGTTGGCAAAACCTAACCCCTTGTGACCAAAGGGCTGAGCTGCGTGTTTCCTTGCTGTCAGCCAGTGCCCCTGCTCTGTACCTGGATGCCACCCAAGTTCCCTCTCAAGGGATCCCTCCCATCCTCAGAGCCAGCAACTGTGCATGGAGCCCCCTAGAGCTTTGAATCTAGCTTCTCTGTTCTCAAAGGCCCGTTAGACCAGGTCCACCTAGACAGTCCCCCACTCTAAAGGTTCACTGTGCCATGAAGCAGAACACAATCACAGGAGTGAATTCTCATCACATTCAGAGGTTCCAGGGATTAGGGTGTCACTGGGGGACTTTCTCTGTTAGTCAGCTTTAACTAAAATACTTCTTTGGAAAGAAGACGGTTTTAGTTAGGCACACAGTTTTGGAGGTTCACAGTGCAAGATGGGGCAGCTACATCAGGCCGGCATCTGAAGAGGGCAGTGAGTGGAAGAACACATTCTGACAGCCTCCTGGAAGGAGTGGCTTTGCACCCTTTGATTGCACACATTCAGAGAGGATCTCCTTCCCACACTCGACTTCTGCCAACTCCTAGGGGATTCCAGGGCCCACGGTTCCTTCAGGGCTAGCTGCTTTCCTGATTTGGATCAACCTGTGAATCTTCTCACTGTCCCCATGAAGTGTCCCTGTTGTGTCTCATGATCTGGAGCTCAGTCCTATTCTACAATTGACATATCCCAAATGTAACAGCCAGAGCTGGGCCAGGACAAACCCAGGAGCCTAGAACTCAATGTAGGTCTCCCAAGTGGGTGGCAGGGACCCAGGTACTTGAGCCATCACCTGCTGCCTCTCAGGTGCACATTAGCAGGAGGTTGGAATCAGCAGCCAAGCTGAAACTGGAACCAGACACTCCAATATGGATTGCGGGCATCCCAGCCTTTACTGCTGCTATGGTTGGTGCCCACCTCTCCCCTTTCTTGTGTGGGGTAATTCCATTTTCCAGACCTTCTTTTGTACAACTGACACCTTGCCTAAAGCTTTGGTGTCATCACCTGCAAGGATTTACCATATTGAATCCTGAAATCAAAACATCCCTCTTCCCAAGCCTCTGTCTTGTGGTGGGAGTGGTGGTTGGGGGTGTTTTCCTCTTGTAGCTTCATGTGCCATGGGCAGAAGTACCAAGTCCAAGGGGGACACAGGATAAAGACACCTCCCCAGGCAGGGATGAGGAGGGTGGGAACCAGATCCCAGTTGAGAGGAAGGGTTTTATTAATAAAGGGAGAAGACAGCAAGGCCAGTGTAGGAAGTGAGCAGAAGACTTATGTTAGTGGAAAGGAAGAGGAGCCAGCCTCCTGCACTCTGTTGACAGGAAATGCAGTGAGGTGCAAGGGTGGGCGTTATTTGGTTGTTTCTTGCCCAATCACTAGAGCTTTTTGGCTGGAGGGGAGGGCTGTCCAGGTGGAGGGTGTTAACTATCAGAGGGACCTAAGGGCCAACTTGTAAAAGGTATGGAATGCAAGGCTATCGCTTCCACAGGCAGCACCTTGGTGTGTCAGTTTGTGCTTCCAAGGTCATTTTTATTAACTTAACTTGTATGTTTGTAAGTCTGTCTTGCGATTACCCAAAAGCTGGTCTTACACCCATGCACACCTACACACACACACCACACACACACACACACATACACACACACCTCCAATTCACAAAAGAGCAACTGATTGCATTCCGCTCCCCTTGGCTTGGTGATTTCCGGTTCCCAGCAGTAGAACTGTCACGGGGAGGCAGCGTGTTGCATGTGATTGATGGCTCCCAGCTTCCATTCCCACCCATGACTGGGCCTTCCTTTACTGCAAAGGCTTGCGAGAGCTGTAACCTATCTTTTGCAGCACCCCCTGCAGTTAGGACTCCGGAAGATGTAAACACGTCCTATCAAATTAGATTCGCTGATGAGAGATTTGAAAGATAGAAGAGAGCCAGGGCAGCCCCCCCCCCCCGCCCCGCCCCGCCCCGTGCTGCTGTTGGGACTGTGCTGGGAGGCAGGGTCAGCGAGGGGCGGGGACCTGCAGCAGCAGGCAGGTGTGCTGCCTCCAGATCCACCAGGACCCAGTGGGTCTTGTGGCCAAGGAGGTAGAGGTGCTACCGGATCCCCAGATGACAAGCTTGGGGTGAATTCTGAAACTGAGCCATCTCATTAGGAGCCTCCCAATTAGGGAGGAATTGAAGCTCAGTTCTGGGTGCCAAGAGAGTGTTCCATTCCCAGCCCTTCTAACAATTACATAATTATTTATTTATTGAAATATTATGGGTAGCTTTTTTTAAAAAAATATTGATTTTGGGGGCTGGCATTGTGGCATAGCAGATAAAGCCACACCTACAATGCCAGCATCCTATATGGGTGCTAGTTCAAGTCCCAGCTGTTTCACTTCTGATTCAGCTCCCTGCTAATGCGCCTGGGAAAGCAGCAGAAGATGGCCCAAGTGCCTGGGGGCCCTGTACCCATGTGGGAGACCTGGAAGAAGCTCCTGGCTCCTGGTGTCTACCTGGCCCAGTCCTGGTCGTTATGGCCATTTGGGGTATGAACCAGTGGATAGAAGATCTCTTTCTCTCTCTGTGTCTCTCTCTTTGTAACTCTCTCAAATAAAAAATATATTTCTAAAAAACGCGTTTATTGATTTGAAGTGCAGCAGCCAGGACAGGAACCAGTGCTCCCATGGCCATAGTGTAATCGCTGGGCCACACCACCAGCCCCTGGGTAGCTTCTGTGTCCCGCTCTGAACCTTGACTTCTGCAGCAGGAGGATATGCAAGGAGAGCTTTTTGGTAAATAGACTCTCAAAAAATGTGCTTCTGCTTGGCACGAAGCTGTGGTGAATGGAGGGGCCCAGAGTCAGCCGCCTCTTAGCTCAGGGGCGTCCCTAGGATGCTTCCAGAGAGTGCTACATCCACCCTTAGTAGCAGAGGGGAGGATTAGACAGTCCGTGAGCAGACGCTCACACAGTTTCAGGAGGGGTGTGTTGACTTTCGTGCATGCCTGAAAAAACACATAGGGAAGAGCATGCGCTGTGGTGCAGCGAGTTAAGTCCTCATTTGGGATGCCCTGAGCCTACTGGAGTGCCGGTTCAAGTCCCCGACTCTCTGCTTCCGATCCATCTTCATGCTAATGCACACCCTGGGAGGCAACAGATAACAGCTCAAGTGCTTTGGTGCCTGTCAACCCACATGGAAGACCAGCATGGAGCTCCTGGCTCCTGGCTCCTGGCCTCAACCTGGCCCAGCCCTGGGTATTACAGACATTTGGGGAGTGAACCAGCAGATGGAAGACGCATCTCTCTCTCTCTCTCCCTCTCCTTCTCTCTCTACCACTCTTTCAGATAAATAAAATATTTTTTTAAAAATAAAAATAAGTAAGTGGCATATCAGACTTCATTTCATGAATCAGGGGCTTCATAAACATTGTGTTTTAGGGTCAGGCTAGAGTGGGGCTAGTCAGTACTGTGACAAAACATGTTAATTAGTGTACTGAAAACTAGAAACTAAATAACGGACAGGTCATATGCAGATTTGGCAAAAGTCATGAGAAAGGTATTCAAACAACTGAAGTTTGGGAAACCCTCTCTTACTCAACCTAAGGTGGCCCCTCCCGGTCAGGAAGGGGAGGAGGCAGCTGGGATCATAAATCCATTCTCCAGCCCGTACTGGGTCCCCGCCCCCAGAGACCACTGTTCTTTTAAGCTCCAGCAATTACTGAGAAGTCAGTCCTGCCACATCCTGGAGAAAACGCCCCGCACCCGTGGGCTCTCACGTGTCCAGACCAATGAGCCCGTGAACAGGACCGGAGGGTGGGGTGAGCAGGAGACGCTGCACGCTGAGCCAGGCTCCTGGAACAGCACGTCTTCAGCGCAAGTTCAGAGATGCCAGACGTGGGTGTGTTTGTTCCAGAGACTTAACTAGAGTGAAAGGGAGGGTGAGAAGCCAGGAGTATTGTCCACGGAGGAAAAGCTGATAAAGGCATCTCCCAAGAGTCCCCGCCAAAAGCCACCAGCCCCAGACATACTAACAAAATAAGGGGCCGGCTAGGAGCCACCGCACCTCTCTGTCCCCGTTTTCATTCCCGAGACCTCAGAAGAGATCTGCAGATAGATGACTCCAAATCGAATGAGTACAAATGGCAAGCACTCAAAGGCTGTGCCTTGATAACACTTGACTGCAACAGCAGAGATAAGATGAGAAACCGGACTAAAGGACATTTAGAAAACAAGGACCTAACAGGTCAGTGGTCTCCAAGAGCCTGTCTACTGACCAGTGTCTGGCTCACTGCAGAATCATCATTTCCACGGAGAAGGGGTGTGTGGTTTAAAATCATGTACTCCAGGGCCAGCGTTGAGGCACAGTGGGTAAAGTCCCTGCTCTCGACCTCTGATCCAGCTCTCTGCTGTGGCCTGGGAAAGCAGCAGAGGGTGGCCCAAGTGCTTGAGTCCCTGTACCCACATCGGAGACCAGGATGAAGCTCCTGGCTCCTGGCTTTGGCATGGCCCAGCTCTGGCCTTTATGGCCACTTGGGGAGTGAACCAGCAGATTGACAATTCTCTCTCTCTCTCTCTCTCTCTCAAATAAATAAACCTTTAAAAAATAGCAAAATTATATATTCCCTGTTACCATCTAGAGAGGATTCTGATTCAGGCTGGAGACGGACTCCTGGGATTGGCGGTCTTAACAGACTGCCCCCACATCCCATGTGGTTCCAATGCTCAGTTGAGTTTGCAAAGTATTTTTTGAGCTCCTGTGCCTCATATCTAGTTGCTTCCTCCCTTTTTCCTACCAGCCCAGCCTGGCCCGTTCCTTCACAATGGTTTCCTCCAACAACTCTCAAACTCATCTCTCTCCCTCTCTCTCCTCTCTCTCTCTCTCTCTCTCTCTCTCTCTCTCTCTCTCTCTCTCTCAATACTGCAGCCACGTCAGTGATTGTAATGCACAGGAAAATCATACAGCAAGTAAAAAGACATGGGAATTAGTGTTAAAAAAGAGCTTCACCTCTTAAGAAAAGTCATTTAACCTCTCAGGCTTTCTTTTTCATCTTCCAAATGAAGGGCTAGGATCAGGCATTTGGCACAGCAGTTAAAATGCTGTTTGGGATGCCCACATCCCATTTGGGGTGCATGGGTTTAAGCCCTGGCTCCACTCTTCATTCCAGCTTCTCATGAATACACACCCTGGGAGGCAGCAGCTAATGGCTCAAACACTTGGGTTCCTGCCACCCACATGGGAGACCCAGATGGAGTTCCTGATTCCTGATGTCAGCCTGGCCCAGCCTTGGCTGTTGCAGACATTTGTGGAATGAGTCAACGGACGGGAGATTCCTCTTGTTCTATTTCTCTCTCTGTCTCTCTGTCTTCATGCCTTTCAAATAAATAAAAAAAATTATAAAACTACTCATCACACCAATTAGCTAACTTAAAAAAACAAGAAGGGTCAATGAGTATGCCTAGATCATGGGACTGTGGTAAAGATCAGACAGGAGTATTGATTCAGGCGCCTATACTTATGCTCAAGTTGAGCCCATTATTCCCATGCACAGAGATGTCGAGGAGCTACCAGAGACATGTTTGTATCTACTCTTTGGAAATTTTCTCTTTCGCTGTTCTGCAGAAGGCTGGACGATAATGAGTCCCAGGTTGCACAGGGTCAGGGTGGGTGGCCTCTGCCTTAGATTAAGCCAGTCAGACCCTCTTTTGGGAGTTTGAATTCTGAGCGGGGATTTGGGGATGAGAGGTTTGAAGTCAAGTCCCAAGTTCATCCCCTGCAGACCCCTGCTCACTGGTCCGTTTCCCCTTCACTCCTAGAAACTCCCCGGCATCCCTCCAACTGATTGCTCTTGTTTCAGTAAACCTAGAGTTGGTTCTCGACTCCTGAGGCCAAGAAGCTGTAAGCCCACTGCCCGCAGAATTAAACGTGGCGTTCTCAGCCTTACAGATCCCCCACACCCTGTTTGCATCTCAGTGGCCCCAGCAGTTTAATGCTCTTTGGTAAGAGTCTCCTACATGTGGGTGATCAGACTTTTCGCATTTGTTGAGCAAGCGGGCTGTCTTTGTTGTCATCTCTGTAAGCCCTCAAAATCTAGTGTAGACTGGATTTAATACATTTTAACTGGATTTAATTGACAACTGGCTCTGATGTTTAAAAATGATTTCTTTTTTGTTTCTTTGCTTTTGTTTTTAAGATGACATTTCTTACTTAGCCATTTAGAAATGGTTCTGGGAGAGGCTGGCACTGCGGTGCAGTAGGTGAAGTTACCACCTGAGACACCAGCATCCCATATGGGCACCGGGTGGAGTCCTGGCTGCTCCACTTCCGATCCGGCTCCCTGGGAAAGAAGCGGAAGATGACCCAAGTATTCAGACTGCTGAATCCTATGGGAGGCCCGATGGAGCCCTTGGCCCCAGACCTGGATGTTGCAGTCACCTGGGGAGTAAACCAGCAGGTGTTAAGATCTTTCTGTCTCTCTGTCACTCTACCTTTCAAATAAATAACTCTACCTGGGGCTGGCGCTGTGGCTCACTAGGTTAATCCTCTGCCTGAAGCACCGGCATCCCATATGGGCGCCGGGTTCTAGTCCTATTGCTCCTCTTCCAGTCCAGCTCTCTGCTGTGGCCCGGGAGTGCAGTGGAGGATGGCCCAAGTGCTTGGGCCCCTGCACCCACATGGGAGATCAGGATCAAGAGGAAGCATCTGGCTCCTGGCTTCGGATCGGCGCAGTGCCGGCCATGGTAGCCATTTGGGGGTGAACCAACGGAAGGAAGACCTTTCTCTCTGTCTCCTCTCTCTCACTGTCTAACTCTGCCTGTCAAAAAAAAAAAAAAAAAAAAAAAGATAAAGGACCCACTGCCTCTCAGGCAGCTCAACCCCTCTGGGTTATGTCAGGGTGGTCAATAGGTTGTTTGTACTCTTAGGACATCCTGATGACTAGGAAACCTCACTCATAAGTGTTATGGTCTGGGAACTTTTTATCCCATGTGGGTGTGGGATCCCAAGCACTTGGGCCATCTCTGCTGCTTTCTCAGGTGTATTAGCAGGGAGCTGGATCTGAAGATGAGCAACTGGGACATGAACCAGTGCCCATATGGGATGCCAGGGCTGCAGGTGACAGCTTACTCATGAGGCCATAACACCAGCCCCATGGTCTGGGAACTTAAATCAGGTGGGGTCTGTGTGTGTGTGTGACTGTGTGTGTGTGACTCTGTGTGTGTGTGCGTGTGTGTGTGTATCTATGGGAAAACTATTAGTATTGAATTTGCTTCCCCTGCTTCCCCTTTCTTATCTGCACTTCTCCTTCTGCCACTGTTATTAGTTACTGAGCCATTGCTATCTGGGGCTGCATTCACCAGGTTTTTTATTCCCTGATAGTGGAGAAAGGTAATGATTAATATAATTTTTCCTTCAAGAATGATACAATGAACCAGTCTGCCTTGGAGTCCAATGAACTCTGGTTTCTTTGTTTCTTTTTGTAAGATTTATTTATTTGAAAGGCAGAGTGATGGAGGGGGGACAAGAGGGGAGAGAAAAGAGAGAGAAAGTGATCTTCCATCCACTGGTTCACTCCCCCAAATGATTGCAACAGCCGGGGCTGGACCAGGCCTGGGCCAGGACAAAGCCAGGAGCCTGGAACTCCATCCAAGTGTCCCACAGGAGAAACAGGGGCCCATGCACTTGGGTCATCTTCTGCTGCCTTCCCTGGGTGCAGGAGCACGGAGCTGGATTGGAAGTGGAGCAGTCAGGACTGAAACCCGCGCGCTGATGTGGGATCTGGCATTGCAAGCAGTGTGATTTAACCTGCTGGGTCCCAGTACTGGCCCTGATCCTGGGTTTCCGTCCTGCTCTGGTACCTGCTAGCAGCTCACTTCGGGCAAGCTATCTCTCTCTCAGACTTGGTTTCTTCACCTGTAGAACAAGGACAGCGATGCTGGCCCCCAGCCCCTGGGTGTTGAATCTGTTGGCCGTTGGTGGCTTGGACCCTTGCCATGGTGCTAACAGCACCCAGTGGGTTGTTGTGAGGGCCAAGCCTATGGAAAAGCTTTAGAGTAGTGCTTGGTGCTGGCAGGTGTCCCATAAACATTTCTTTCCCTTCTCTTCACCTCTTCCCTAGCACCACGTGTCCATTCTCCACTCCAGGCCTCCAATCACATTGTATACAGGCTTATGTGGATGTCTGTGTACATCAGACACACAGTGTTAATACATAAGCGTGTTCCGTGTGCCTAGTCACTCCTTCGATCAATGGATACTTACTGAGAATCCATTTGTGCCAGGCACAGCGACAAACCAGTCAGACCAGTTCTCTGTTCTCCTGGAACTTCCTTTCTAGCAGGGGAGATGTGAGAGGGAGGGACAGGTGCCCGGGACCAGCAGGTGAGAGGAAGCATCTCTGTAAAGGGGCCTCTGAGAGGGCACAGCACGGTCCAAAGCCCTAGAGCAAGAACAGAGTGCATTCGAGGAGCAGAAGAGTCTGGTGGCCAAGAGTGAGAGCGAGAGGGTGGGAGGGGTAAAGCCAGATCACACGGCAGCCCTGCTGCCTGTGGTGAGAAGTTGAGCCAGAGATGTGGAAGCAGGGAAGGTATGGAGTCCAACTTCAGTTTAAGAGCAGCACTTTAGGGGCCGATGCTGTGGCGCAGCGAGTTAATGCCCTGGCCTGAAGCACCGGCATCCCATATGGGTGCCAGTTTGAGACCTGGCTGCTCCGCTTCCCATCCAGCTCTCTGCTATGGCCTGGGAAAGCAGCGGAAAATGGTGCAAGTCCTTGGGCTCTTGCACCCACGTGGGAGACCTGGAAGAAGCTCCTGGCTCCTGGCTTTGGATCGGCACAGCTCCAGCCGTTGCAGCCAGCTGGGGAGTGAACCATTGGTTTGAAGACCTCCCTCTCTCTCTCTCTCTCTCTGGCTCTCCTCTCTCTGTGTAAATATGACTTTCAAATAAATAAGTAAATCCTAAAAAAAAAAAAAAAAAAAAAAGAGAGAGAGAGAGAGAGAGCAGCACTTTGGATTGCCAGAGGCCAGGATGGAAACAAGTCCATGTGATCACAATGCACACGTAGCACCAGACACATGTCTGCACATGTCGTCTTAGTCCAGTTTGTGCTGCTACCTGACACTGGATAATTTCTTATGGTTCTGAATATCAAGGAGTCCAAGGCCGAGTGTCCATGTCCAGTGAGGGCCTCTCATTGTGCCAGGAATGCACTCCCCAGATAACGGCATTAGTCCCTCTTACAGGGATCGCTTCTCCAGGATGCCCTGGGGATTAAGTTTCCAACGCGTGATTTTTGGGGACACACTCAGACCATGGCACTCTGGAGCAGTAAAGGAGCTCTGGCCCAGAGGCACGTGAATGTCCGAGAGTCACCAGCCTCGGGAACACCTGCATCGTGTGGTCATCTGGGGCCCAGGACCCGCAGCCACCAGGGACAACAGAATCAGAATCTCACAGGCAGGGACCAGGCTACTGGTGTCCTTACAAAACAGCTTGGGTATTTTATGTGTATCCAGAGTGGGAAACCCTAGTGTCTGGGTGATCCCTCTCTCTGCTGCCACACTTTGCCCATGTGGGCCATCCTATCACTGTGCCATCCTGTTCCAAACAGCATTCAGGGAGTTCCCCTGCACACCCACCCTTGTGGGTCCCACCAGCTCCCCCATTCTGCTGATGTCACCTCTCCCTCACCCACCAGCACCCAAGGCAAATCCTGGTGAAGGAACCCTGGGTGGGGAAGGGAGGAGTTGCCAGGCTCTGGGCATCCCTCCACCCTCATGCAGGGCCTGTCTCTCAGGTTCCAGTATCCAGAGGCACTGGCACGTGGCACTCAGTGTGCAGGGACAGTGACTAGCAGAGGTCAGGGAGGTAAATGATGACAGCCTATACTCTCTGCATGACCAGGGAATTTCAGAACTTTAGGGACTTGAGCATAAATAGTCTCATTCTAATTTAGCCATGGGTTGGCGGAGGAGGGAGCCAGACACTAAGTATAGTCATCCCTGTATTTCTGGAGCATTCTTAGAAGCTCAAGAGGGGGCCAGGGAGCCCAATCACCTACATTCCACAGGCTCTGTGTTACATAATTTACAATCCTCCTAAAAGCGCCGTAAAACAGATGTCTTGTTCTCATTTAAAGACTGGGGAACTGAGGCTCCAAGAGGTCAAAGAACTTGACCAAGGTCACAGCCAGTCAGTGCTGAGGGCCTGATGCACCAAGGTCCATGGGCCTCGCATGAGACGGAGTTCACACGCGGCCGTCATGGCGCTGCATTCCCTCTCAGTGTCCTTCTCTGGAATGTTTGAGCAGAGGGAACATCAGCATCACCTCTCTCCCCCGACGCCCATGTGAGACCAGGAGGTTTCTGTCCTGGCTGATCCCTGCCACCCCTTGCCCATCACCTTATGATGCCTCCCCCCACCCACAGACACCCCCAAGTGCCTTCTACCATGGCCCAGCTCCTTCTCTCCTCTTCCTTCCCATGTTCCCCACAAACTCAGGCCATAGCCCAGAGCAACTCTAAGGTCACACTCATAGGCTGACAGGTTGTCCATTAGGGTTGCTGGTCTCGAAAGGCTGATGATGTCTTTATCCAGGTTGCTGTGACTTTGCATGCTGATTTCTTAACAGTGAGAAATTTCCCAAGCACCCCAGGCCCACGGTGATCCCCCCTTTACAAGCACAGAATTAGTGGGGACTTGGGAAACAAACCTATCCTGTAATATTCTCTTGCTGTTGAGAGATACAAGGATATTGTCTGACTAACCACCACCGCTACCAACTCACCCCAATTAAACTAAGGGTCTATGTTTCATACTTCATTAGTGTTCTTCACTATCCAATACAGAACACAAAACATGGTTGTTCATGCATCCTTGTTTACTGATTGGCTGACCCTGCGGTATGCAAGGACCACCAAATTTATCCCTGAAAATTGGCTCCATATTGCTCAGTTCTTTGTTTCTACATCTCAAATGGCTGAGAGGAGCAACTTAGGAGGGAAGGTGGTTTATTTGGCTACAGTGTGGAGGTTCACAGTCCACGCTCAGACATTGGTTCATGCATCTGGCGAGATGGGAAGATGGTGGAGACAGAGACAGGAAGCAAGCTCTTCTACACTCGTGTGGTCTCTCCTTATAATGCCATCATGATCTGACCATGGGGTTCCGCCCTGGTACTTTCATCCAATCCAATTCCTTCCCAAAGTCCCCACTTTCAGACTCCATAATTGGATCAAGCCTCCACCCTAAACCATCAAACACTAGCATTAATCCATTAACAGTTAACATAAGACTTTGGGGTTTAAACATCTGCACGAGTCTGGGGAGTCAACCCCTGCTCATCTATAACATCCCCACGTCTACGCTTGGCGCTGACGTCTCTGTCTCAGGTGCTCTTTCCTCAGTTAATTCCCACAGAAAACCTAGACAGCCTTATTCTCATCTCATAGCCCTGGAAGTTCAAGGTCAGAAAGGGCCAGTAAGTTGCTCCAAGTAAGACAGTGAGTAAAGAATGTGATTGGGATTAGACACAGGCGTGCCTGGCCACCAGGCGTCCTGGCACATGGTGGCATTTATTCATGTGCTTCACCTCAACCAGTCTTGAGGCTCCTCAAGGTGGAGATCGGGTTTGCGTTCCCCACAGTCCTTAGCACAGAACCTCGTATAGGGCAGTTGCATAGTAAATGTTTGCTCACTAAATTGTCAGAGGAAGTTTACCCTGATTACCAATTGGGTGAGAACCAGTGCTGGGGAAAGGGGAGGTGTTTGCACAGTGATAAGGCCTGGGTGCCTGATGGGGTGCCCCATGTCCTGGGCAGTGACCAGGAGTGGAGCAGCATGAGATGCCCTGCCCTGCCAGGGGCCAAGGAAAGGATTAAGAGTGGCAGGAGACCTGTGCTCTCCTGGAGGGTGGGGGTGGCATCCCAAGGGCTGATCGTGGTTGATGCCCTGGCTTGGCCTACACGTTTCCCCCACCAGAAGGAGCTACAGAGACAGGCAAGGAAGAGGGGCAGAGGCTCCTAATGGATACAGGGGTCACTAGAGGCAGTGGGAGAAGCTGACCGGGAGGACTGGGTTTGAGAGACCCTCGGACAGGTGTAGGACTTAAAGGCACTCAAGCAGATGGAGGGAAACCTGGTCTGATTCAGCTCCTCTGAGAAAAGGAAATTTTCTTGGAGGACTCAAACCAAGATGGCAATGGAAGAACACAGTCGGAAGGCATTGGAAAAGATGGATGGAGGTGAGGAAGCTGAGAGACGAGGTTCAGGGATTGCTTTGGAGAGACTGCTAGGGCTGATGAGGGGTTCAGGAATGCTTCTGGGGTGATGCAGAGGGGCAGGGTAGCAATGGAGGCAGGGCACAAGGTGACACAAGTGACACTCCACATCCTGCTTGCCATTCCCTGGCAGTAGGACTTTGGACAAGGTACTTAACCTGTCTGACTCTCAGCTTCCCTATGCATAAAATGAGAGCCAACAATACCAGATGCCTGAATCCATGGAGGTAGAGAGAAAATGAGACGAAGTGTGTACTGAGCTTAGCACAGGGAGCCTGGAGGAGAAGAAGACCCAACCACTGTCGGTAATAATTGATGATGGTGTGAAGCTCAGGGCATGCTCCCGGGAAGGAAAGATCGAAGAGTACAAGGAGCCTTCCAAAAGGTCAAGGAAGATGTGTGTTATAAAAAAAAAAAAATGCATAGGTTTTCATTTTCCTTGTACCCAAATAAACTTATCTTGTAATCTTTTTTTCTGTTTTTTTTAATTTGAGAGGACAGAAGACAGAGACACTGCGAAATAGGGAGAGAAAAGGCTCCAGATACTGGGAGCTGGGAACTCAGTCCAGGCCTCCCATGCGGGTGGCAGTGACCCATTTACAAGAGCCAAACTGCTGCCTCCCAGGATGCATTGACAGGAAGCTGGAATTGGAAGGTGAAGCGGGGATTGAACCCAGGCAGTAGAGTGTGGGCTGCAAGTATTTTAACCGCTGGGCAAAGCAGCCAGCCCTAAGCTTACCTTTGAGTTCATTTTCCACAAACGTTTTGAAGTACTCTCATATAGTGAAAAGATAAGCCACTGCCCAACTGCTCTGTTTCATGGCAGCCTAAATTTACTGGGTGCATACCATGTACCAGGTACTGTTCTAAGCATTTTACAGTCATTACTGCATTTGATCCTCACACAACCTTAGGAAAGAAGTGCTCCAATGATCCTTTTTTTTTTTTTTTTTTTTTGGACAGGCAGAGTGGGCAATGAGAGAGAGAGACAGAGAGAAAGGTCTTCCTTTTGCCGTTGGTTCACCCTCCAATGGCCGGCGCGCTGTGGCCGGCACACCGCGCTGATCTGAAGGCAGGAGCCAGGTGTTTCCTCCTGGTCTCCCATGGGGTGCAGGGCCCAAGTACTTGGGCCATCCTCCACTGCACCCCCGGGCCACAGCAGAGAGCTGGCCTGGAAGAGGCAACCGGGACAAAATCCAGCGCCCCGACCGGGACTAGAACCCAATGTGCTGGTGCCGCAGGTGAAGGATTAGCCTAGTGAGCCGCAGCGCCGGCCTCCAATGATCCTAACACAAGGAAGCAGCAGCTCAGAGGGTTCAGGTAGTAGCCTGAAGTCACAGTTAGTGGATGGCAGAGCTTGGATTTGATTGGTAACAGAACTCAGGCATCCTAGCTTCAGAACCACACACTTAAATCCTACTTCCCGTCAGCTCACATACACGTGTGACAGCTGGAGATAGAGAACAGTTGTAATGCTCACAGCATGCCCCTGGTCCTTCACGTTGCAGGCGCATGAGAATCTCCCAGGGCGATGACTTAAAATGCATGCTCCTGGGCCCTGTCCCCAGAAAGCCTGATGCTCTGGCAGCAGTGATGGCGGAGGCAGGGGCAGGAAGCACAGAAACTGGTATTTTTAATGCCTTGGGTGACTCTAGAGGTGGTCTAGAGGGAGAGGGAGGAGACACAGGACAGGAGTAACCAGATGGCCTGAGGTGGAGGTGGGGGGTCATGTCTGGATGCTGTGAAGGGACAAGGCCTTTGGGACCAGGAAGCCCTCATCCTGGGCCTTAAGGAGGGGTAGGATTTTGTACAGCCCTGGACACTTCTCCATTTGGAGGCTGTATTGGGTTGAATTATGTCTTCCCAGAAAGACACATTGAGTTCAAATTCCTGGAGGCTGTGAAGGTGACATTTGAGAAAAAATCTTTGCAGATGTAACTCACTTGAGGATCTTGAGATCATCCTGGATGATCTGGGTGGGTCCCAGGTCCAGTAGATTATGTGCTTATAAAGGACATGGAGGCAAGAGCGATGAGAAGAGAGAAGACCAGGTGAAAGCAGAGGCAGGGATCCAAGTGATGCAGCCATAAGCCACGGAGTGCCTGGTTGGTGGTTATTTGTTATGGGAGCCTTAGGGAATTAATACAGAGGCTTTCATCCTCACCACCTAGGCCGCCCTGGGGAGGACTTTGCAACTTGACTCCGAGCTGTGGAGGTCACAGCCTGCAGACATCCAGGACGCAGAGCCTCGGAGGAAGATGGGGAGGCGCAACTGTTGCTGAGAGAGTGTCGTCCCTCTTGGGAACTTGCCCCTCCACTGTGACTCTTGTAAGGCAGGCTTGAGTCAGAGTCTCTGTCCTCGGTCTCTGCCTTCACATTGTACATAGACGGAAGTCAACACCTAGACAGCTTAAATATCAGCCCAAGGCCATCCAAGGAGTGGCGGCAGGACAGAGCCAGGACTCCCATCTAGGGCACAAGCTCCTGTCCTTACCTGCTCTGTGCCACTAAAGCCCTGGTTGTGATGCTGCTGCAATGTGGCTTTATTTTAACTTGGAGTTGGTTGACTCTGATGGCTTTGCCTGGTGTTGGTCTTCTTGTCCCTGATCAGCATGTGGGAGAAGTGAGAAGCCTTTGACCTCTGGCTTAGTGCTCGGAGAGTTTCCTTCCCCATGGCTCTACCTTCTGCTTTAGGGATGCAAGATGAGCTATCTTCGGAAGCTGTCATCCAAAATGCAGAAGTTGGCCATCTGTAGAAGTGACAGCACTGGTTGTGGTTTGTGAAACACCACATGTTGGAGAAGTGTGTCTTTAGGAAGGTTATTAATACTTCCTTCATCCACGTGCCACCATGATTTTCTGCAAGGGAGAAGGAAAAGGCTCCCCCGTGTGCCTGTGGAGAGGGCTTCCTCCTCCGCTAAGCCCTGGCTTCCCATTCCTTCCTCTTTGCTAACACTTGAGTTGGCAGCATGTGGCCAGGGCAGGACTGAGCCTTACCGCAGGGACTGCACTGCCAGATGACAGATTTTGGGTTGTGTTCTAGGTGCACGCGTGGCAGGGCTGCAGCAGGAGAAATGGGATGGAAGTCAAACTGAGAGGCTTATCAAGAGCATGCCGCTTGAAAGGCAGGGAAAGGTTAGAATCTGAAACAGGAATGAGGAAGCGTTAGGCTGGAGCATTGTGTTCCAACCCTGGATGCAGACTGATCACAGGGAGTTAAAAAAAAAGTCCCAATGAGGGTGGGTGTTTAGCCTAGCATTTAAGACATCTGCTGGCCGGCGCCACGGCTCAATAGGCTAATCCTCTGCCTTGTGGCGCCGGCACACCGGGTTCTAGTCCCGGTTGCCCCTCTTCCAGGCCAGCTCTCTGCTGTGGCCAGGGAGTGCAGTGGAGGATGGCCCAAGTGCTTGGGCCCTACACCCCATGGGAGACCAGGAGAAGCACCTGGCTCCTGCCTTCGGATCAGCGCGGTGCGCCGGCCGCAGCGCACCAGCCGTGGCGACCATTGGAGGGTGAATCAACGGCAAAAGGAAGACCTTTCTCTCTGTCTGTCTCTCTCACTGTCCACTCTGCCTGTAAAAAAAAAAAAAAGACATCTACTGGGGCCAGCGCTGCGGCATAGTGGGTAAAGCCACCGCTGACTTCAGATCAGTGCAGCTCCAGCCGTTGTGGCCAACTGGGGAGTGAACCATCGCATGGACGACCTCTCTTTCTCTTTGCCTCTCCTCTCTCTGTGTAACTCTGACTTTCAGATATGACATCTACTTCCCATATCACAGTACCGGAGTTTGACAACCAGCTCTGGTTGTGCCTCCAGCTTCCTGCCAATGCCAACCCCAGGAGGCAGTGGTGGTGACACAAGTAACTGAATTCCTACTGACCACATGGGAGACCTGGATTGAATTCCCAGCTTCTGTCCTTGGCTCTGGCCTAACCCTGCTGCGGCAGGAATTTGGGGATGAGAGCTCTCTCTCTCTCTACCTCTCAAATAAATACATTGAATGATAAAATAGTCCCCAATGCCCAGGTTGTATCCCATGCCAGTTACATCAGAATGGCTGGTAATACAAGTCAGATGTCATTTTCTTAAAAATCTTTCAAACATTTATTCATTCATTTATTTATTTGAAAGGCAGAGTGAGAGGGAGACAGACAGAGACCTTCCATTCTGTTCATTCACTCCCCCAGCGCCCACCACAGCCAGGACTGGGCCAAAGCAGAGTAGCGCTCTGATACACAATGTGGGCATCCTAATCTGCAACTTAACCTGCGAGGCCATAATGTTGCCCTTGTGGTTTGTTTTTTTTTTTTTTTAATGATCCTCTGATGATTTTCAATGTGCAGCAAAATTAGGGACCCACAGAAACCTGCTATTCCTAGATACCACCACGATCAGGTATTCTGCTTTCATTCTTCTGGGCTGGGCCGTAGGCATGGGAGATTTTAAAAAGCTGCTCAGGGGACTCCAGCACGCAGGCGCTGTCCCAGTAGGTGATGGGAAAACAGCCCTGCAGGCAACGTCAAGGTGCCTGCAGCTGGGGCTCTGTTCCTACTGTATGGTCCATCTCTCACACGAGGAAGCTTCTGTCGCAGGAGAATGAACCTTGATGGATTTCAGAGAGGGCCAGTAATGGTGGCCACCAGTTACTGACCACTGGATGGCCAGGCAAGGAAAACACGTTGAACAGGAAATCCGACACCCTCAGGAGTGCAGGAATGCTTATCATTGTGTTGTTGTGCCCTCTAGGCAAGCAGGAGTTAGGGTCTCATAGTACTTCTTAAAAATATTTATTTACTGGGGCCGGCGCTGTGGCACAGTAAGCTAATCCTGCACCTGAGGCGCTGGCATCACATATGCACGCAGGTTCTAGTCTTGGCTGCTCCTCTTCCAATTCAGCTCTCTGCTATGTATGGCCTGGGGAAAGCAGTAGAAGATGGCACAGGTGATTGGGCCCCTGCACCCACGTGGGAGACCCGGAGGAAGCTCCTGGCTCCTGGCTTCAGATCGGTGCAGCTGCGACCGTTGTGGCCATTTGGGGAGTGAACCAGCAGATGGAAGACCTTTCTCTCTGTCTTTCCCTCTCACTGTCTGTAATTCTACCTCTCAAATAAATAAATAAAATCTTTCAAAAAAGGAGAAAACTTAAAAAATTATTTATTATTTGAAAAGCAGAACAACAGAGAGAGAGAGATACCATCCATCCACTGGTTTGTTCCCTAAGTGGCCGCAATGACCAGGGCTGGGCCAGGCCATAGCCCGGAGCTTCATCTTGGTCCCCCATATGGGTGCAGGGGCTCAAATACTCAGGCCCTTCCACTGCTTTCCCAAACACATTAGCAGGGATTTGGATCAGAAGTGGAGTAGCCTGGACTTGAACAAGGGCCCGTTTGGGATGCCAGTGTTGTAGGCAGTGGCTTAACCTGCTGTACCACAGCACTGGCCCCAATAAATAAACCTTTAAAGTAGGAATAAGTAAATTCATGTATTAACCACAAGTGCTGTGTTATGACTATAAGAGAGGGTGCTTTTTTAGAGTAGGAACTAAAAAATACACACCACGCTTTATCAAATGCAATGACAATTATATCTGAAAACCGGTCTGCAGTCAGGAGCTCCCGTGTCTATTTTCAGCTCTAATACTGAGTCACTGTGTGGCTTGAGGCAAGTCACTTAACACTTGGACCTCAGCTTCTCCATACAAAAAATGGCAATTAAAATACTTGTGGGATTGAGGAACTAGCATGTGAGCCACTACTATGTGTTCGTCCCATGCTAGGCACTTTGTATTACATTGTTGGATTTCATTCAATCATTCAACAAATATTTGTGGAGTACCCATTATGTACAGGATGTTCTACCTGGTCTCAGGCAAAAAAAAAAAAAAAAAAAAAAAAAAAGCCTTGTTCTCCCGGAGCTTAAATTCCAGAGAGGCAAGGTGATAACAAACAAGGAAAGAAATATCTGAGCCATTCTCAGACAGTGACAAGTGCTATGTGGACCACAAAACCAGGCGATGGCGATGTGACAGAAAGCAAGCTGAGGACGGGTTACTTATGAAGGGCGGGCTCTCTAGGAGGCGACACTGGAGTCAGAACGTGGATGACGGGGAGCACACTGCAGAGTCCAGAGTCCCCCAGACAAGATGAGGAAGGCTTATCATTAGTGCAAAGGCCCTGAGGCAGGTCGGAACTGTTTGGAAGGTCAGGAGGCTGCAAAGGACGGCAGGAGTGGGGAGCTGCAGGAAGTCATCAGAGTGTACGTCGCTGGAGACTAGGCAGGAGCCCGGCCACAGGGCCCTCTGGGCTGAGGCAAGGAGTCTGGATTTTATTCTAACTGCTCTGATTTACAGTTTATAAAAAAATAATCTGAGCATTTTAATAAGTATGATTAATACTCAACAGTGAAAACAGAGATAACAGTAAGAGGCTGTTGGCTTGTTGGGTGAGAGAAGCAAGCTTATCTGAGAAGGGTCTGGTAGGAAATAGTTCAGGCTTCTTGGGTCACGTAGGCTGTCACGAATTCTCTTACTCCTGCTCCTCCACCCCTTCCTCCTTTGCAGACAACTCTGTAAAGACATTCTTCGCTCCTGGGCAATACAAAAACAAGAGGCTGCATGGTGGATTTGACCTGCCTGGCTGGAGACTATCTATGGACCCCAGGTTTGGAGAGAAGTAGAAACTGGGGCAGGCATTTTGGTACAGCAGTTAAGACACCACTTGGGATGCCCCTGGGTTCAAGGCCTGGCCCTGCTTCAGATTCCAAGATCCTGCTAATGCGTACCCTGGGAGGCAGTGGCAATAGCTCAAGAACCCGGGTTCCTGCCAACTTGTGGGAGACCCACATCAAGTTCTGGTCTCCTAGCTTCAGCCTGGTTCAGCCCTGGCTGGCTGTTGAGGGCATTTGGGGAGTGAACCAGCAGAATGAAGACCTCTCTGTATCTGCCTCTGCCTCTCTGTAACTCTACCTTCCAAAAAAACAAAAATAAAAAACAATTTTGGGGCCAGTGTTGTGGCATAGTGGGTAAAGTCGCTGCCTACAGTGCCAGCCTCCCATATGGGCACTGGTTCGAGTCCTGACTGCTCCACTTCCATTCCAGCTCTATGCTATGGCCTAGGAAAGCAGTGGAAGATGGCCCAAGTCCTTGGGCCCCTGCACCTACATGGGAGACCTGGAAGATCCTGGCTCCTGGCTTTGGATCAGTGCAGCTCCGGCTGTTGTGGCCAATTAGGGAGTCAACCAGTGAATGGAAGACCTCTCTCTCTCTCTCTCTCTGCATAACTCTGACTTTCAAATAAATAAATAAATCTTTCTTTAAAAAAAGCCTTTAAAATAGAGAGAAGTAGAATGGGTCAGCATATATTCAGGACACAGAACAGACAGGACTGGCTGATGAACTGGCTCTGAGCAGAGAGGGGGAAGAGAAAGAGGGAACAAGGATGGTCTCGGTGACTGGGTGGAAGGTGGCACCATTCGCTGAGAAGGGGAAAAAGCAGATTTGGGAATGGGGAGAAGGGAAATCAAGAGTTAAGTATGAGTTGCCGATTAGTCATCAAAGTGGAGAGGGGCCTGCATTGTGGCACAGTACATTAAGCCATCGCCTGTGACATTGGCATTCCATACAAGCTGGTTCGAGTCTCAGCTGTTACACTTCTGATCCAGCTCCCTGCTAAAGTGCCTTGGAAAGCAGCAGAAGTTGGCCCACATCCTGCCACCCATTTGGGAGACCCAGATGGAGTTCTGGGCTCCTGGCTTTGGCCTGACCCAGACCTGGCTGTTGTGGCTATTGGGGAGTAAACCAGTGGACAGATCTCTGTCTCTCCCTGTCTCTCTGAAGCTCTGCCTTTCAAATAAATAAAAGAAATCTTAAAAGTGGAGACGTTGGGGCCGGTGCTGTGGCGTAGTGGGTAAAGCCGCCGCCTGTGGCGCCGCCATCCCATATGGGTGCCAGTTCAAGTCCTGGCTGCTCCACTTCTGATCCAGCTCTTTGCTATGACCTGGGAAAGCAGCAGAAGATGGCCCAAGTCCTTGGGTCCCTGCACCCACGTGGGAGACCTGGAAGAAGCTCCTGGCTCCTGGCTTTGGATGGGTGCAGCTCTGGCTGTTGCAGCCAGCTGGGGAGTGAAGCAGCAGATGGAGACCTCTTTCTCTTTTTCTGCCTCTCCTTCTCTCTCTGTGAAACTCTAACTTTCAAATAAATAAATAATAAAAAAGTGGAGATGTGTACTAGGGGGCTCATCATAGACTCCAGAGCTCGAGGACAGGTCAGGGCTGGGATCATCTCTGGGAGTTTTTGCCTACGGCTGCATTTCAAGTCCTGAGATTGGATGACATGAGCTGATGGGCAGCACATAGGTCCCTGATCCTGGGAGACTGCAACATTTAGGGTCCCACTGAAGAGACCCTTGGACCCACACTCTGGGTCAGAGTGGGACACATGACAACTGTGAAACTGCTTTCCAAAGGGGTCTCTGCATCTTCCCAGACCCCGTCTTGTCTGAGCCATGTAAATGCTCACACGAGTGGACGAGGTTTCCATCCTGCTCTCCAATTCCCCAGCAGACAGGGAGGAACTGTTTGTTGCTTTACTGTGTCCTCCAGTGGAAACAAGAATGCATTTTTCAATTAATAAAAAGTGAGACTGGGGCTGGCATTGTGGCATAAGAGCTAAAGCCACCACCTACGACACCAGCATCCCATATATGAACACGGGTTTGAGTCCCATTTGCTCCACTTCCAATCCAGCTCCTTACTAATGGCCTGGGAAAGCAGCAAAGGATGGCCTAAGTGCTTCCAGGAAGTCCTGGAACAGGCCCCTGGCTCCAAGCTTTGGATCGGCCCTGCCCCAGTCATTGTGGCCATCTGGGGAGTGAACCAGCAGATGGAAGATCTCATCGTCTCTCCTTCTCTCTGTTACTCTGACTTTCAAATAAATTAATTAATCTTTTTTTTGAATTTTTAAATTTATTTATTTATTTTTTGACAGGCAGAGTGGATAGTGAGAGAGAGAGACAGAGAAAGGTCTTCCTTTCGCCGTTGGTTCACCCTCGAATGGCCGCTACAGCTGGCGTGCTGTGGCCGGTGCACCGCGCTGATCCGAAGGCAGGAGCCAGGTGCTTCTCCTGGTCTCCCATGGGGTGCAGGGCCCAAGCACTTGGGCCATCCTCCACTGCCTTCCTGGGCCACAGCAGAGAGCTGGCCTGGAAGAGGGGCAACCGGGACAGAATCCGGCACCCCGACCAGGACTAGAACCCGGTGTGCCGGCGCCGCTAGGTGGAGGATTAGCCTATTGAGCCGCAGCGCCGGCCATAAATTTATTAATCTTTAAAAAAAGAAAAATGAGATTGGCATTGCGGCACAGTGGGTCAAGCTGCGACCTGTGATGCCTGTGTCCCATATTGGAACACTGATTGTAGTTCTGGCTGCTCTGCTTCTGATCCAGCTCCCTGCTAATGCGCCTGGGAAAGCAGCAGCAGAAGGCTCAAATGCTTGGGTCCGCTGCCACCCACGTGGGAGACCTGGATGGAGTTCCAGGCTCCTGGCTTCAGCTTGGCCCAGCACTAGTTGTTGTAGCCATTTGGGGAATGAACCAGTGAATGAAAGAGTCTCTCTCTCTCTCTCTCTCTCTCTCTCTCAGTTCTCTTTCAAGTAAATAAAATAAATAGGTAAAAATAAAGAAATAAAAATATATGCATTGTTGCTGAAACTGTACCTAAGCTCTACACACATTTGGATGAAGTACGTTTGTGCGAAACAGCTAAGCAACAATGGAAGGGATTTGCTGCTGAGCCTGCTGCTAGGAGCCAAGAAACCAGTCTTGCATTCACTGAGCTGTTATTTATGGAACCTCAGTGCCAGGCACTATCTAGGGTCAGAAGATAAAGCAGTGAACAAAACAGACAAAAATCTCCATTCTCACAAAGCAGACACTCCTCAGAGGTAGACTAGCAAGTCAGGCGTACACTACGTGAGGTAGTGGTGAGTGCTAACAGGGGAACTACGGAAGGCGGGGAGGAAGACGGGAGGTTTCGCAGGTGAGGGTAAGAATGTAAGAACAAGGAAGTTGTGGCTCAGGCAAGTTACTCAACTTCTCTGAGTCTCGGCCTCTTCATCTAAAATCAGAAAGCACAGTACCTTCTCCGGGAAGGCTCAGGCCCTCTGACCATCCACTGTAAGCCACCGGGTTTTGTTTTTTTTTTTTTTTTTTTTTTTTTTTTTTTTGTAAATATTTATTTGAAAGACAGAGATATAGAGAGAGAAGGGGAGAGAGATCTTTCATCTGCTAGTTCACTCCCAATGTGAACTGTGCCTATCAGAAGCCAGGAGCCAGGAACTTCCTTCTGGGTCTCCCACGTGGGTGCAGGGGCCCAAGCACTTGGACGATCTTCTACTGATTTCCCAGGCCACAGCAGAGAGCTGCATCAGAAGTGGAGCAGCTGGGACTGGAACCAGCGCCCATATGGGATGCCAGTACTGCTGGCAGAGGCTTAACCTTTGACTCCACAGTGCCAGTCTCAAGCTATAGGATTTTTAGGTATTGAAAAAGATTCTCTGGGGCCGGCGCCGCGGCTCAATAGGCTAATCCTCCGCCTAGCGGCGCCGGCACACCGGGTTCTAGTCCCGGTCGGGGCGCCGGATTCTGTCCCGGTTGCCCCTCTTCCAGGCCAGCCCTCTGCTGTGGCCAGGGAGTGCAGTGGAGGATGGCCCAGGTGCTTGGGCCCTGCACCCCATGGGAGACCAGGAAAAGCACCTGGCTCCTGGCTCCTGCCATCGGATCAGCGCGGTGCACCGGCCGCAGCGCGCCGGCCGCGGCGGCCATTGGAGGGTGAACCAACGGCAAAGGAAGACCTTTCTCTCTGTCTCTCTCTCTCACTATCCACTCTGCCTGTCAAAAAATAAAAAAAAAAATAAAAAATAAAAAAAAATTAAAAAAAATAAAAAAAAAAAAGAAAAGAAAAAGATTCTCTGATTGACCAAACTCTACTCAGGCTGAATGGAGCACTTGTCAACTCAACCTTGACTTTTTAAGTTTTTTTTTAAAGATTTATTTTATTTATTTGAAAGACAGAGTTACACACACACACACACAGAGAGAGAGAGAGAGAGAGAGAGAGATCTTCCATCTGCTGGTTCACTCCTGATGGTTACAATGGCCAGAGCTGCGCTGAGCCGAAGCCAGGAGCCAGGAGCCAGGAGCCAGGAGCTACTTCTGGGTCTCCCACGCAGGTGCAAGGGCCCAAGGACTTGGGCCATCTTCCACTGCTTTCCCAGGCCATAGCAGAGAGCTGGATGGGAAGAGGAGCAGCTGGGACTAGAACCGGCACCTATTTGGGATGCTAGTGCTTCAGGCCAGGGCTTCAACCCACTGCGCCACAAGGCCAGCTCCAAACTTTCAAGTTTTTATTTATTTTCATTTTATATGAAAGGCAGAGATAAAGATCTTCCATCTACTGGTTCACTCTGCAAATGCCTGCAACAGCCAAGGCCAGGCTAGACTGAAGCCAGGAGCCAAGAACTCAAGCCAGGTTTCCCACTGGGTAGGAGGGACACAAGTACCCGAGCCTTTCCAGGGTGCACATTAGCAGGAAGGCAGATGAGAAGCAGAGCCGAGACTCCAGCCAGGGACTCACATATGCACTTGCACCAAATAACCATAACCACCGCACCAAATGCCGGCTCCAGATCCCGACTTTGGAATTTCTGTGTCTTGGCATTGTCCCATTTTAGTATGAACTCAGGAAGTCACAGAGAAATATTTCCATCCACTGGTTCTCTCCTCAAATGACAACAGCTGGCACTGGGCCAAGCTGAAGCCAGAAGCCTGGAACTTCAACCAGGTCTTCCATGTGGGTGGCAGGGGCCCAAGTACTTGAGCCATCTTCCACTGCTCTCTCAGGTCATTAGTAGGGAGCAGAACAGTTGGGCCTTGAACCAGCACCCAGATACAGGATTCTGTGTCAGCAACAGCTTAACCTGCTACTCCCACAATGTAAGCCCCACCCGATATTTCTTCTTAGTAATTTTCCATCCACTGACCACACCCTGATCCTTGCTATAGTTTCCTACTTTTCCATGAATGTGGAGCTGAGCCTGATCTCTCTCCCCTATTCTCTCTGGGTTGTGGCAGTCCCAGGAGACCTATCTCCACAGTCTCTTTTGAATAGAGAAAATATGTTTCATTGATTTTTTTTTTTTTTGACAGGCAGAGTTAGACAGTAAGAGAGAGACAGAGAGAAAGATCTTCCTTCCATTGGCTCACCCCCCAAATGGCTGCTACGGCCGGAGCTACGCCGATCCGAAGCCAGGAGCCAGGTGCTTCCTCTGGTCTCCCATGCGGGTGCAGGGCCCAAGGACCTGGGCCATCCTCCACTGCCTTCCCGGGCCACAGCAGAGAGCTGAACTGGAAGAGGAGCAACCGAGACAGAATCCGGTGCCCTAACCGGGACTAGAACCCAGGGTGCTGCCGCCGCAGGCGGAGGATTAGCCAAGTGAGCCGTGGTGCCGGCCTGTTTTATTGATTTTTTTTTTTTTTTTTTTTTGACAGGCAGAGTGGACAGTGAGAGAGAGAGACAGAGAGAAAAGTCTTCCTTTGCCGTTGGTTCACCCTCCAATGGCCGCCGCGGCCAGCGCGCTGCAGCCGGTGCACCGCGCTGATCCGATGGCAGGAGCCAGGAGCCAGGTGCTTTTTCCTGGTCTCCCATGGGGTGCAGGGCCCAAGCACCTGGGCCATCCTCCACTGCACTCCCGGGCCACAGCAGAGAGCTGGCCTGGAAGAGGGGCAACCAGGACAGAATCCGGCGCCCCAACCGGGACTAGAACCCGGTGTGTCGGCGCCGCTAGGCGGAGGATTAGCCTAGTGAGCCGCGGCGCCGGCCCTGTTTTATTGATTTCTAACGAGTATTACGGATATTGTTCTTCTTCCTCAGTACAGAAGGCCCTCCGGCTCTTCAGTTTGCTCATCTGTAAAATGAGCAGATTTGTCCAGATGATTTCATGGGCTTTGTGAAAATGTCAAATGAGATCGTTAAAGTATGTGAAAATATACTTTTTTAAATCTGAATGGCAGAGGTGGAAAGTTAAGAGAGACAGAAGGACAGAAAAAGGTTTCCAATCTGCTGGTTCACTCCTCAAATGAAGGTAATAGATGGAGCTGGGACCGGGCCAGGCCAAAGCCAGGAACTCAGTCAGGTGTCTGGACCCAAACACTTGAGTCATCACCGGGTGCCTCCCAGGTGCACAGCGGCAGGAGGCTGGACTCGGGAGCAGGAGAAAGCACTGACACAGGATGCAGGAGTCCCCAGTGGCACCTTAACTACTGGGTCAAAGCACACAAATCTGTAGATAAAGGTAAGGTGGGAATTTAAAGAAAACACAAACGCGGGTATTTTATGGGTTACAAATGTCTTGGTTGGTAATGGTGGGCAGAGCATCAGAACTCCAAGTACACTGTGAAGGGGGTAACTGTTTGAACTGATGCCCTGCACTGGCAGGAGAAAGGCCAGTGCAAATGCTTGGGATGTCCTGAGTAGACCAGCGCTCTTATCACAGGTCAGGGGTAAAAAAGCAAACTAAATGTTCCTAAGTGGACATCTCATAAAATAATTATTGTATGGCCTCTGTCACAATTTTAAATGTTTAAATGTTGTTTCTTGTTTTGTTTGTGGGACTTCAGTTCCAGGAAAAGAATTAGATGGACTAAAAAGTGTTATAAAAAAAAAACCCCAACAGTAGTCCTTAAGTTACAAGGGCAAACAGCCCATCTCCTAGGTATTTCTTAGACGTTCAATAAGCATTCATCAGAGTAGACAGGAATTCCAAACGTATGTTATTCCTTGGTTAACCTCATATATTTTTCAGCTCTGCACATTTTTATACCATTCCAATGGTAATTTGTTAAATCAATAATCTTGATAAATATATATACATAGTATGATATCTGGCACACAGTAGGGAACTCAGTATTTGTGAATGAATACGTGAATGATTACCCTGTGAATCTGCTTACAATTGACTACTGAATGGTATTTGTGTATTTAAAACACATAAATGCTCGCCTTTCCTGAAAACACTCACCTGGTAAACCTGTATCATGAGCATGTCTCAGACTGGACCAAAACTGGTGATTTGTGTTAATTTTTTTGTTTACATTTTATTTGAAAGGCAGACAGAGATCTTCCATCCATGGGTTCTCTCCTCAAATGCTGGCAACAGTCAGGCCCTGGCTCAATCCAGGTCTCTGGCAGCAGGAGCCCAACTACTTGGGCCACCACCTGCTGTCTACCAGAGTGCAAGTTAGCAGGAAGCTGCAATCAGAAGTGGAGGTGGGAAGTACTGTGCCAAATGCCCTACCCAGTGCTGTTTTATTAAATTGAAAGGCAGAAATAGTCTATTGGGGGGGCCGGCACTGTGGCTCAGCGGGTTAACGCCCTGGCCTGAGATGCCGGCATCCCATATAGGCGCTGGTTCTGGTCCCAGCTGCTCCTCTTCTGATCCAGCTCTCTGCTATGGCCTGGGAGGGCAGTGGAGGATGGCCCAGGTCCTTGGGCCCCTGCACCCGCTTGGGAGACCTGGAGGAAGCTCCTGGCTTCAGATCAGCATAGCTCCGGCCGTTGCGGCCATCTGGGGAATGAACCATCGCATGGAAGACCTCTCTCTCTCTCTGCCTCTCCTCTCTCTGTGTAACTCTTTCAAATAAATAAATAAATCTTAAAAAAAAAAAAAAAAAAAAAAAAAGCCTATTGGGCCCGGCGCTGTAGCATAGTGAGTTAAACCTCTGCCTGCCACAGCGCTGGCATCCCACATGGGTGCAGGGTGGAGCCCAGGCTGCTCCACTTCCAATTCAGTTCCCTGCTAAGGCGCCTGGGAAAGCAGCAGAAGATGGCCCAAACTTGGGTCCCTGCACCCACGTGGAGACCCGGAAGAAGCTCCTGGCTCCTGGCTTCGGCCTGGCCCAGCCCTGGCTATTGCGGCTATTTGGGGAGTGAACCAGTAGGTGGAAATCTCTCTCTCTCTCGTTCTCTCTGTAACTCTGCCTTTCAAATAAATAAAATAAAATAAAAATATTTTTAAAAAGCGTATTTTGAACATAACCCAGCATAGTAAACGCTGGCTGTTTGCTAAATAAATTGCAAACAGTCCAGCCCAGACACCCAGCTCAGGGGCGTGGACTGGCCGCCCGCCGGCTCCCAGTCCCCGGGCGCTCTCCTCGCAGTCTTCTCTGAAGTGCTGGCCGACACACCTTAACAGTCGAATTAAACTCTTGATTCGAAATTCTCTCCAGTGCCCCATGTCTCAGCTGTCACCGAGGAGTCACGGTGCTTGGAGTCGGAGCCACATCCTCGGACTCCGCCCCGCGCGCCTTGGCAACGGGTGGGCGGGCCCAACAAAGGGCCTTGTGGCTGTTCCCTATTGGGGTTTGGTTGCTGTAGTGTCACTGACCTTACTACTCAAGGGTACAGCTTCCGGTGGTTAAAGGAGAATTACTTCCAGGGCTGCCCACACTTGCAATGGCCGACTCAGTTGTCGCTAAATTAACAAAAAAGAAGGCTTCTTCTATAAGCGCCTAGGAAATATTTAACAACTTGACCTGCAGTTGTAAAATATACCACAAAATTTCTTCCTTTCCAAAAGGTTCTCTATATGTGCATTTTGTATTTGCCATTCCTCAAAATGGCGCTGGCGGCAACAGCAGGTCAGAGGTGAGTCACGTGGGCCCTCCCGGTTCCGGCGCTGTAGAGGCCCGGAGTAGCGAGAGTCTCCGGCACCATGTCTGGTTGGTCTGGCCCACTGGCCCGGCGTGGCCCTGGCCCGCTGGCATTGCTGTTTCTGTTCCTGCTCGGCCCCAGCTCAGTCCTCGCCATCTCCTTCCATCTGCCCGTTAACTCTCGCAAGTGTCTGCGCGAGGAGATCCACAAGGACCTGCTAGTGACGGGCGCGTACGAGATCACCGACCAGTCCGGGGGCGCGGGCGGCCTGCGCACCCACCTCAAGGTGCGGCACCGGGCGCAGCGGGCTGGGCGGGAGGCGGCGGCGCGGGAGGCCGAGTTTCGGGAGCGGCGGGCAGGCCGACCTCCCCGCCCCCTCCCCGCGCAGGTCGGCGGCCGCGGGGCGGGGCTGGACGCCGCGCCCGGGAACCCTGAGCGGGGCCCCGGGGCCTGGGAGGATGTGGTGACATCGGAACTGGGGCGGCCTGGGCTTTGGGTCGCTGTCAGCCTCCTTTTCTTGTTCTGGGTCTCAGAGCCCTTGAACGGGGACTGGGTTTTCTAAACAAGTCTGGAGATGGAGGATGTGCGTGGATTGGCATCCTAAAAGCCGGGTACTCGCAGGGACGGAACGGAGAGAATAAAGCTTGCTGTGGATGGAGCGTCTTGCGTGTCAGTTCCCCTGCTGCTGTATGCTCATCATTGTTCCGTTTGTATTCCACGCTGTGAAGTAGGTTAGGTGCCGCTGGCTCCAGGTTACGGACGAGAAAACTGAGGTTCTTTAGTCCCGTGGCTATGTGGAGGGGGAAATGCTGCCATCTTATTCTCGCCTTGCTTTTAATTTGTAGTTCCTGGAATTGATTAAAATCGATTTTTGGACGCAAAGTGGTCTCGGCAGTCAGAGGCAGGACTTGGCTAAGTCTCAGCTGCACTCTTGGATGTTAACAGCTGCTTCCATGATTGCTCCCATTTTGCAGCTGAGTGGCCTAGCTTGCTGTTTGACTCATTAATATAATTGGTATCAGTTAAGATTTGATTTTTAGGCAGTTTTATTCATTCAGAACAAGCACAGGGGCGCTTTGGTTTCAGAGTTTTTTTATTTTTATTTTTTTTAACGGAATGGGACTTTCCTTAGGCTAAGTACAAAGAAACCTTTTTCTTCTTAAAAGAGCTTCACATATAGTAAAGCCGTAATTTATGTTTAGGGTATTGGCACACAGCAGTAGGAATGTAATTTATTTCCACTGTGTTTGGGAGACAGGAACTATTTTCTGGGACCCATCCTTTTACTATTCTCTTTGGGTACCAAACTTTTATCTACTCAAGAAACCAGTGATGTCATCATTTTGCAGACTTGGATAGAAGGCTTTGGGAGGGTCTTGTTTCTGGATCTACCGTGTAAGTGTTTGGAATCAGAGGATCTGAGCAACGAAAGAGACTTCCATCTCCAATGTTGCCATCTCTGATTTGTTCTTTTTATATTTTAATCTTTTATTAGACAACTCCTGTGCAGTGGTTCACTCCCCCAAATACCCACGATGGAGACAGTGTGGGGTTTTGGCTTGCACAGGGCTGGAGCCACAAACTCAGTCTAGGTCACCCAGCCATCACTGCTGCCACCCAGGGTCTGCATTAGCAGGAAGCTGGGGTCAGGAGCTGGAGCAAGGTGTCAAAACTGGGCTCTCTGATGTGAGTGAGACATCAGAGAACCAGGAGTCAGGAGCTTCTTCCTAGTCTCCCACATGGGTGCAAGGGCCCAAGCATGTGGGCCATCCTCCACTGCTTTCCCAGGCGCGTTAGCAGGGAGCTGGATCGGAAGTGGAGCAGCCGGGACATATGGGATGCCAGTGCGGCAGGCCTCTGTAGTGCTCCTTTTTTTTTTTTTTTTTTTAAGATTTATTTATTTATTTGAAAGTCAGAGTTACGCAGAGAGAGAGAGAGAGAGGTCTTCCATCCGCTGGTTCACTCCCCAGATGGCCACAACAGCCAGAGCTATGCTGATCCGAAGCCAGGAGCCAGCAGCTTCTTCCAAATCTTCCATGCAGGTGCAGGGGCTCAAGGACTTGGGCCATCTTCTACTGCTTTCCCAGGCCATCACAGAGCAAGATCAAAAGTGGAGCAGCTGGGACTTGAACCAGCACCCATATGGGATGCCAGCATTGCAGGCAGTGGCTTTACCCACTATGCCACAGCACCGGCCCCCTGTAGTGCTCTTAATGATCTGTTCTTGAAGCTATGTATGTTGTCACTTCCATAGAGCTACCCTGAATAGTGCCCTAACTTACTTATTTTCTCTCATCTTGGATCTACTTCTGTTTATACCTCATCTTGCTTATTAGATTGTTTGTATCCTGAAGGCAGGGGTAATTCTCATGTTTGTATTTGTCAGAGTGTCAAGCATACAGCTTTGCTTTTAGTAAACAATAAATAGAGACCATAGCGTAGCATGTCTTTGTGGGAAGGACATCTGGATCCAAGGCTGCTGAAGGCTTCTCAACAGCAGCTGGGACTTGTGCATCCAGGAGCTAGCATTTCATTGTCACCCAGTTCTGCATTTGATCTGTCCTCTTGCTGCTAACCAACGGAATCGGACTCTTAGGCTCCTAAACCCAGATGCCAAGTGAGTGACATAAATGAATAAAATGGGCCGAGTATTACAAAGACAAAAGCAGGGGCCAGCATTTTATGCAGCCACCATGACACTGCATCCCATGAGAGCAGACTGTTGGAATCCTGGCTGCTCCACATCTGATCTAGCTCCCTGCTAATACACCTGGGAAAGCAGTGGATGATGGCCCAAGTAATTTGGCCCCTGCACCCACATGGGAGAGACCCAGATGGAGTTCTAGGCTCCTTGTTTGGGCCTGGCCCTGCCCCAGCTGTTGTAGCTGTTTGGGGAGTGAACCAACAGATGGAAGACCTCTCTCTCTAACTCTGCCTGGCCACCAAAAAAAAAAAAAAAAGAAGAAGAAGAAAAAAGCAACAGTGATGATAAATGAATTCTAATCGGGAGTAATGGAGACTTCATTTGGAGTGAACATTACTTTACCTCTTGATGATACCTGCTGTGCAGGCCTGTGGGACCTGATTTTTCAAGTGAAATAAGAAATCCAGAATTTTTATGTGAAAGGTTCTGATTTTTAGATGTCACCAGGCAATTCAAATTACTTTGGGCATTGGTTTATTTTCAGTGTTACAGAGAATAGTATAGTGAGTCTCTTCATGCCCATTATCCAGGTGCAGTAATTAATCAGGGTCCTGCCAAACTTGTTTCATCCTAACTGTTCCTCCTTACATTGTATGCTAAATTGTCCGTTGTTGTTGCTTAAGATTTATTTGTTTGAAAGGCAGAGCGACAAAAAGAAATATCTTTTCATCCACTGGTTCATTCCCCAAATGCATCCTGGGCCAGGCTGAAACTAGGAGCCAGGAACTCCATCTGGGTTTCCCACGTGGGTGGCAGGGGCTCACATTCTTGGGCCATAATGTGCTGCCTTTCCAGCCCCATTAGCAGGAAACCAGATCAGAAATCCAGTAAGCTGGGACTTGAGCTGACAGTCCAGGATAGGATTTGGGCATCCCAAGTGGGGCCATAACCTGCTGTACTGTAGTGCCTGCCCTGCTAAATTGTTTTATTTATTTATTTTTATTCTGTAAAGATTTATTTATTTGAAAGGCACAGAGAGAGACAGAGAGAGGTCTTCCATCTGTTGGTTCACTCCCATAACAGCCAGGGCTGAGCCAGGCCAAAGCCAGTAGCCAGGAACTTCATTTGGGTCTCCCACACAGGTGGCAGGGGCCCAAGCACTTAGGCCATCTTTTTCCAGGCCATTAGCAGGGAGCTAGATCAGAAGTGGAGCAGTTGGGACTTAACCGGTACCCATATGGAATGCTGGCTTAGTAGGTGGAGGCTTTACCACAATGCCAGCCCCACTAAATTGTCTTAAGTAAACCCCAGATGTCATGTTTGAGTGCAGCATACTTCAGCGTGAATCTCTTTAAAAATATGAATATAACCACAGTGTTTTAGCATAGCTTAATTATGCCTCATAAAATTAACAGTGATTCTTTAAGACCATCTAACACCCAGTTCATAGTCCAAAATATCTTGTCTCAAAATATCTATTTAGGGTTTGGCGCTGTGGCATAATAGGTTAAGCCGCCACCTGCAATGCCGGCGTCTTACATGGGCACCAGTTCATGAGCTGGCTGCTCCACTTCAAATCCAGCTCCCTGTTAATGTGCCCGGGAAAGCAGGGGAAGATGACCCAAGTGCTTGGGCTTCTGCACCCACGTGAGAGACCCAGAAGAAGTTCTTAGCACCTGCCTTTGGCCTGGCCTACCTCTGGCATTGTGGCCATCAGGGGAATGAACTAACAGATGGAAGATCTCTCTCTCTTCTCTCACTCTGTCTCTGTAACTCTGACCTTCAAATAAATAAATAAACTAGTTGTCTTTCAAGCCTCTTTTTTATTTATTTATTTTCATTTAAAAGAGTTACAGAGAAGGAAAGAGATCCCCCCATCGCAAGACCCTTAATTTAATCACACTGCCCACTCCTTTTGCCACGCAACGTTCACTGACTGGTTCTAGGGATTAGGATGTGGGCACCTTGGTTTCCCAGATGGTAACAGCTTCCCATAATCTGTCACTTATGAAACCACTGGTGACTGTTGTGTGATTTTATTGTTTCATTAAGGTTTTGTCCTGATGATTTTCTAATTCGTTCATTCTTTATTAACTGGAATTCTTCGTAAGGAATTGATAAGTTAAGACCATTTGATTACCCTAAAATTGACATAAATTAATGTAAGCAAGTAAATGCAGGATTTATTCCTTCTTCAGAATAAGGAATTGATCCAATGAGAGGTGTGTGGTTTTTTTTTTTTTTAATGTTATACTAAGTTTATTTAAAGGTTGCTTGGTTTTTAGAGTCATTGTGTTTTAGTTGGTTGCGTCCACTCCTTATGATCAAATTATCCCTTTTGGGAGCCACGTTGGCTCCTGTTCTTTCTGACAGGATTTCATTAGGCTTTTGTCATTTCCTTGTCTTGTGGCACAACAAGGTATCCTTGGCTTATCTTGTATATGGCCATTCCCTGACCTCAGCATCTATTCCTCCAAGAGCTTCTAGTTCCTTTTTGTGGGGAATGGTTTTTAGAGAGCACAAGCTGGGTATCACGTTACAAAAGGTAATGTACGCGCAGGCCGCAGAAGCATCTGTGGGCCAGATCCAACCCCTTAGTACAGTTCGTAATCTTTTTCGGGTGTCTGTTCTCTTAATTCCTCTTTTTGTTACATTTTGACCGCTTGTGGCTCAGACTGTGCCTCATTTCAGCTTCTGAAGTGCAAGGGCTCCTTTTTACACACCAAGCTGCATTCCGGGGCTCCGAGTGGCTACAGTTTGAGTTGAGATAGGAGGGGAACCAGAGACCTTCTGTACTGCACAGCATGGCCAGCGGGGCTTGGCCTTTGGTGGCTGCTCTGGGTAAGGCAGTCTCTCCAAAGGATCTCCTAAATGTAGTGCCTGGATTAACCTGGTTCATGTCTTCCTGTCATACTGTCATCTTCATGTCCAGTGAGCACACCTGAGTTAAATCATCGCAATTCTGCGCCCAGCTTCTCTGATAGACTTGAGCAGACTGTCTCCTTCACCATTGCAGTGCCTGTGTCTAATGTTTGTATCGTGCCTGGCCTGCAGGACTTCCGCCCACCTAAGGAGCAGGCGCTGTCCTTGCCTAAACTGTGATCTCTCGCCCTTCCTTCCTCTTTACTTCCTGACTCTACCATAGTGAACGCCTTACAGTTTTTGCTTCTGAATACTGTGTTCTCTTACCTGGATCAGTCTGTGCCTTCCAATGCTTCCTGTTTGACATGGCATTTTTCGTGTACAGTGGTGCTTAATTTGTGAACTCCTTAATCTCACTCATCTTCTGTCTCCAGTTTCATGTACACAGTGTTGTACAACTGAGCTAAGTACCTTAGCCTTCTGGAGACGCTCTTGAGAAGCTGTGGAAAGAAGGTCTGGTGGGAGGAGCCTGATCTGGAGTCAGTTGAGTGGGAATCCCAGCAGCTCCGCCACTCAGAGGACGAGTGGTGCTGAGGAATCACTTAGCCCTTCTCCTGGCCCGCATCTGTGTGGTGGCGATGCTGGCTCTCATAGAATTGTTGGAGAACTAATTGAGATGGGTGGGGTCTTCATCCTGCATGGGTTTTAGCACTCTCTTCTTTCCTCTCTGCTGAGTGAAAACTGAATTGCTCATCTGATTCCCCCGTCCTCTATGTCACTGAAGTGACCAGATACAGAATATTTTAATGAGAGGAGTTCTTGAGTATTTGTGATTGTCCGGTCGGTCATTCAGTGAGTATTTTTTAAATATTTGGTATGTGCCAGACGTGGCTGTGAACATGAGGATGAACAGAGAACAAAGTCCTTGAGTTCTCTGGGGGAACAGAACAAAAAGCAAGTTAAATTCCTTGGGGCTGGCGCTTTGGCACAGTGGGTTAGCGCCCTAGCCTGATGCGCCGGCGCATCCCATATGCGCGCCAGTTCAAGACCCGGCTGCTCCACTTCTTTTTTTTTTTTTTTTTAATTAATTAATTTATTTTTTGACAGGCAGAGTGGACAGTGAGAGAGAGAGACAGAGAGAAAGGTCTTCCTTTGCCGTTGGTTCACCCTCCAATGGCCGCCGCGGCTGGCGCGCTGCGGCCGGCGCACCGCGCTGATCCGATGGCAGGAGCCAGGAGCCAGGTGCTTTTCCTGGTCTCCCATGGGGTGCAGGGCCCAAGCACCTGGGCCATCCTCCACTGCACTCCCTGGCCACAGCAGAGAGCTGGCCTGGAAGAGGGGCAACTGGGACAGAATCCGGCACCCCAACCGGGACTAGAACCCGGTGTGCCGGCGCCGCTAGGTGGAGGATTAGCCTAGTGAGCCGCGGCGCCGGCTCTGCTCCACTTCTTGTCCAGCTCTCTGCTGTGGCCTGGAAAGCAGTGGAAGGTGGCCCAAGTCCTTCGGCCCCTGCACCTGCGTGGGAGACCCAGAGGAAGCTCCTGGCTCCTGGCTTCAGATCGTCACAGCTCCGGCCATTGAGGCCAATTGGGGAGTGAACCATTGGATGGAAGACCTATCTCTCTCCCTCTCTCTCTCTCTCTCTCTCTGCCTTTCTTCTCTCTGTGTAACTCTGACTTTCAGGTAAATTAAAAAAAAAATTCTTGGCATCTGTGTCCCACCTCAGAATGCCTGGGTTTGACTCCCAGCTCTGCTTCCTGACTCGAGATTCCTGCCAGTGCAGACCCTGGGAGGCAGCAGTGCTGGCTCAAGTAATTGAGCTCCTGCCATCCATTCCCAGCTTCCAGCTTTGGCTCCAACCCAGGTTCAGCTGTTACAGGCATTAGGGGAGTGAACCACTGGATGAGAACCACCCCCCTTTTTTTTTTCGCTACCTCTCAGATAAATAAATAATAAAGTTAAAAATTTTTTCTGGTAGTGAGAAGTACTGTGACAAAAAGTCAAGCATAGGAGACGGTAGGGATTGATGGGGTAGAGTGTTTGAGTGGTCAAGGGAGGTCTCTGAGCAGAGAGAGAAATGGGTTGAAAGCGTGTGTGGGACTCCGCTGCAAAGATTGTGGCTTCAGGGCTATACTGAGATGCACCTTGTTGAGAATTCTACTTGAGTATCCTTCAAGCCCCTTTCCCAATCATTTCACAAAATGAGGCTACATTAGGCTATGTATTATTAGATACCAAGACTGCTGTACAGAATTGAAGCAGGAAGTATCAACTTACTGTTGTGAATATAGATGTTTTCCCATTACTTCAAAACCATAATAAAATTCTATTGTAGGGACTTAAAATCTTAGTTCTATTGATTTTTGAATTGAAACCCACATTTCATTAAGACTAGATGATACCACGTGATTTAATAGGCTCCAGTGCCATTTATTAGAGTGTTTGTTAATAGTGAAAATTAGAGGATGGATTTTTTTTTTTAGGAGAATGGCAGGTTGTTGCCTAAATTGTGAGGAGTTGTCATAATTATAACCAGAAGGGAAGGAAAAGCCTAGTGGTAATCATTTCAGTTATTCTTAAACATTTTCAGCTTCTCCAAAGAGTATAATTGGTCTAACCTTTTTTCATGGTCGCTTTTCAAGAGTGCTAATGCTAATTAACAACTCGTGTTGCGAAATGAAATTTTAAAGTTTGGATGGTACAGTCTTAACCCTTCCCAACTAGCTTATAGATTAGAAAGCCAGATAGCATTTGAAGAGTTCACCTCAAGTCGTAGGTCTACCATCTATTTAAGCCTGAAATTTTTGAAGAAGCAACTTGGCAGTTGGGAAACCATTGGCTTATACCTTTTTTCCTCCCTCACCAACAGTTGTATGAAAAGGTAGTATATATGTGATAGTTTTCAGATTATGTTATTTGGAATGATAATATTTCAGCTTATTATTACAGGCTTCTGTACTGAGAGCTGCTCTGAGTTAGAGAGGAAAGAAATGAGGTGGATGCTCGGTGCTCATTCCCTGAAAGCAGCCCCTGTTTTGTGACTAACTGCCCTCCACAGGCATTTAGACCTGCGGTTCAGCTGCTGGTTGGGACACTCATCCTGTATGGGAGTGGCTGGCTCCATTCCCAATTCCAGCTTCCTGCTAATGCAGACCCTGGGAGACAGCAGATGAACGCTCAAGTACTTGGGTCCCTTTCACCCACATGGGAGACAAGGATTGAGTTCCTGCCTCCCAGCGCTGGCTAGTGCAGGTACGTGTATCTCTGTGTTTCGAATACACACACACACACAACTCTGTGGACCCTTCCTCAGGCTGATCTTTTTCTACTGGGGAAAATAAGATCTTTTCAAATTTATAATTTATTTATTGACAGGCAGAGTGAACAGTGAGAGAGAGAGAGACAGAGAGAAAGGTCTTCCTTTACCATTGGTTCACCCTCCAATGGCTGCTGCAGCCGGCACACCGCGCTGATCCGAAGCCAGGAGCCAGGTGCTTCTCCTGGTCTCCCATGCGGGTGCAGGACCGAAGGACTTGGGCCATCCTCCACTGCACTCTCGGGCCACAGCAGAGAGCTGGCCTGGAAGAGGAGCAACCAGTCAAATTTATAATTTTATGTCCAGTGCGTTATAAGCAAACTAATAACTGGATGGCTCAGTACAGAAGGCTAATTGGTATATTAACAGCCAGTAATGTTAAAATCTAGTTTCTTTTTGTATAATATACAAGATTTCTAGCTTTTAATTAAAACCTTGTCTAGTGTTTCCTTCTCCTTATAAGGTAAAGAGTGTGTTTCTTCATTTAGATGTGTATTTAGTAAACACTTGTGCACAGCCTTCCCCGTTTGGAGCTGATACAGAGGAGGGGCTGTCTGTATAGAGTCTGAAATTGCTGCACCATCTCTCTCGGGTGGCTTCTGAAGACTGAATCTCGTTTCTAGGAAAGTGGAGCAACTTTAGAAGGTAACCTAGTCGGACACAGTGGCCTCAGTGCTTTTTCTTGTATGAATTGCTGACTGGCGGTTGATCCTGCGCCACTTCCCCCATGTGCATACGCAGGCTGGCACCCTGGACAGTGGAGCCCTCTGTGAAATCCGTCAGCTGGCCGCAGACCAGAATTTGGGCTCCCAAACAAGCCTCTGACTTGAGGGAGGTTGATGTCATCTGCTTTATCCTGTGCCCCCAACCTCATTGTTCAGCATAACGTGTGGGAAATCAAGGGACTAGTTGTTAAGAAAGAACAAGGCTTTGTTTGTGCTTCAAAGGGTCATGCTGGAGGTTTTTACCATAAATAACTTTGAAACAGTATGAAAAAAAACACTGGCTCTGGCTTCACCCCCGCAGCAGGCTTGCTAGGGCAGCCACTGGCCTCCCGTTCCCCCTCCCCTCCCTTCCCTCCCCCCTCCCTTTTTCTGCCCCCACCCACCGTGCCCCAGTCAAGCATGACGTATTGCTTGTGTTAAGTTAATGTAGCGAATGCTGAGAGAAGCAGGAAGAGAGCAGCTATCCATTATCACACCAGTGCCTGGAAATTTTCCATTTCTGGTTTCAACACTTTCACAAAAAGCCTCCTGGCCTCGATGGTCATATTTTAGCTTAAACAGTAGTTCTGTACTGTGCTTTATTATCACTGAATTGTGTTGGAAATTTGAAAGAATTTCAAAAGTAGCTTGTGGTGGCCTTTCTTTGCTCTGGGTAAAACCTAGATGTGATCCCTTGATTATAGGAATAGAATTGATTGACTGGGTACTTATTCTTGTTTGAAAGATAGGGTAAATTCATTTTATGCTCATTAAATATGGCTTCTAGGTTATCAGTTGCCCATTGCCCTTCATTTTTTAGACATGGTGGTAACTTGTAGTAGTCTCTTAAATGTTTCCGATACTGTTTTTTCTGGGCTAAAACTGCAATTTTTTTTCTTAAAGATTTGTTTGTTCATTTGAAAGGCAGAGTTACAGAGAGAGAGCGGGAGCGAGTTTTTATCCACTGGTTCACTCCCCGAATGGCTGCAGTGGCCAGGGCTGGGCCATCTTCTGCTGTTTTTCCAGAGGCATTAGCAGGGAGCTGCATTGGAAGTGGAGTGGGCAGAACTAGAACCGGTGCCAGTAGAGCCGTTGGCTCAAGATTCGCTTGTGGGGCAGACGTGGCACGGCAGGTTAGGCTGCTGCTTGGGATGCCGTACTGGAGCACCTGGTGTGAGTCCCGGCCACTCTGCTTCCAGTCCGGCTTCCTGCTAATGCGTCCTGGGAGGCAGCAGGTGATGACTCAGTTGCTTAGGCTCCTGCTACTCACATGAGAGACCCAGATAGACCTTGTCTGTCCTTTTCTGTTTGTTTCCATGCCATAACCACCTAGGCCCTAATCATTCCTAGGTTTGGTCAACGTAGTTTATTTAGTTTGCCAGACATGGGTATTGGTAGGTTAGAACTATAGCTAATGACTTAAATGTCCGGGGAATCCTGTGTACCACTAACTAAACGTTTTAATATAATAATAAAAACAATGACAACAATAATAGTAACTTTTTTGAGTGCTTGCAATGTGACACTGATCTAGGCATTTCACCTGTACTACATGTAGACCTCACAGCAAGCTGAAGCTGTCCTTATTCTACAAATGAGACACAGAGAGGTTAAGGGGCATGCCCTAGGCTTTGTAGTAAGTATCGCAACTGTGACTTGTCAGACTCTAGAAACCTTCTCTAGTAACTCTTATGCTATCCTGTTTTGCAGAGAGAAAAGGCTAGGCAGTTCTATGCCAGATTATTCTTAATCAATATATAGATATTCTAGTTAGTCAGGAACTGAGAGGCTAGTGGTTATCCGTGAGATAATTATATACTCAGTATCATACCAGAACGGATGATCATAAACCTGAAGAAGACAGAATACCAGTAGGAGCCGCTGTGGTGCGGTGGGTTGGAGCCGCCTCCTGCAGTGCTGGTGTCCCATATGGGTGCTGGTTTGAGTCCTGGCTGTTCCACTTGTGATCCAGCTCTCTGCTGTGGCCTGGGAGGGCAGTGGAGGATGGCCCAACTCCTTGGGCCTCTACACCTGCATGGGAGACCTTGAGTAGGCTTCTGGTTCCTGGCTTCGGATCAGCTCAGCTCTGGCCATTGCGGTCATTTGGGGAGTAAACCAGCGAATGGAAGACCTCTCTCTGGCTCTACCTTTCTCTCTGAAGTCTGAATTTCAAATAAATAAAATAATTATTAAAAAAAAAAAAAGATTTTCACCAGCTACACCAGACTCCCAAGTTGATTAACTTTTTGCTGTTTCCAGCAAAGAGGTTTTGTGTGTGTGTGTGTGTGTGCGCCTATGTTTATGTTTTAAAGATTTATTTGTTTTGAAAGGCAGAGTTACAGAGAGAGAGAGAGTGAGGGAGAGACAGATTTGCCATCCATTGGTTCTCTCCTCAGATGGCTGTAACAACTGGGGCTGGGCCAGGCCGAATACAGGAGCCTTACCCAGGTCTCCCGTGTGGGTGGCAGGGGCCCAAATACTTGGGCCAGCTTCCTTTGCTCTTCCCAGGCCATCAGCAGGATCTGGATCGAGAGCGGAGCACAACACTAGTGCAACCTCGTCCCCCCGCCCCATTTTGTTTAATAGAATCAAGGGGAAGATATTCTTGGATGGTGGGGTATGGAGCTGACTCAGCAAATGAAAGCTGTGTGTGACCTGTGTCAGTGTTCTTGTCACTTCCCCCATGAGCCGTAAGTCATCTCACATGAGTAAGTGTAGACTTGTCCAGGTGAACTGTGTGCATGTACCTCATAAAAAGTGTATGAAAATAGTTGTTTGCCTGGCTCTGAGTAGACTACATTCTTCGAGAATCTAGAGGTGGGTACCTGTCTCTATGTTTGGCTTCCTCCTTCAGGATAATTTACACACATACACACAGACACGCACTTTTAGGACAGTTTGAGACTTGTGGGAAAAGTAGTGAAGATAGTTCCCATACACCTCACACCCACGTCCCCCTCTTGCTAGCATCTTTATTCATGTTGTCCCAGTGAAGGAACCAGTGTTGCTATTGTAGTTAACTGACCCAAGTCCACACCTAATTCGGAGCTCCATCGCTTTTCACTAATGTCCTTTTTCTGGATGTGTGGTGTTTTATTTCATCCTTGGGCTCCTCCACTTGGTGACAGCTGCTCGCACTCCCTTTGTTCTGGATGGCTCTCAGTTGTGAGAGTACTTACTAGTCAAGGGTTTGGTAAGCTGCCCTGCACTAGCTGACGTTTTTCTTAATGATAAGACTTGGGTTAGGGCTTTGGGGAGGAAGACCACATCCCATATCAGCATGGTTTATCACTGTTAATATTGCCCTAGGCGTGGGGCCAGCACTGTGGATTAAGCCACCATTTACGATGCTGGTGTCCCTTATCAGAGCACCAGTTCAAGTCCCAGTTGCTCTTCCAATCCAGCTCCCCACTAATGCTCCTGGGAAGGCAGCAAAAGAGAGCTCAAGTGCTTGGGCCCTGCCACCCATGTAGAGACTGGGATAGGAGTTCCCGGCTCCTGCCTTCAGTCTGCTGCTGCCTGGCCTTTGCTGCCATTTGGTGAGCAAACCAGCAGATGAAAGATTTCTGTCTCTCTGTCTCTCTCACCCCCCTCCCTCCCTTTCAAATAAATAAATAAATAAATAAATAAAAACAATTGACCTAGGGCGTCAGGCTGAGTTACTGTTTGTCAGGATACTCCACTGGAAAGTTACTCCTTTTCCCGCTTTCTCTCTCTGCTGTGTTGTTTGGAAGGAGCCTGCCCTGAAGGAGTGCAGGGTTAGGCCGTGTCTCCTCCTGGGCACAGCTTCGCACGGGAGATTAGTCTCTTCTCTCTGTTCATCCATCATTTATATCAGTATCAATCCATGGATATTATGTACTTTGGATCTTAATCCAGTACTACTACTTTATTTATTTGAGAGGCAGAGAAAGAGGAAGAGGGGGAGAGCACTCTCATCCGCTGGTTCACTTCCCAAAAGCCCTCAGCAGCCCCAGCCGGAGCTCGGAGCTGGGAACTCGATCCAGGTCGCCCTTGTGGTAGCAGGACCCCAACTCCCGCGCATTGCTGCTGCCTCGCAGGATCTGTATTAGCAGGAAGCTGGGATCAGGAGCTTGAACCAGGTGTGGAACCCGGCACTCTGGAGTGGGATGTGGACTTCTCAACCACCAGGACAAATGTCCACCCCCGTGACTGTTTCATTGCTCCAATTTGGGAGCTCTTTCAGTTGGCTTCTCTGTTCCTTTGCCCTCATTCTTGTCCCTTTGTTTTTGAGCACTTGCTTTCTTCCCAGCACCGCAAGACTCTCTGGCCTGCCCCAGCCCTAGGATCGGCCATTTCTCCCAGGAGTCCTTGGCCTCGTTTTGAAGAACAGACGAGTAACTGAGACCAGAGTGGAAGGGACTATTTTTAAGACATCTTTTTGTATGGTGCCACCCCCCCTTTCTTTTTAGTAGAATTGTGGTGGTGGCAAGGCCGGCGCCGCGGCTCACTAGGCTAATCCTCCGCCTAGCGGCGCCGGCACACCGGGTTCTAGTCCCGGTCGGGGCGCCGGATTCTGTCCCAGTTGCCCCTCTTCCAGGCCAGCCCTCTGCTGTGGCCAGGGAGTGCAGTGGAGGATGGCCCAGGTGCTTGGGCCCTGCACCCCATGGGAGACCAGGAGAAGTACCTGGCTCCTGGCTCCTGCCATCGGATCGGTGCGGTGCGCCGGCCGCAGCGCGCCGGCCGCGGCGGCCATTGGAGGGTGAACCAACGGCAAAGGAAGACCTTTCTCTCTGTCTCTCTCTCTCACTGTCCACTCTGCCTGTCAAAAAAAAAAAAAAAAAAAAAAAAAAAAAAGAATTGTGGTGGTGGCAAGGAGCCAGGGGTGGTCCCTTCCTTTTTGCAGCTTTAGGCTAAGGCAGGAATGCTGTGAGTTGCAGGGGTGGGTTAGGGTAGGGGGAACCGTGGTGGCGCCAAGGAGCCCGGCAGAGAAGCAGGGCACGGGGACATTCTTCTGGTCCTGACAGGTCCCACCTCAGCGCTCCATCAGGCCGTTCACCCTTACGGATGAGTGTATTTGAACTGTACTTGGGTCTTCAGCAAGGCCATGGTTGAAAAGGAGGAGTGTAATGTGGGTCACAGCTCTTCTACAAGGATATTCCTGACAAATTGTTGTTTGTGTTTAGTTCCCGGAAAATTGTCCCTGAGACAAATCTGTGAGCTTTCATGAGAAAACAAATGATATGCGACCCAACTTGTTTCTCTTCTAGTCTTTTAATCTTGGTTCCCAGAAAACTTGGAGCCAAATTTATTGTCCAGATATTGTTTGCTCAATTCAGGCCGTTGATAATGCCTAAATGTTTCTTCCTCCAGGTGAACTCTGTTCTGGTTTGTTCATGATTGCTTTATTGGCCTAAGCTACATGCAGATCCCTCTGAAGTAGGCAGGGTATTATCTGGAAGGTTTGGTAAAGGCATGGGGGCAGGCTTCCGGAGCAGCACCTGATCAAGAACCCTTTTCTGCCAAGAAAATCCAGTTCCAAATGAGTCCCTTTTCCGGCGCCCTGTCTTCTCACTCGCCTAACAGTCTCAGTGTGAGCACTCCATATTCTCGAGACCAGCTACTCCGCGTGCAGTTAACACTTTTTTTCTCTACTTTTGGAGTTGTGAACTTTGGTTTGCTTTTCTTCAGAAGGTGTTATCTAGAAACAAATCTTTATTACTTCCTATTCCTTGATATCATGTAGGCAAGTTGTAAAGCTTGTTATTGCCTTTGTTTAATTAGAGAAATTTATGATAAATATTTTATTTTTAAAAGGGAAGAAAAGAATACTGGCTTGCTGTTATAGGAGGTAAAAGGAGCAATGTTTCACATATAACCAAGTTGAAAAATAAAACCTCTCAATTCTTGAGAAACCAGATCATCTTTTAAGGTGATCTGTAATCAGAACATTTTAATTAAAAGAAATTAAAAACCATCATTTCACCGTGTTAGACTTTGCCAGCTCTGGTTAGTCACTGAGCTTGGCCCAATTTCCTATTCCCTAATTTTAGCTACCTGCTGGGGTGTGTGTATGTGTGTGTGTATGCATTTTAAAGGTTTATTTATTTATTTGAAAGGCAGAAATACAGAGAGAAGGAGAGAGACAGAGATCTTCCATCCACTGGTTCACTCCCCAAATGGCTGCAATGGCAGCCAGGGCTGGGACAGGCCAAAGCAAAGAGCCAGGAGCTTCTGAGTCTCCCATGTGGGTGCAGGGGCCCAAGCACTTGGGCCATCCTCTGCTGCTTTCCCAGGCGCATTAACAGTGGAGCAACTAGAACTCAAACCGCAGGCCAAGCTTAACCTTCTATGCCACAGTGCCAGCCCCTACTTGCTGGTTTATGTAATGATGTTGGTGTTAGGGGACTTGATTTTCTGTTTGTTTGTTTGTTTCATAATAGTGGATCGGTTTCTAAATAACTGCAGTTACATAAACTAGATAGGAAACCTAATGGTTTAGAGAAACCATAGGATCTGTTAAAAGAGCCCATATGAGTTAGCCCAACTTGAAAGTTCAGTTGTCACGTTATCTGCCTGGATTTCCAAATATCCAGATAAACACCCTCCTGTGGCTGTGTCTGCGGAAGGTTTAGGAGAGTTCAGAAAGGTGGAGGCCCCAAGGGACCGTGTGCACATCGTCACACACAGTTCTGGAGGTAAGTGTCATGCTGATGAAAGGTCACCAGACTGGAGTGCTGGGTCTTTTCCGTTCAGCCTCTTGTGTGCATTTGAGTCTGCCATAGAAGAAATCTCTCAAAATGTTTCAGATATTGTAGAGAACAAAGCAAATGCTTCTTCATGATTGCATTTCTCAGTATTACATGGAAATGGGCAATTTAAACAGTTTTTGCCCCTTTTGAGTGTGAATTGGAAGTGTGGATTGTTGTGGACTCTTTCAGAGAAACATGGCAGACTTTTTAATTTTTTTTTTGAAAGAGTGGACAGTGAGAGAGAGAGAGAGACAGAGAGAAAGGTCTTCCTTTGCCATTGGTTCACCCTCCAGTGGCCGCCGCAGCCGGCGCGCTGCGGCCGGCACACCGCACTGATCCAAAGGCGGGAGCCAGGTACTTCTCCTGGTCTCCCATGGGGTGCAGGGCCCAAGCACTTGGGCCATCCTCCACTGCACTCCCAGGCCACAGCAGAGAGCTGGCCTGGAAGAGGGGCAACTGGGACAGAATCCAGCGCCCCGACCGGGACTAGAACCTGGTGTGCCGGCGCCGCAAGGCGGAGGATTAGCCTAGTGAGCCGTGGCGTCGGCCCTATGGCAGACTTTTTAATTCATTTTGCAAGGTACTCCATGAAGAATTTTTATTTTTTTTACCAATGACTTAATAGAAGTTTTACAACCTACATTTAAGTCTCTATGATCTAGAGAGACTCCTCTCCTTAAATTAAAAAAATTTTTAAGGACACTTTTAACATCTTAGGAGAAAACAAAAAGATTATAATCTATTCTTCCAGGAAATAAGGCAGTTGGGCAAATGTGTGCTAAATCTGATAAGCCCAGTTTCATTGGTGGTTTGTCCTAGGCTAGTGACTGATCTCTTTCTTTGCCTGAGTGTGTACATGACAGAAAATCTGATGATTTGTCCCCTGCTACAACCTTGGTACTCACTTACTGTTGTCTTCTGCCAGTTTCACTTATAAACATTTCTAACAACCTATAAATCTTACCTTCTCTCTTAAGAATTATAGCAGCACAGTGAGCAAATCTTGGACTTACTTTACACAGATTCATCTTGGAGAAGTTCTGTATAGTCTACAACTTTATTCGAAGAAACCAAACCCAAATCAGAGTTTGTAGATCAGGTTGGAGTGTAAGTCTGTATTCCTGCTGCTTTTTAATTTTTTGAGCTTCTTCTTTGCCCCCCCCCCCTTTTTGACAGGCAGAGTGGACAGTGAGAGAGAGACAGAGAGAAAGGTCTTCCTTTGCCATTGGTTCATCCTCAAATGGCCGCCGTGGCCAGCGCACCGCGCTGATCCCAAGGCAGGAGCCAGGTGCTTCTCCTGGTCTCCCATGGGGTGCAGGGCCCAAGCACTTGGGCCATCCTCTACTGCACTCCCAGGCCACAGCATAGAGCTGGCCTGGAAGAGGAGCAACTGGGACAGAATCCGGCGCCCCGAGCGGGACTAGAACCCGGTGTGCCAGCGCCGCAAGGCGGAGGATTGGCCTAGTGAGCCGCTGCGCCGGCCTCCTCTTTGCCCTTGAGAATTGTCATTGTTGGGCCGGAGCCGTGGCTCACTTGATTAATCCTCTGCCTATGGCGCAGGCATCCCATGTGGGCGCCGGGTTCTAGTCCTGGTTGCTCCTCTTCTAGTCTAGCTCTCTGCTTGGCCTGGGAAGGCAGTGGAGGATGGCCCAAGTGCTTGGGCACCTGCACCCACATGGGAGACCAGGAAGAAGCTCCTGGCTTCGGATCAGCGCAGCACGCCGGCCGTAGCGGCCATTTGGGGGCTGAACCAACGGAAGAAAGACCTTTCTGTCTGTCTCTCTCCCTCCCTAACTATCTGTCAAATAAAAAATAAATAGAATCGTCACTGTGCTTTTGGGGTCTGGGCGGGCGGAGAAAGCAGTGGCGGGCGCACTGGGGCCCACTCGTGACTCTGGGATTTGCTCCCCGACCCTTGTCCTATAATAGTTGTGAATGCAAGATCCGAAAGGGGTCTTTTTTGCGCTTTTTCTACCAGCTGGTTCAGGAAACATATCACATAAACAAGAATCCACTGGGAATCTTCAGGCCCGAATTTTGCCCTGCAGATTGTTTAGGAGTTACTGCCTTCCAGGTCTTCACCTGTGGAGGCCTGCTGATGTCTGAGGTGGGGAGTCACCTGTGGAGGCCTGTTGATGTCTGAGGTGGGGAGTGCTGGGCCCTGCGTGGAAGGACTCTGAGCTGTGGTTTGCACTCATCCAGGAAATCCAAAGCTGCCGTTCGTGTTTCTTGGCTTTTGCACGTTCCCACCCCGTGCTTGCATATCTGCCATCTCGTCTACCCATTCTTCCTCGCTGAAAGTCATCCTTCAGGACTCTGCTCTGTGAGCCTGCAGAACGCCCTCTCTGGCACCCGTGCGTACTTCCAGCCCTGTACTTCTCACATCGCAATTAAAGCTATTCCCCTTTCCTCCCTCCCTTCCTTCCTTATTTATTTGAAAGGCAGAGTTACAGAGAGAGGTCTTCCATCCGCTGGTTCACTCCCCAGATGGCCGCAATTGCTGGAGCTGTGCCCATCTGAAGCCAGGAACCAGGAGCTTCTGCCGGGTCATCCTCTACTGTTTTCCCAGGCCACAGCAGAGAGCTTTACCAGAAGTAGAGCAGTCAGGACTCGAACCAGCAAAGGGCTGGCGCTGTGGCAAAGCAGGTAAAGCTGCCGTCTGTAGTGCCGGCATCCTGTGAGTACCAGTTCAAGTCCCAGCTAGGTTGTTCCACTTCTCATCCAGCTTCCTGCTAATGCTCCTGGAAAAACAGTGGAGGATCCTGAAGAAGCTCCTGGCTCCTGGCTTCAGCCTGGCCCAGCCCTGGCTGTTGCAGTAGATGGAAGACCTCTCCCTCTGCCTCACCCTCCCTGTAACTCTGACTTTCAAATAAGTAAATAAATCTTAACTTGATTGTACATTCTGTCACCTCACACAAATGGCCAATAGATACATGAAAAGGTGCTCAACATCATTAATCAGAGAAATGCAAATCAGAACCACAATGAAGCTGTCTTTTTTTAAGATTTTTATTTATTTATTTTTGAGGTAGTGTTACAGAGAAAGAGGTCTTCTCTCCACTGGTTCATTCCATAAATGACTGCAACAGTAGGGGCTGGGCCGATCAGGAGCCAGGAGTTTCTAGGTCTCCCACGCAGGTGCAGGGGCCCAAGCACTTGGGCCATCTTCGACTGTTTTCCCAGGCCACAGCAGAGAGCGGGATCAGAAGAGCAGCAGCCGGGACGTGAACTGGCGCCCATGTCGGATGCCAGCACTGCAGGCGGAGGCTCAGCCCACTACACCAGAGCCCCAGCCCCAGCAGTCTTGCTTCTTATCCCTCTCCTCATTTAGACCCTTTAGCTTTTTGACGACAGAAACTCTTACTTATCTTTGTTTCCCTAGTGACCAGACAGATTTAAGTATCTTAAATGCTTGATGAGTTAATGGATGCTGTTAGGTGGCAGAAAACACTTCATTAATACCAAATACTGTTATTACTAGGGAATTTAGAAAACATGCCATAACCCTTTTTATTGACTTATTGTTTCAAATGTTTTGTATCTAGCGATCATTTTTCTCTACTTATTATTTTTTCCTAAAATGGATTAGCTTTGTTATTATTTTTGACCCAAAGTGATATATGCCTATGTAAAAATATGGGGGAGGTGCCAGCGCCATGGCGCAGTAGGTTAATCTGCCGCCTGTCGTGCCAGCATCCCATATGGGCGCAGGTTCTAGTCCCGGCTGCTCCTCTTCCAATCCACCTCTCTGCTATGGCCTGGGAAAGCGGTGGAAGGTGGCCCAAGTCCTTTGGCCCCTGCACCTGCGTGGGAGACCAGGAAGAAGCTCCTGGCTCCTGACTTCAGATTGGCGCAGCTCCGGCCGTTGCAGCCATTTGGGGAGTGAACCAACGGAAGGAAGACCTTTCTCTCTGTCTCCCCTTCTCACTGTCTGTAGCTCTCCTTCTCAAATAAATAAGTAAATTTTTTAAAAAATAAGGGGGAAAAATATAAAGAAATCTCAAAATAACTACTGTTATTAAATGCTTTTAAATATATAAGCTAAATATGTGCTGTTCAGTTTTCCTATTTAAAATTTCACCTATAATTCTGTTATTTATTTTTATTTATTTATTTATTTATTTATTTATTTATTTGAAAGAGTTACAGAGAGAGAGGGAGAAAGAGAGCTTCCATCTGCTGGTTTACTCTCCAGATGTCCACAATGGCCAGGGCCGAGCCAGGCCAAAACCCGGAGCCTGGACCTTCTTCCGGGTCTCCCATGTGGGTTGCAGGGGCCCAAGGACTTGGGCCATCTTCTGCTGCTTTTCCCAGGCCATAGCAGAGAGCTGGATTGGAAGTGGAGCAGCCGGGACTCGAACCAGCGCCCATATGGGATGCTGCCGCTGCAGGCAGTGGCTTTACCCCCTGCGCCACAGCGCCGGCCCCATAATTCTGTTATTTATTTACATTCATTTTTATTTGGAAGACGGAAATGGAAAGAGAGATATCTCCCATTCACTGGCTCACTCCAGATGTCCCCCATAGCCAGGGCTGGGCCAGGACAAAGTCACAGTTGGGAACTCAATCCAGGTCTCCCTCATGGGTGGCAGAGACTCAAGTACTTGGGCCATCACCTACTGCCTTTCTGCATTCTCTGGGAGCTGTAATGGGAAGTGTAGTCAAACCCAGGCCCTCCAACATGGGATGCGGGCATCCCACACAGCGCCAGCAGCTCCGGGAGCTCCATTTTAGCAGATAATAGTAGGACATCTTGTTTAATGTAATGAAGCCACTTCTTTTGGATTTCACGTTGCAAAGTAGCTTCCTCTCTTAGGTGATGAAATGTGCCTTTTGCCATGTGCTTTATAAAAGAAGCCTGGGATCTAAACTGTTGTATTAGCAAGTCTTTCCCTTGCTTCATACGTGGCCCTTCACTTAACAGCATATGCTTATCCGCATTCTCTAGGGAGCAGTTAAATATGGAAAATTAAAGATAAGAACCTACAAGAAAGGAGTAATCATTTGTGGAAGGCAGTGCTGCCCTTTCTAGGAGAAACTTCTTGTTTATCCCCCAGGTCCTGCTCCCGCCCTTTGTAGCCAGTGACACAACTAACATGCAGTTTGCAGGACCAGCTTGCCCGGATTTTCCTCTGTGTGCGTGCCTCCTTGTCCTTCTGTTCTCAGATCACGTACCTGAATTCCATTCTCCATCCCCACCCCTGTGTCAGCAGGATTCATTGTAAAAGAAATGTGTTTTGGGGGACCGGCACTGTGGCGTAGTGGGTGAAGCTGCGGCCTGCAATTGCTGGCATCCCATATGGGCACCGGTTCGAGCCTCAGCTGCTCCACTTCTGATCCAGCTCTCTGCTGTGGCCTGGGAAAGCAGTAGAAGATGGCCCAAGTCCTTGGGCCCCTGCACCCACGTGGGAGACTCGGAGGAAGCTCCTGGCTTCGGATCTGTGTAGCTCCGGCAGTTGCGGTCAACTGGGGAGTGAACAAGCAGAGGGAAGACCTCTCCCCGCACCCCTTTCTCTCTGCCTCTGCCTCTCTGTAACTCTGCCTTTCAAATACATAAATAAACCTTTTTTTTTTTAAAGAAATGTGTTTTTAGAGTTTTCCTTCTTGTAGATTCTTCTGGTAATTGTCCACCTTCACTTTTGTGATATGTATAGGTTATGTCTATATAAAGTAACTTTTTGCCAATAAACCCTATTTATGTAATTTGGAACACTGGCTGGGTCCACGTTTTGGTGTGGTAGGACATCCCCTGGTGAGAACAGATGTTAGCCTGTGGTATGGTTGGGTTTAAAGATTTACTTGAAAGGCAGAGTGACACACAGAGAAAGATCATCCATGCACTCATTCACTCCCCAAATGCCTGCAACAACCAGGGCTGGGCTAGGCTGAAGCCACCAACCAGAAATTCCATTTGGTCTCCCACATGGGTGGCAGGAATCCAAGTACTTGGGCCATCATTTGCTGCCTTCCCAGGCGTGTTAGCAGGAAACTGGGTCAGAAGCAGAGGAGCCGGGACTCCAGCCAACACTCAGATATGGGCTGCAGGCATCTCCAGCGCCGGCCCTCCCCAGTTCTCTGAGAGCCCTGCCTGAGAGTTACCTGCTGCCTGTTCTTTTCCATTTTAGATCACAGACTCTGCTGGCCACATCCTGTACTCCAAGGAGGATGCATCCAAGGGGAAATTTGCCTTTACCACGGAAGACTATGACATGTTTGAAGTGTGTTTTGAGAGCAAGGGTAAGTAATCAGCGTGTTTGCCTGGACTAGGCATGGCCTCCAACTCGAATCACCCCCTGCTGTGGCCAACACTTGATTCCTAGTTGCCCTTGCGGTGTTTATTGTCAGGTGGAAACCTGATACCTTGTGTTTCGTTTTTTTTTTTTTTTTTTTAATTTTTTTTTTATTTATTTTTTTATTTTTTGACAGGCAGTGGATAGTGAGAGAGAGAGACAGAGAGAAAGGTCTTCCTTTGCCGTTGGTTCACCCTCCAACGGCTGCCGCGGCCGGTGCGCTGCAGCTGGCGCAGCACACTGATCTGATGGCAGGAGCCAGGTGCTTCTCCTGGTCTGCCATGGGGTGCAGGGCCCAAGTACTAGAGCCATCCTCCACTGCACTCCCGGGCCACAGCAAAGAGCTGGCCTGGAAGAGGGGCAACCAGGACAGAATCTGGCGCCCTGACCAGGACTAGAACCCCGTGTGCCAGCGCCGCAAGGCGGAGGATTAGCCTGGTGAGCCGCGGCGCCGGCCACCTTGTAGTTTTAAGAGATTTTCTAGGTGGAGTAAATATTGGTGGATATGTTGTTACTGTACCTGTGTCCTGACGTTTCAGCTGGAGTCTCTGGCAGGAGGGAACCTGACTGTGAACTCTGGGCTTAGTGAGATAGTGACCGGGCGCTGCAGGTTCACTGTTTGTAACAGATGCATCATTCTAGGGAGAGAGGGCAGTGGGGAGACAGAGTGCACGAGTGGGGAGGGACGTGCGGACCTCTGCATCTTCCTTGGAGTTTTCCTCCGACAAATTAAATCTTTTTTAAAAAGAAAAAAATTATTTACCAGGCAAATTCAGAGAGCAGAACTCCTAAAGGGTCTTTTTTCCACAAAGGAGACCCTTTAGGACCATGTCAGCTAGAGGGATAGGCTTACGGTTCTTCTGTGGTTTCAGTCGGGTGTGAATGATGCTAGCAGTGTGACGTGACAAGCAGGGAGATAGTGGAAGACTCTGCTGGGAAGTGATTTATCTTGATCAGTTGGGCCAAGTGGGACATGAGCTACTTGAGTTTCACAACTTTTTAAATGAGGAAGGAGGGACCTGCGCTGTGGTGTAGTAGGTTAATCCTCCACCTGCAGCGCCAGCATCCCAGTGGGCGCTGGTTCAAGTCCCGGCTGCTCCTCTTCCAATCCAGCTCTCTGCTGTGGCCTGGGAAAGCAGGTGCTTGGGTTCTACACTCGCGTGGGAGACCCAGAAGAAGCTCCTGGCTCCTGGCTTTGGATCGTCGCAGCTCTGGCTGTTGCGGCCATTTGGGGAGTGAACCAGCAGAAGGAACACCTTGCTCTCTGTCTAAAGGTTTAGTGGGAATAGCTCCATAAGGTTTTCTTCTCCTGTTGAAATGGACCTTATGCTTTTGTAGTAAAGTGGAATATTCGATAGAAGCTCTGCTCCTTTCAATACTCAGGCTTGCATTAAGGAAATGCAAGCTTGGCATATGCTCCTAATTGAGCCTGACCTCCCTCAGAATCTGACAGAGCAATCTTGTCAGATGTAGAAATGGGCATTTTTGCCTAAGCTGGTCCCCCCAGCCTGTGGTTCTCCGTCTCCGCACCTCGTGGTCTTACGCTGGCCTGGCTTGTGACTTTTCTTTCCACCCCAGATGCCTGTGTGTCCTCTCCTCTCTCCTCTCCGACTGCCCTGGAGCACCGGTGGCAAGTCCCTGTGTTCTGCCAGCAGCACGTTCTCGCGGCTTCCCGGCCCCACACACAGATCCAGGCTTTGTCTGGAATGTTTGTGATCTTAGCCAGAGCCAGGAATTTTCTGCCGCTGAGTAGGGGGAGGGGTTGCGGCTGTTTTCCCTCTATTGAGAGGGTGGGGGTTAGGGAGAAGGAGGGTGGGCGGGTGATTTCCCGGAATTTAAAATATTCCGCACAATGAATCCTTTGATTTCTTTCTCAGGAACAGGGCGGATACCTGACCAACTCGTGATCCTAGACATGAAGCACGGAGTGGAGGCAAAAAATTACGAAGAGGTATGTGCAGCTGGCCCCGGTGCGGGGGCGGGGCGGCAGCGCCGCGGGGTGCCTGTGACCCAGCCCGGCCACGGGCTGCCCAGAACGCAGCGGTTTCTCGGCAGGCACGTGACAGCCAGCCTGAGCAGTCCTGGCTGGTCTGTCGGCCGGAGGATTGAGCCAACTGTCCCGTAGAAATATTAGTGTGATAAAACACTCACGCACACGCGCCAGCTCTCGAGGCAGACGCCGGATCTGTAGCATTAGACTTTGTAAAAGCTGGAGCTCACTTGTGTGGCAACATCCGAGGCCAAGAAAAGGGATTGTTTTGTCATTCCTAAGACATTCTCCAGGAAGGACAGATACGTATAAGAGGGCGGGGCGGGGGGGGGGGGGCAGGTCAGAGCATTTTTATCTTGAACAACTGTGCTGTCTGTAAGAAATAATAGTCAAAGGCCGGCGCCGCGGCTCACTAGGCTAATCCTCCGCCTAGCGGCGCCGGCACACCGGGTTCTAGTCCCGGTCGGGGCGCCGGATTCTGTCCTGGTTGCCCCTCTTCCAGGCCAGCCCTCTGCTGTGGCCAGGGAGTGCAGTGGAGGATGGCCCAGGTGCTTGGGCCCTGCACCCCATGGGAGACCAGGAAAAGCACCTGGCTCCTGGCTCCTGCCATCGGATCAGCACGGTGCGCCGGCCGCAGCGCGCCGGCCGCGGCGGCCATTGGAGGGTGAACCAACGGCAAAGGAAGACCTTTCTCTCTGTCTCTCTCTCTCACTGTCCACTCTGCCTGTCAAAAAAAAAAAAAAAAAAAAAAAGAAATAATAGTCAAAAACAGCTTTCAGTTAAATTTCAGAGGGCAAGGAGGAGGAAGAAGCTTCAGGAGACCAGGGGTAGTGAGAGTGAGTGACGCCACAGCACGCGCCTGGCGCCCACAGCAGGGGGGTCTGTAGAGTAAGGAGAGCTGGCATTTCGGTCCTGGCGGCTGGAGGGGGGTGTGGTTCAAATGAGGAGCCGCCTTTGTCATAGCTGTTGGAGGGACCCTGGGGGCAGCACAGAATGTTGGTTCTTCAAATGAAGAGCACGTTTGAAAAACCACAGCACTGTTTAAGCCCAGAGAATTGATCTTTACACAAGATAAGAATATTTTTTACCCAGCAGAACGGTACCTGAGGGCAGGGAGAAGTGGGTGCAGGAAATGTATGACTTTTGAAGAATATCAGTGAAATAAATGAAAGTTGCATCGGTGATCTGGGAGAATTTTCCAGGAATAGTGAAACAGGAGCAGTCGCTCTGGTCAGGGCTTCGGAAGGGAAGGATCTTGAAATGGAAGAAGGCTGGAAGTGACCGGTTCATTCCCAACGGGAAAGAGTCCAACAATGGCAGTTCTTTGGGTCTTTTCTTTTTCTCCCTTGTTCAAGTGTTCAATTGAGTGAAACTGGATAGAGTTATTTGGAAGCAGTAAGTATGAGCAAGTGAGACAGTAATGATCAAAAGAGAGTTCCGGGTAGGAACTGTGTGAATTGCTTGTTTCTGTCTTTAGGGTCGTTTAATTACAAGAAATAAAGCAAGAGAGCCTCTTTATTTGATCAACTGAAGAGTAAATTGAAAATTTTTTAACATTTTCATTTGTTTATTTTTCACTTCGAGAGAGATAGCTCTCTCATTTGCTGGTTCACTCTCTAAATGCCTGCAATAACACAGGACTGGACCAGGCCAAGACCAGGAGCCCAGAACTCAGTCTAAGTCTCCCATGTGGGTGGCAGTGGTGGGACCCAGTTACCTGAGCCATCACCTGCTGCCTCTGACCATGCGCTTTAGCAGGAAGCTGGAATTGGGAGCAGAGCGAGACTTGAACCCAGGCCCTCCGACAGGGGATGCAGGAGTCCCAGACAGCATCATAACCACCATGCTACTAGCCTGCGCCTAAGCAATCTTTTGAAACTTTTCTGATTCAGAAGAATGAAATTGTATTGATATAGTATAATGTATGTGAAGGCTATTCTAACGTATAGAACAGTAAGAGGAGGGTCGTTACAGTCAGAGGTGGAAGAATGAGTAGCAGGGTTTCTAGTTTGTGTTTCCTGCTGCCATTCCCCGCCACAGTCCAATCTCTAAATTCCTGCTCTACGGAATTCTACCTGTTGGAACCTTTTCTCTAACGCAATGGCTAGCACTAAGGGGTTTATGTTGAATAACAGGACACCTGCTGCCTTACGAGCCATCAGGCCGAGCTTGCTACCTTTGAAAATGTGCCATTCCAGGGGTTTACACAAAGAACCACCTGGACACCACTGTGCTGTGACGTTTTGGAGCTGCTGCGCTTCCTGGAATTGCCACCATTCTTGGACTGCGTCGGCCTTGGGAAAGGGGCTTTATCTTCTTGACCTCTTCCTTAACCCAAGAAGGGAATCCCTAGCAGAAAGGAAACCACAGGGCTTCCTCTGCCTGCTTCCTGCTTCCGCGTCTGGCACGTCCTGAGCCTTTCTTTACGCACATGGTTACCACACAGCTCTGAGCTTCTGTTCCTTCCCTGAGAAACTCCCCCGCCACTTTCCTCCGGGCCCCAGACAGCAGGCCAGACAGAGGCAGAGGAGGAGTGGTCATGACACAAGTAGAAGAGCAGTCTGTGTCTCCCTGGAACCTTGCTTAGAATGGCTGTTGGTGTCCCTGGACTCATATCTGTGACAAGAACACGGATACCAGAAGCACTTTGTTCCCTAGTTAATGACCAGAGCCTGTGTCGAGCTTTTGAAGCATTTGGCTCTCTGGCCCTGACAATGACAGAGAACCTCTATCTCCAGGGGGTCTGGACCCTCTGGCGTCAGTATTACAATTCAAGAAGTAGTGCGTTCCTTCAATTCCCTTCTCTTCCAGTACATTGCTCCCCCGATTATGTGGACTTTTTATTTCTGAAATCCCATATGGCCTTACAAAATTCAAAGGCAGTCAGGGTCATCGTAGCCAGGCAGAGTACCACTCCACCCACCTGAGCTGTTATGGAGGCTTGACTTAATTCATGCACTGGGGCATTGCTGTGTAGACAGAACACCTGCCAGATCGCACAGCAGCGTAAAGTCTTACAGCTTGAATTCCTTAAAGAACGCTTGTTGCTTTAGAAATAAAGCACTGCGGATTTCCTGTGTTGTATTTGAGAGACCCGCGACCCCTGTCTTTCTTTGGCTTTTCAGAGCGAGTCGCGTTTCTAGATTCCCCACGGGAAGTGAGCCCGCCCTTCTCAGGCTCTGCTCTGTGAACTAGAGCGGCTGATTGCAGTTGGGGGAGTGAAGGCAGGTGCTGTGCCACAGAGGAGGAGCCGTCTGACGCGTCCTCTGACACCTGACCTGTGTGTGTCCGTTCTTGCTGTGGATGTCAGCATTTTCAACATGGGTGCAACCCTGTTTAGGCTAGAGTTTCTTAGTTGGTCGTTAGACATACACTAAAAACACGGTTGTCCTGGTTGAAGCAACAACAAAACACTTTTTTTTTTTTTACAGGCAGAGTGGACAGTGAGAGAGAGAGACAGAGAGAAAGGTCTTCCTTTGCCTTTGGTTCACCCTCCAATGGCCGCCGTGGCCGGCGCACCGCGCTGATCCGATGGCAGGAGCCAGGAGCCAGGAGCCAGGAGCCAGGTGCTTTTCCTGGTCTCCCATGGGGTGCAGGGCCCAAGTACTTGGGCCATCCTCCACTGCACTCCCTGGCCACAGCAGAGAGCTGGCCTGGAAGAGGGGCAACCGGGACAGAATCTGGCGCCCCGACCGGGACTAGAACCCGGTGTGCCGGTGCCACTAGGTGGAGGATTAGCCTATTGAGCCGCGGCGCCAGCCAACGAAACACTTTCTAAAAGATCTCTTTCTCAGAATGCCATCAGGAAGGAGAAACTCTTGGTTCCATATACTGGATCCTACAGCCCCTTTTTTTTTTTTTTTTTAAGATTTATTTATTTATTTGAAAGACAGAGTTAAAGAGGCAGAGACAGAGAAAGAGAGAGAGAGAGAGAGATCTTCCACCCGCTGGTTCACTCCACAGATGGCCACAATGGCCAGAGCTGTGCCGATCTGAAGCCAGGAGCTTCCTCCCCTCCACGCGGGTGCAGGGGCCCAAGGACTTGGGCCATCTTCCGCTGCTTTCCCAGGCCATAGCAGAGAGCTAGATGGGAAGTGGAGCAGCCAGCACTAGAACCGGTACTCATATGGGATGCCGGCACTGCAGGCAGCTGCTTTACCCCCTATACCACAGCGCCAGACCCCCCAAGTCCCTTTCTTAACACCGACTGAGTGACATGACAGGTAGAGCACCTGACACAAAGTTGGGGAGTTCAGTAGGTTTCAGCTCCTTTCTCCCTCTGTTCTGGAAGCGCCAGATGGCTGTGGATCATCCTAAACTGCACTTAGCCCTTAGAGTACCAGTGGCATCTGCACTTGTTTTGGCACCCGGTTCATCCTTTTGCACCTTTGGGAAGAGGCCTGTGACTCAGACATCTCCCACCCCCGGGGCACGTGGCTTTGTCCTGGATGCAGGTCTGTGTCTACCTTGCCTGTGTTAGTCTAGATGGTCTTCGCACTGACCGCTGCGCTCCTGGTGTTTGCAGGGCAGTGGAGGAGGGCACAGAACGGCACACTAACCTGCGTGAGTTTGGCTTCGCTGTAGAAGCTTCTCACCGGGGGCTTGATACGCCACTCAGAAAAGCATCTAGAGATTCTCCAGAGGCTGGATCCTCACCTGTGGCTTAAGAAACGGTATTTTAGTTGACACCTTTCCCTGGTGTGGTTACATACCAGGGGATTTCAGAAAGTTCATGGAAAAATGGAATTAAAAACTAAATTTATTTTGGTACCAAAAAAATTGACATCTGTGTTTAATTTTTTCATAGTAAGTGTTTTCCATGAACTTTTTGAAGACTCAGAAATTTGGCTCTTTTGAACAAGGCATAGAATGTTACAAGTGTTCACTATGCATCAGGAGTTAGAACTATACAAAATATAGTTTGAATTTCCTCAGCGGCCAAGTTAATGTGCAGAAAAAGGATAGAAGTCCAAACAGTTTGTGAATGTGACAGTGTATGATTGAGAGCTGTGCTGTCAGGGGGAGGGGGTGCCTCCTACAGATCTTTAGGGAAGAAGGGGTCGGTGTAGACACCAGTGGTGGAGAGGAGGCCTCGTCGTTAAGGTAGGATTGTGGGACAGGGCATGTGTGCTTTGGAAGTCAGAGGTTCCATCCACACTGATTTTAGAGCTGGGCTTTCTAGTTTTGTTTTGTTTTTAATGATTTATTTATTTATTTATTTGAAAAGCAGAGATCCTCCATCTGCTGGGTCACTCACTCCTCAAATGGCCACAACAGTCAACGCTTGCCCAGGCTGAAGCCAAGAACCAAGAAGTCCATCTAGGTCTCCCACGTGGGTGCAGGGCCCAAGCACTTGGGCCATCCTCTTCTGCTTTCCCAGGTGCATTAGCAGGGAGCAGGATCGGAAGAGGAGCAGCCGGGACTGAGCTGTGGCAGGCGGTAGCTACTAGTTTCAATGTTGAGTACATACTTTGATGACCCTAATGTAGAAAGCTGCTAATATTGATCTGCCACCCTAAGGGCTGAGTCACCTTATGAAATCTTTAGTTTCCTCATTTGTAAAAGGAGGGGCTCATTGTAAAATGAAGGCCTTGTAGCTCAAACATCCTTTGTTATTTAACAGCTGCCTGTAACATATTGGGGGCATGGCGCCCCCTAGTGGAGAGCCTGTGGTACTCATTCCTCAAACTGTTGGCAAAGCACACCTCATGCTATGCAGTAATAAGCTAGACAAATTCTGGTCATTCTTCATAATCTGTGTGTAATTTACCTCTTTTAACAGATACTTTGAGCACTAAATCAGTTGTTTAGAGGACAGGGATGGCCTGTAGGAATTTTGATACCAAAGTGTTCTTGTTAGCTTTTTGTTTTGTGGTAGGAAGTCTTGATTCTGATAGCCATTGGATGCTTGTGGAAAGGATAGCCAGTGGAAAGGATCCTTTTTTTTTTTTTTTATTTTTAAAGATTTATTTATTTGAGGCTGGCGCTGTGGCTCAATAGGCTAATCCTCCGCCTTGCAGCGCCGGCACACCAGGTTCTAGTCCCGGTCGGGGCGCCGGATTCTGTCCCGGTTGCCCCTCTTCCAGGCCAGCTCTCTGCTGTGGCCAGGGAGTGCAGTGGAGGATGGCCCAAGTGCTTGGGCCCTGCCCCCGCATGGGAGACCAGGAGAAGCACCTGGCTCCTGCCTTCAGATCAGCGCGATGCACCGGCCGCAGCGTGCTGGCCGCGGCAGCTATTGGAGGCTGAACCAACGGCAAAAGGAAGACCTTTCTCTCTGTCTCTCTCTCTGACTGTCCACTCTGCCTGTCCAAAAAAAAAAAAAAAAAGATTTATTTATTTGAAAGGCAGAGTTACAGAGAGGCAGAGAGAGAAAGGTGCTGGTCACAACAGCCGGCGCTGCACCAATCCAAAGCCAGGAGCCAGGAGCATCTTCTGGGTCTCCCACATGAGTGCAGGGGCCCAAGGACTTGGGCCATCTTCTACTGCTTTCCCAGACCGCTGCAGAGAGCTGGATTGGAAATGGAGCAGCCGGGTCTTGAACCAGCACTCATATGGGATGCCAGCTCCTCAAGCCAGGGTGTTAACCCACTGTGCCACAGCGCCAGCCCCAAGGATCTTTGCTTTTTTTTTTTTTTTTTTTTGGACAGCTCTCTGCTATGGCCTGGGAAAGCAGCGGAAGATGGCCCAAGTCCTTGGGCCCCTGACAGTGAGAGAAAGGTCTTCCTTCTGTTGGTTCACCCCCCAAATGACATAGTGGTGCACTGCGCCAATCCAAAGCCAGGAGCCAGGTGCTTCCTTCTGGTCTCCCGTGCTGGTGCAGGGCCCAAGCACTTGGGCCATCCTCCACTGCCCTCCCGGGCCACAGCAGAGAGCTGGACTGGAAGAGGAGCAACCAGGACTAGAACCCAGGGTGCTGGCGCCACAGGCAGAGGATTAGCCCAGTGAGCTGCAGTGCCGGCCGGATCTTCACTTTATTTTAAGATTTTACTCTGTTGCCTCCAAAAGTTGTAGTAATAGCAATGGAAAGTCTACGAAGTTTATTGGTCTGACAAACTAGACAACTTAGCCAGTTCCTCGTGGCCTAACATAGCTTGTTCGCTTACCTCTGATTAAGGAAAATCTTGCTGTAGTTATCTGGTTTTCTTCATCTTTTTGTCGTAGCCACAGAAGTGTACACTCAGACTGGATTCCAGTTCTAGTTCCAGCAAGCTATGAGACTTTGGGCAAGTTGTTAAATTATCTCCAAGCCTTATTTTCTCATCCAGAAAACTTCGTGTTAATAACATACACGCTATTTGGTTATAAGGATTAAATGGGATTATGATGCAAAGCACCATATTCTGAGCAGAGGCTAATAGGTCTGGGTCGTATTCTACTACCTTTTCTGTCCTCTCCCCAGTTTCCCTTCAGCCTGATTTGGACCCTTTTATGTGTTCATTTGTTTATCTTCCATCTCCCTCTGTGTGCGTAAGCATACACACCCTCTGCACTAGCTGCTGGCATCCCTGCCCACTGCTGTCCGTACTGCGCACGGCCTGCCCCTTCCTCCCTCCTTGTTTTGGGTTGGAACCAGTCAGCCTTGCATGTCCTTCTCCACCACCTCCTGCAGTCCTGCTGCCCTAGGAGACACCTTGCCCACTTCTTGTGACGCTTTCTGTTACCCTCCAGCGAGGCTTAGTCTCTCACTCCTTGCCTGCATTCCTGCCTTTAATGTGTATCTTTGTGGTGAAGGGTAATACATGTGCCTTACCTTATGGTCATCGCTTTATACGGGAGCCTCTCCACCAGACGAACTTAGCCTGACCTATTCTGGTGCCTTGCAGATATAAATGCTCAAAAAAACAAAAAAACAACAAAAAAAAAACTTAGAGTCTTAATTTTTTTTTTTTTAATGAAACAAAAGCCGTCCACATTTGTTGGGAACGATACGGTCGTGCAGTCTGACCAACTCTGAGTTCTTCCTGGACGCTGCTTGGCCCCGAGTTCTCCATATGCATGGTGCCCACGTGCCCTTCTCCCCCTCCATCCTCACGTGTCAGTCACTGTCCTCTGTGTCTTCTTGATGCATTGTCAGTTTTGGACTCGTTGTGGCAGTTTCCTTTTATAACCAAGCGGTTCTGCAGTTATGGGTCCCTCCTCTGCCTCCCCTCGACCATTTGTTTTCTGCACAAAATTACCTCCTCCCCCACCCCCCGCAACACCTAACACAACTTTTCTTTTTTAATTAGATAACAGGAATTAATTTCTCTCAGATAGGGGGTCCAGTTCCAAGCTCGCGTCGCCATCACAGCCGGGTTCTGGTGACGGCCTCTTCTGGATTGTAGGAGCTGCTGTGAGAACAGAGAATTCTCTTTCTCCATACCAGTTCATTCCTCAGTCACTCAGAGCCTGCTCAGCGGGTGGTGTTCCTTGAGTCCCTTCAAGTATTATTTTAATTCCTAGGTTTAGATGAAATGTAGTAGTCACGATTGTTATTCCCCATTGAGTATCGTGGTATATTGCGTGGTTGAATGGCAAGCTGATTTTCAATATTGTTTTCATCTCTTGGGACTATTTTTTTAAGTCTTATAGATTTTAAATTAATATCAGAATTAAAGGTAGTTATTAATATCAGAATTAAAGGTAGTTATTAGGCAAAGGTTTTTTTTTTTTTTTTGGAAATGAGATCTACATCTCACTAGTGAAAGTCTGAAAGGTATCTCAAGAGATTTTTTTATCCCACTAATAATTTCCTGAATGAAGGGTGGAATTCAGCAGATTTTATTGAGATAAAATCGACTTGAATTCAGCAGATTTTATTGAGATAAAATCGACTTGAATTCAGCAGATTTTATTGAGATAAAATCGACTTGAATTCAGCAGATTTTATTGAGATAAAATCAACTTGAATTCAGCAGATTTTATTGAGATAAAATCTACTTGAAAGATAAGAATTGGAACGATGGTTGTGTATAGAGCCTAGACTAGCATCTGCATAAGAAAAAGGATTAGGGGTCGGAACTGTAGCATAGCTGCTTAAGCTGCTGCCTGCAGTGTCTGCATCCCATATGGGTGCCAGTTCGAGTCCCGGCTGTTCCACTTTTGATTCAGCTCCCTAATGGCCTGGGAAAGCAGCGGAAAATGGTCCAAGTCCTTGGGCCCCTGCACCCATGTGGGAGACCTGGAAGAAACTCCTGTCTCCTGGCTTCAGTCTGGGGAGTGAACCAGCAGACAGGAGAAAAAGTGTGATTTTTTTTTTAAGGGGGGAGGGGGACTGAGGAGTTAGTGATTACGGAAGTAAATGATCTGGAATCCTAGCCTTGTGCAGTGTTGTTAGGAAGAATGAAATGAATCCCAGGCACTGGTCTTTGTGGAAAGAGCTCATTAAATGAAAAAGGACCCGGTATTGAGGCACAGCAGGTTAAGCTGCCGCCTCCCATACCAGCATCCCATGTGAGCGCCACTTATTTGAAAGGCAGAGTACAGAAATGGAGGGAGAGAGAGTGAATGAGATATCCTCCATCTGCTGGTTCACTCCCCAAATGGCTGGGGCTAGACCAGGCCGAAATCAGGAGTCTGGAACCCCATCCAGATCTCCCAAATGGGTGGGTGGGGGGGCCAAGAACTTGAGCCATCACCCACTGCTCTCCCAGGTGCATTAGCAGGGAGCTGGATCAGAAGCAGAGCAGCAAGGACTTGACCTGGAGCTCGGATACGCTCACAGCAGCTCCAGGGATCCAGAAGAAGCCCTCACCAGATCCTGACCATAAAGGCAACCTGATCTTGGAACTCGACTCTCGTATTTGTAGGCCATGGTTTACCCCACTACACAGTGCCAGCCCCTGGGCTTTGGGTTTTTATCTGAGTAGTACAACTTTTGAGCAGAACATACTTATGTGTTGCTTGTGCAATTAAAAGAATACTGAAAAAGGATTGGGGATGGGTTAGATCCCACCATCTTTTGGCACTTTAGACCCTTGGGCTGTTGTGTAACACCCCTGCCATGGCAGGGCAGGGGCAGTTAGAGTCTTCAAAGTAATTTTTTTTTTTAATATTACTTTGAGCTGACAGAGGCTCAGCCAGAGTTTCACTTCCAGTGCCTTTTGCAAGCCTCTGTGTAGGGAGTCTTAAGTCATTTGCCTCTTAGAAGTTTCCTGCCGTTGCCTGTATACTCTCTCATTCAGGAAGCTTAGGAGGGGAAGTTGAGAGCAGGAGGGAAGACGTTAAAGAGACCACAGTTCAGCTTGTTATGTGTCTCTGGTATTCTTTTTCCCTGGGGAATCTATTTGTTCTGCAGCTCTGAAATCAGTTAACAGATACAGTCCGAGTTAACAGCAAAGTGCAGGGCACTCAGCGGGGAAAGTCAGCTGGATGTGTTAGCCCCTGATTAAATCTTATATCCAAATAAAATTTTTTTTAAGGTTTACTTATTTATTTGAAAGGCAGAGTTATAGAGAGAGAGGAAAGAGACAGAGAGAGAGCAAGGTCTTCCATCCACTGGTTTACTACCTAAATGGCTGCAATGGCCAGAGCTGGGCCAATCCAAAGCCAGGAGCCAGGAGCTTCTTCCGGGTCTCCCACATGGGTGCAGGAGTCCAAGCACTTGGGCCATCTTCTGCTGCCTTCCCAGGCACATTAGCAGGAGCTGGATCAGAAGTGGAGCAGCCAGGACCGGAACTGGTGCCCATATGGATACCAGCACCGCAGGTAGAGGCTTTACCTGCTACACACAGTGCCAGCCCCAGATAAACTGTTTTGTAACTGCCAGTCACACCATTAGCTCCTGCCAACATTTTAGAAATGTAAGAAAATATACACATGGTGAACGAAAATCCAGGAGTACCGTCACAAATCTATCACCAATTTTTATGTACTTTAAATATACACTTAATTTTTATATCCCTATTTTAATAGCAGTCTCTAGTTTTTATTTATTTATTTAGAGAGGCAGAGGCAGAAAGAGAGAGAGGGAGAGAGGTCTTCCATCTGCAGGTTCACTCCCCAGTTGGCTGCAGTGGCCAGAGCTGTGATGATCCAAAGCCAGGAGCTTCCTCCGGGTCTCCCACATGGATGCAGGGGCCCAAGGACTTGGGCCACCTTCTACTGCTTTTCCAGGCCACAGAAGAGAGCTGGATCAGAAGTGAAGCAGCCAAGACTCAAACTGGCGCCCAAATGGGATGCCAGCACTGCAGGCAGTGGCTTTACCTGCTGCGCCACAGCGCTGGCCCCTAGTTTTATTTTGAATAACTTATCTTGCTTTCACACATTTAGCCAAGAGTATGCATAAGCAAAGAGAACATGAAAATCCCCCTTCCAGTCTTCCTGTTTATCCTTTGTTACTGTTGCTATTCACCAGAGAGGAAGAAAAGGAATGGTGAATTGAAGAGAAGTGTAGAGTTGTGAAGACATAGTAGTGTACATAGGGAGACGGGGCAGTTGCAGAAAGAGAATTATTTAAGAATTCCTTATGTGTGAAAAAGAGCATGAATATGTAGATGTTTGGAGATTTGGAAGGCTCTGGTGGTTTAGCCCATCTTAAAGCAGTCATGGTCTAAGAGTGATACTGAACACCAGAATAATGAAATCCTCGCAAGTGTGATGTGCGTCTCTAGTTAATAGAAACTGTTGGTCAAGATCAACGAAAGGAAGACAGTTGATTTCTCTTGCACCTGTCATTCTTTAGCATATAAGGAAATCCGTGGAGTCTTCTTTTGATAGCTGACTGCGTCATTTGGAGAAGTAAAAACAAAGGACAAAATTTTAAGTGTAGGCCTGTGCCACAGCTCACTAGGCTAATCCTCCGCCTGCGGCGCCGGCACTCCAGGTTCTAGTCCCAGTCGGGGCGCCGGATTCTGTCCCGGTTGCTCCTCTTCCTGTCCAGCTCTCTGCTGTGGCCCGGGAGTTCAGTGGAGGATGGCCCAAGTGCTTGGGCCCTGCACCCACATGGGAGACCGGGAGAAGCACCTGGCTCCTGGCTACAGATCAGTGTGGTGCGCTGGCCGCAGCGCGCCGGCCACAGCGGCCATTGGAGAGTGAACCAACGGCAAAAGGAAGACCTTTCTCTCTGTCTCTCTCTCTCTCCCACTGTCCACTCTGCCTGTCAAAAAAAAAAAAAAAGAAAAAGAAAGAAAATCTTCAGAACGTAGTGCAGCTTACTTTCCAGCCTGCTACAGTACTTCTCAAGAGGCTTTAATGAAAATTACAGTGGAAAAAAGCTCACATGGAAATAGTTTGTAGGGCAAAAAGGACAACCAAATTTTAGTGTATGTTGGAATTAGCGACACAGACAAGTTAAATCTGGCAAAGCTTTAAAAAGACTCCTGTGCTGCCTGTGCTGGCCAGAGGGTTTTTCCAGGGATTGAGTTTCTCATTTCTTTGTTTTCCAGATTGCAAAAGTTGAGAAGCTGAAGCCGCTGGAGGTGGAGCTGCGGCGGCTAGAAGACCTTTCCGAATCCATCGTTAATGACTTCGCTTACATGAAGAAGCGAGAGGAGGAGATGCGGGACACCAACGGTGAGGAGGGGCAGGTCTTGTTTGCCAATAAGCCACACAGGCCCGGGCTTCCCCAGACTTCAAATTCCAGTGCACCCTTTGCCCATTTCACAAAAGTGAGATGTGTGGAAAGAAAAGTGTTTTTGCTTTGATGATATAGCTGCTAAAGGGAAAGGAGCCTTGGTAGATTTTCAGAATAGAAATTTCTACCATGATACACACTTGACCTTATCTTCAGTTTAGAGCATTTCAAATTGATAGCACTAATCTTTGCAATCTCTAACATATATGGGATAGTGAACTTTTCATTTTTCAAAAGATTAATATACTGGGGCCAGCACTGTGGCATAGCGGGTAAAACTGCCACCTGCAGTGCTGGCATCCTATATGGGCACTGGGTCGAGTCCTGACTGCTCCACTTCTGATCCAGCTCTGTGCTATGGCCTGGGAAAGCAGTGGAAAATGGCCCAAGTGCTGGGCCCCTGCACCCATGAGAGAGACCCAGAAGAAGCTCCTGGCTCCTGACTTCAGATTCACCCAGCTTTGGCCATTGTGGCCATCTGGGGAGTGAACCAGTGGATGGAAGACTTTTCTGTCTGTCTGTCTGTCTGTCTCTCTCTCTCTCTCTCTCTGCCTCTGCCTCTCTGTAACTCTGCCTTTCAAATAAATGAATAAATCTTTAAAAAAGAAAAAAGAAAAAAAAAAGCAGAGCATCTGGGACCCAAACCAATACTCTGATAGTGGACGCATTGCAAGTGGCAGCTTAACCTGCTGTGCCACAGTGCTGTCCCCTTAACTTCGTTTTTAATAAATGTTTTTAAATTTTTATACTTTATTTTCATTGTATTTGAAAGGCAGAGACACACAGATAGAGATCTTCTGTCCGCTGGCTCATTCCCCAAATACCCGCAGCAGCCAGGGCTGGGCCAATACAAAGCCCGAACCTGGAACTCAGCCCAAGGCTCCTGCATGGGCAGGAGGGACACACGTACTTGAGCCATCACCTACTGAATCCTGGCTTGCACACACATAAGCAGGAAGTGGAGTAGCCAGGACTCGCCAGGCACTCTATTCCCAAGCACCAAAATGGGTACCCCTGAAGTTTTTTGTTTGTTCTTTGTTTTTTTTTTGTTTTGTTTTTAAATTCTCTGAACTCCTACTGTTAGGCCTGGGAACTGGGTGAAGTTCATTGTCTCTTCCCCTAATTGCTGAAGCAGCCCAGGCAACTAGCCCTTCACATTCACAATGCTTTTGTTTTCTGTAGAGTCAACAAACACTCGGGTCTTGTACTTCAGCATCTTTTCGATGTTCTGCCTCATCGGACTAGCCACCTGGCAGGTCTTCTATCTGCGTCGCTTCTTCAAGGCCAAGAAGTTGATTGAATAATGAGGTGCAGTCTCCTCCCACCTTGGATCTCAGCCAGCAGAACATCGCTGGGACGTGCCTGGCCTAAGGCATCCTACCGCCAGCACCACCAAGGCACGTCGGAGTACCACCTACAACCTACAAGTCAATGAGGGACTTCTTTTTAACTTGGTAGGATTTGGACTCATTTTGCAACAATAGGACTATTCTTAGAGTCACCTAAGACAAAAAATAGGGGTTACCTAGATGATGCCAAAGCCAGCATTTGCACTGGGTTTCCTCGTGTGATCTGTTCGAACCATTTTCTTTCCCTTTCCCACTCACTCACCAGCTTGGGCTCCCACACCAGTTCTTTTATGAAGATTTGTATGACCACATGAAACCTGTTTCATTCTCATTGTCCCCTCAGGTTTCTTTGCAAAAATACCCTTCCCTTTCTTATGGCCCTTAGCTGAAATGTTTACGTGGCTTCTCATGATATCCGTTCGTAATTTTATGTCTCTCCAAAGGGACATGGATGTGACACCTCATAAAAGAGAGCTTTGACCTGTAGATAACTCTGAAAGGAAATTTCATTTCAGACAATTAAAATATTTGTGTTCAGCTGCTTGAGCTTTTTTCGTGTGTGTGTGTGTGTTTAGTCCTATGCAGCTTTATCACACATGTCGGTTCATGTGACCAACATTGCGATAAACAGTTCCATCACACGGTTCCCTTGTGCCTCCCCTTTGTAGCCGCAGCCACCTCCCTCCCTGACCCAGCCTCTGGCTACCATCTGTTCTCCATCTCTCAGACAAATGAAATCATACAGAATGTATCCTTTTGAGATTGATTTTTCTTTGACCCAGCACATTCTCTAAAAATCCATCTGAGTTGTTCCATGTCTCAGTAACTTGTTCCCTTTTTTTGCTGAGTAATGTTCCCTGGTGTGAATGGACCGTGGTTTGTTTAACTTTAACCCACTGTAGACATGGATTGTTTTCAGGTTTTGGCCCTTATTAATAAAGTTCCTGTGAACACTGATGCACAGCCTTTTATAATTTTCATTTCTCTGGGAAAAATGCCCATAAGGGCAATGGCTAGGTTGTATGATAAGCACACATTTATTTTGATAAGAAAACTGTCCTGCTCTTTTTCCAGAGTGGTTGTAACATCATTTTATGCAATGAGTGACTGATCCACTTTGTCCACCATCATCACTAGCATTTAGTAGTCTTCCTTTTTTTTTTTTTTTTTTTTAACTTTTGGATAGGCTTGTGTAAACGATGTCTTCATGTCTTCTCATGGTTTTGACTTGCATTTTCCTACTGGCTAATGATGCTGAACATCTTTTCAAGTGCTTTTTTGCAACCCATATATCCTCTTCATTGAAAAATATTTGTCCCATTTCTAATTAGATCATTTGTTCTTTTTACATCATTGAGTTTTGAGAGTTCCTCATATATCCTGGATATATATATATATATATATATATGTCCTGTATCAGGTATGTAGTTGTTTTGGTTTTTAGTATAATTTCTACCATGGAAAAAGAAGTAAAATTTATTAACTCTTTACATGGCCAGTCACCAATTCCTGTCCTGTGTGTTCTTCCTAAAGAGTTAAGACATATGAGGTGTAGACTAGACATCTAGGAAGGTCATGAAGAGAGTAAACACTTGAAAATACATGTTAGGAAAGCCAAGAGTCATTGTGGGGGTATGAGGTGCCCAAAGGCCAATGGTGATGTAAATAAAGGAAAACAAATGAGCATGTTCATAAACAGCTCAGAAAAATGCCACTTGGAATCTTTCCTATAGCTCCCAGCAAGGTAGGTAGGAGTCTGTTCTTTCTGTAATTTCTTTTTTCATTTTAATTTTTTGTTTATTTTCATCTTATTTGATGAGACAGATGGAGAGAGCCCTTCCATTCATGGGTTCACTGCCCAAATTCCTGCAACAACCAGGGCTGGGCAGGATCCCAGAACTCACCCCAGGTCTCCCATGTGGGTGTTAGGAACCCAACTTCTTGAGCCATCATTTGCTGCCTCCCCGGGGTTCACACCAGCAGAAAGCTGGATGGGTAACAGAGTAGCCTGGACTCAAACCAAGCACTCTGATATGGGATGCGGGCTTCCCAAGGGACAACCTAACCACTGCACCAAATGCCCGCCCCACAATCACTTTTTAACACTGCTGTTACAGGCCTTGTCTAATTACAGGGGCAAGAATGAAAGGATTTAGGCCATGTAGTTTGCTGCGGAGATGAAGAAAATTGGAGTTATCAGAGAACATGTTGTGTTGATCAGGATAAAGTACAAAGGTAGAACAGGGAGTGAGCTGTTAAAAATCTCAGGCTATTTATCCTGTTAATGTTCCAGCTAGTACAAACCCAGAAGCCTTTTTTTCTTCCTTCGTATGTTCCTCTTATGCGGCATAAAAGTGGTTCTCTGCAGCTTGTGCAACATTGCCATCTGCTGTTAAGAATGATTCAGTACTGCTGCAGAGCTTGGCAGTGGATGCCTTGCCATAGAGGCAGCAGATACTGAGAAAGTCTATCTTACTACATATACTACACGACAGAGCCTGCATCCCAGTAGGGAAAAGAAAAACACATGTATGGGTTAAGATCCATCCTTCGACTTTTAAATGTGAAATTCCATTCTGTTCCATTAGCTTAACAAGACAGTCTCACTTATTTCTGATAGGTGCCTTTCCCTTTTTTAATGAGTAGTGAAAGCCACTGTTGGTTATGGTCTTCTGCTCTGACAGAATGTCCGAGAAGGTAGGAGAAGAGTGTGATGTTTTTGTCCCTAAGTGTGACTCTTTTAAGTTTTGTGGAAATCCTTTCACATCCCTTCCTTTTACTCATGCCAAAACTACCAACTCAGACATAGTGCTTTTTATTTAAAAGTTGATATTATAGCTTGACGTTATCTTGAAAGTAAAAAGTATTTGCTTTTGGCAAAAGGCTAGTCCAAGAGCAAATCGGCTTCAAAGACAGGGATGTTACCTGCTTTCCTCCATCACTCAGCATAATTTTCAAAATGGTCTGTGAAACATAAATGAGAATGATGTAGTTCAATTTTGTTATACCATTGTCATGAACCCCTGTCATAAAGCCATTTTTCTATTTGTTTAATGGAAAGAGGCATGTGGGATTTATACAGCTTGACTTATAAGTGTTGGATCGGGGATTTTTGTGTAAATTTTCTCAAATAAAGGCTAGCAGAAACCATTTAATGTGTATTTTTCAGTTACTCTTGAGTACCTTTGTCTGGATTGGCAGTAAGTCCTACCACGTTCCTTAGATTAAAAGTATGACAACCCCTGATGAATTAGAGGAAAAATGTGTCCTTAATTTACTCCAGATGGATGATTATGTGAGACAGAATTTGTTATATTATAACCTTGTTGAAATTTTGTTATTTTATTTGAAAAGCAGAGAGAGACAAGGACAGAGACAGACATAGAAAGATCTTCCCTCTGTTGCTTCACTCCCTAAATACCCCCAACAGCCAAGTTTTGGCCAAGCCAAAGCCAAGTCTGCCATGTGGTCAGCAGGGACGCAAGTACTCAAGCCATCATCTGCTCCCTTCCTAGGGTGCAGTAGGAGGAGCCTGGATCACAAGCAGAGCTAGGACTGGCACTTGATGTGGAATGCGGACATCCCAAGTGGCAGTCTTAACCACTGCCCAGCCCTTAATTACATGTCCTTGAACTAAGAATCCTTAATTATAGAGAACCTAACAGGGCTCCATAAGCTAGGCACTCTCTACTGGAAACTGCTATTAGAGTTTTTTTTTCCAAAGAGACTTGTCTTACTCTCCATTCCTAAAGCCCCCCTCTCAGTTTAGAACCCCTGGAGACTTGCTTTTTTGGAGACCATTTTCTCCTTTCCTTTAACCTACAGTTGAACATTTTTCGCAAAACCTCTTTGCAAGAGGCAGCATGAAGTGCCCTGCACGTTCACTGGCTGGCCTGCAGTGCGTGCTCCACCTTCAGTCCCACTTGCCAGTGAACCCATCACCTGTAAAGTAGCAGTTCCCAAGAACGGAATATAAATGTTTTGACACCAAAAACATTTTCTCATTGATGTTTTCCTTTTAGAAAACAATCAATTCAGCAAAACAGGTGAATGGAATAGCCTCACTGGTATCCTGAAAAACTTGTGAAAATGGTAACATGTTTTGTAAGTTTTTCAGTCTGTACAGTAGTGTCCCAGATAAGGCAAGCCATATGAAATTAATTTTAATATATTTAATACATCAATTTATTGTTTCAACATAATCAATGTAAAATGATTAACAAGATCCTTTACTTTAAAAAAAAATGTTATTTATTTGAAAGGCTAAGTTAGAGAGGGGAGAGAGTTTTTTTTTCCCCCATCCATTGGTTTACTCCCTATATGACCGCAACAGCTGGGGCTTGGCCAAGCAGGAGCCAGGAGCCAGGAGCCAGGAGCTCCATCCTGATCTCCCCTGTGGGTGGAAGCAGCTCAGTTATTTGGGCCAACTTGTTATGCCTTTTGTGGTACACTGGCTGGGAGTTGAAACAGAAGTGGAATAGTTGGGACTCGAACCAGGGCTCATATGGGATGCTAGGATTGTAGGCATTAGCTCAGCCCACTGAGCCACAGAGTTGGCCCCTTTTTGTCATGTAAGAATCCAGCGCATGTTACAGGACAGCCCGGGGACATTCAGACCAGCTACAGTTCAAGTGTTCAGGGGCTACATCTAGTCAGTGGCTACTGTAGCAGATGGGGAAGGTAGCTTGGCCTGATCTTTGGTATTCTTTAATCTTCACGGTAACTCTGGTTCCTGGGAGTCTGCATTCACCAATTGGGAATGCCTGTAATACAGCATTCTAATAGTCACTTGTTAAAAATGAAATGTGGAGATAATAGTCTTTTTGTTGTTGTTAAAGGTTTACTCATTGACTTCAAAGGCAGAATTACTGAGAGAAAGATCTTCCATCCATCTTCCCCAAATGGCTGCATCCGCCAGGGCTGGGCCAGGCCCAAGCCAGAAGCCTGGAACCATCCAGGTCTCCCACGTGGGTGTTAGGGGCCCAAGTACTTGAACTATTCTTTGCTGCTTTCCCAGGTACATTAGCAGGGATCATAAGTGGAACAGCCAGGACTTGAATCGGCGTCCATAAGGGATGCTGGTGTCACATGCGGCAGCTTAACCCACTAAGACACAATGCTAGCCCAATAGTCCATTTTTGAACAACAGTACTGTGAAAATAGGTTATATCTTTTAGAATAAATGTCTTGATATTTCTGGGCTTATAAATATTCAAAGGTCAATAATTTAATTTCAGTTATATCTAATATAAAGAAGAATTTGACATGAGTGTTTCTGGTTTGTATTCTCAAGATACACATGGACATTTATCTGTTGAGTTTATGGGAGCTATACAGTAGAACTAAATCTATATCCAGTTTTTCATTGCAAAGATGCCAGAAAAATGAATTTTTGAGCCTCACTTAAACCCATCCAGCTTCTCTGAATGAAAATCAACACTTCTGGGGCCAACACTGGGGCGCAGCGGGTTAATGCCCTGGCCTGAGGCGCCGGCATCCCATATGGGCGCCAGTTCTAGTCCCAGCTGCTCCTCTTCTGATCCAGCTCTCTGCTATGGCCTGGGAGGGCAGTGGAGGATGGCCCAAGTCCTTGGGCCCCTGCACCCACATGGGAGACCCGGAGGAAGCTCCTGGCTCCTGGCTTTGGATCAGCACAGCTCCGGCCATTGCAGCCATCTGGTGAGTGAACCAGCGGATGGAAGACCTCTCTCTCTGTCTCTACCTCTTTCTGTAACTCTGTCTTTCAAATAAATAAAATCTTTTAAAAAAAAACAACACTTCTGATTTTGATTTTTTTTCCATTCTTTCAACCCAAAACACCATTTATTGTGCACCTATATGGTGAACAGAATCAAAAGTTAACAGAGTAACAACCGGGACTAGAATCCGGTGTGCCGGTGCCGCAAGGCGGAGGATTAGCCTAGTGAGCAGCGGCGCCGGCCCAGTCTTACCTTTAGTGTTTTACCCCATTCTACCAAATCTGTCTTCTTCCTATATTTTGCTGTCCATGTCTTGTTTTATACATACCCCAACAACCAAATCGCAACTGGTCGGAGTTCTAAATACTTCTGAGTTGGCTCCCCCCAACCCCCACTTTCATTTACCTGAAGGTGGGGGGGGATCTCCCATATGCTGGTTCACTCCCTAAATGCTTATAACAGACAGGGCAGGGCCAGACCAGAGGCAGGAGGGAACGCAGAACTCCATCCAGGTCTCCCGTGTGGGTAGCAGGGAACCAACTACCTGGGCCATGAACTTCTGCCTCCCAGGATGCATTAGCAGGGATCTGGATCACAAGCAGAGGTGCTGGGACTTGAACCAGAACTCAGATACAGAATGCGGGTGTCCCCGGCAGCGGCTTCACCTGCTCTACCACAAAGCTCACTCCAGGTGCGTTCCTTACACATGCACCTCTTCTCAGGGTATAAATTGCCCCCAGGATTTGTCCTCCACAGGGCCATCAGAGTTCTTTGTAACATTGAATTTTGGGCGGCGCCGCGGCTCACTAGGCTAATCCTCCGCCTTGCGGCCGGCACACCAGGTTCTAGTCCCGGTCGGGGTGCCGGATTCTGTCCCGGTTGCCCCTCTTCCAGGCCAGCTCTCTGCTGTGGCCCGGGAGTGCAGTGGAGGATGGCCCAAGTGCTTGGGCCCTGCACCCCATGGGAGACCAGGAGAAGCACCTGGCTCCTGGCTTCGGATCAGCGCGATGCGCCGGCCGCAGCGCGCCGGCCGTGGCGGCCATTGGAGGGTGAACCAACGGCAAAGGAAGACCTTTCTCTCTGTCTCTCTCTCTCACTGTCCACTCTGCCTGTAAAAAAAAAAAAAGCTTTGTGAACATCATCTAGAACTTCCCCCATACACTCCCCTGATCCTCAAAACCTCAAACCTGAGGCCCTGCTCCCGCCACGTGGCTTTCTCCTGGCCCCACATCTTTCCCTTCCACGGCTCCGAAGCCAGACTGAAGTCACCCCGCGTAACCTCATGTTTCTGTAAAATGGGAACAGAAGTGAGGATTAGGTGGCGTCATACACAGAAGCACCCTCGGCACGATGCCCAGAGCAGAACACCCAGCAGATGCTGCCCGCTGTCCCTGCGCGGTGGGTCCCAGGGCCACAGCCTGACTGTGGAAACCAGGCTTGCAGGAGGGAAGCTTCCCACGGGGGCAGGACGGCCAGGTGCGCAGCCGGGCAAAAACGCACCGGCGAATGCCGAATCTGGCCAAAGAGGAGGGGAAGAAGAGGGTCGGGAGACTCCACTTAAAATAGTTTGAGAGCTGGAACGGAAGAGGGAGCTCTGGGAGAAAGAACCGGGCGCACAAACTGGCTACCGGGCCAATATTTGAGCTTGTTATAACGCCTCTCGGTACTCACTGCAAGCTTTCTAATCCTTGCCAACCCTGCAGGAACCGGCTCCCCAGTCACCACTCCGGGGACAGGGCTGCCGCCAAGATGGACCCCAACGACCTCTGTGGGGGCTGGCCAGTGGCAGGGTGCCGTGGGAACGGCCCACACGCTCAGCACGGCGTCCCACCGCTGACGCCTTTGCCCGCGCGTGGGCCCTTCGCTGCCCTGCGGCCCCCCGCGCGGCGCCTCACTTCTCCCGCTGTTCCCGAGGGCGGGAAGCCTCGGCCGCCGGATTCATCGAGTGGGCAAACGAAGGCGGAGAAACCGCCGGCCGGGGCCGGAAGCACCGAGAACTGCTTCCGGGTCAGGGGGCAGGAGCCACCATGGAGCCTTGCGGGGCTGCGAGGCTGACGGAGCCGCGGGCCGGCGTCTGAAGCGACCGCGGGCAGCGCCGCCGGGGACACGCAGGCTGGTGCCGGAGGCCCGCGGCCGCCGCCATGTCGGTTCTGGGCGAGTACGAGCGACACTGCGATTCCATCAACTCGGACTTTGGGAGCGAGTCCGGGGGTGGCGGGGAGCCGAGCGCGGGGCCCAGCGCCAGTGCGGGGCCGCGAGCCGGCGGCGGCGCGGCGGAGCAGGAGGAGCTGCACTACATCCCCATCCGCATCCTGGGCCGCGGCGCCTTCGGGGAGGCCACGCTGTACCGCCGCACCGAGGTAGCGGCCTGCGCTCCGGCCGCCGCCGGGCCGCCCAGCCCCTGCTTCCCCGCCCCGGCTTCCCCCGCGTCGCGCCTCGCCCTCGCTCAGTGTGCAGGCGCCCGCAGGGCATGCGTCTCGGTCTCCACCGCTTTCCACTCAGCTGCACTAGGAATTAGCGAGCTCACTGCTGTTCCTGCCTGGGCGTTTTTAGTTTAACGCGGGGCGCTGACCAAGTCCGTGAATCATCCTTGAACCTTCTTTTCCCCATCTGTAAAATGGACCCAGCGATAACTGCTTTAAAAATCCTTTCTTTCCGCCACCCCCCAAAGATTATTTTGAGAGTCAGACGAAAGTGCTTTGCAGAGTGACCTCCGATTGTGAGCTTTTGCAAAAACTTCCTTCCTGTCACTCCGTAGAGCTCTCCAAGGCCGAGGTGGGGAGGAGGGGCGTAGCTTCAAAACACCCACCCCAGTAGCCACTCCACTGGCTTTGCCATTCTTCAGTACAGAAGTGTGCACGCTGTTGGGCTTTTTCTTGATCGTTGGTTAGATGGTCATATGTTGGTTTCTTCAGTGTTTATTTTGCAACACTTCTACCCGGCAAATACTTTATGGTGTATTCTAAGCTGCTGGCCTTTACTCTTGCGGGAGACAAGGACTCTTGAGAACCTGGATAATCTCCCCTCTCCCCTCTCCCCGTCCACATTTTCACACTTGCAGATCCTGGGGAGAAATGCAGGGGTCACTGACTCCCAAGTAGAGAAGGTACACTTCTCTACACCCCTGCATTGCTGATGCTGCCTCCAAAAGCTAAACCGAATTGAGTTTGCCAAGTCCTCAAAGTCTAGCTTTGGGATAAGTATTTAACGAAGACTTGTTGGGATTGCTGAAGGTGATTCATCAGCTGGTGAGCCACCCGCGGTTCTGGTGTGTGTGCCACGCCAGCAGACACTGAAAGGTGGAGGAGAGATGATTTAAGAGAATATTTTGGGTGTGTGGTGGTGTGTTTTTTTTTTTGGGGGGGGGGGGAGAGGGTGGGAGTTTTCAGAGACAAATAGAGAAAGCTCCCCAAATGCCTGCAATTGCTGGGGTTGGGCCCTGTGGAAACCCAGAGCCTGGAGCTCAGCCCAGCCTCCCTTGTGAGAGGCAGGGGCCCCTGCCATCGCCGACTGTTGCCTCCCAGGGCCTGCATCAGCAGGAAGCCAGAATCCTGCCAGAGGCAGGTGTTGAACCCTGGCGCTCTGATAAGGGATATGAGCTTCTCAACCGCCAAGGCCAAGCACCCACACCTCACATGTTCTTTTATCCTAATGCCACATTGATAGATGATGTTGGCGTTACTAGTATTGTTATTCTTAGTAATTGCTTTTCTTTTTGTCACTCGAGAGAGGGGATGAGTGTTGGTATTCCTGTTTTTTCACTGGAGAAACTCAGAATTTTTAAGTGACTTGCCCACTTTGATCAGAAGTGAATCGTGGACTAGAACTAGAGTCTTCATGCTGTCAAACTTGATTAAGTTTGCTTTGATTTAAATTTGTTTATTCCCCCAAATTGCATAGTATTACCCTATCCCCAATATTTTATTAGATCTGAATTTATCAAGTTAATATGAAGACACTTAAATGAAGGTCCTTCAAAATGTTTGTGGAAAATAGAATTTAAAAATAAGTTTATTTTGGTACCAAAAAGATTGACTTTTTCAGATTTTTTTTTTTTTAAGATTTGTTTATTTGAAAGAGTGGCAGAAAGAGAGATCTTCCATGTGCGGCTTCACTCCCCAAATGGCCGCTACAGCCAGAGCTGGGCTAAACCAAAGCCAGAAGCCCAGAACTCCATCCTGGCCTCCCACAAGTGCTTGGCCCATCATCTGCTGCCTTCCTGGATGCCTTAGCAGGAAGCTGGATCTGAAACAGAATTACTGGGACTCAAACTGGTGCTCTGATGTGGGAGGCTGGTGTCGCCAGCACTGGCTTAACCCACTGCATTACAACGCTGGCCCCTAAAGATAGGTCTTAATAATACACATTTGCATTAACTTTTTGCAGCTACTTCATATGCGTGGATTTCAAATTTTTTTAAGATTTATTTCTTTTATTAGAAAGGCAGAGTTAGGGAGAGCCAGATCTTTGGTCTGCTGGTTCACTCCCCAGTTGGCCACAATGGCCAGGGCTGGGCCACGCTGAAGCCAAGAACCAGGAGCTTCTTCCAGGTCTCCCACGTGGGTGCAGGAGCCCAAGCACTTGAGCCATCCCCTACTGCTTTCCCAGGCCATTGCAAGGAGCTGGATTGGAAGTGGAGAAGCTGTGGGATGCCAGCACCACAAGCAGAAGTTTACCCTACTAATGCCACAGTGATGGCCCCTGGATTTTAATTTTTTTTGCATCAAAATAAATCTACCTTTTAATTCCATTTCCCATAAACTTTTTGATATAGTTGCATATATTTCTCTCTAGAAGACCAGTTAGCCGTTTTAGTAAACAAATAGCATTTAAGTTGCATATGTATGTAAGTGCAAAAAAAATGGACAGATATCATTGTGGAGGCTGAAGGGTAAAAATTAAGGTAATGGTTGCATTGAGTCGATGAACAGTGCCAAGAAAGTTTTAAAGGCCTGCTGGGGCATTCAGAAGAATGAGGAGAGATGTGTAGGTGTTTGCTCCTGGGCTGTGGAGCTGTGTCAAGTGAAGAATTGGAGATGTTCTAAAAGCAAGTAGACTTTGAGAGCTGCAGGTGGGTTTGCAAGAGTTGAGGACAGTGGGATACTTATTACCCATGTGATAAATTAGAAAGTTGCAAAGTGGTATATAACTTTCTTACCTATGTAGGGTAAATGAAAATCACTAAAGAAGTCTAAATACAAAATTAGAGGCAAGGTTTTTTGTTTGTTTGTTTGTTTTAAAATTTATTTATTTGAGAGGCAGAAGCAGAGAGAGGTCTTCCATTCACTGGTTTATTCCCCAAATGCCAAATGGCCACAATGGCTGGAGCTTAACCAATCTGAAGTCAGGAGCTTCTTCTGGGTCTCCCACATGGGTGCAGAGGCCCAAGGTCTTGGGCCATATTCTGCTTTCCCATGCCATAGCGGAGAGCTGGATCAGAAGTGGAGCAGCCAGGACTTGAACCGGCACCCATTTGGGATGCCGGCACTGCAGGCAGCAGCTGTGTTGCTGTGGATTTGTTTCTGGGAGGAGGAACGTGGTGGGGGCAAGAGGCACAGAGTTACCACACAGACCCCGGGAGTCGGTCAACACAGCTGTACCCGTTCCACCACAGTGCTGGCCCTGGAGGCAAGATAGTGAACATTTTTTCAAGAAGTGGTGGTCAACTGTAGCTAACCACTTTCCAGTCTCTGCCTCTGCCCTGCCACGTGCCTTGTCATGACTAGCAATCTGTCACTGTGTTCCTCAATAGGATTTTTGTTCTGCCTTCATCCCATATTCTACCTGAAAGTGACATCATGAAATTAAGTGTGGCAGCAACATGACTATGTCTTAATGCTTTACTTTTCCTGGGCCTGCAGTACATTACAGGACTCGATTGTATGCAGAATCTTTCAGGTGCATTTAAAGGAAAAAACAGAAGGAATCCGTTTCTGCCCCTCTCAGAAGTTTTCTTTCTAGGCTGAGAGATCCAGGTGTGGAGCCATTCACTGTTGGGCAAGAGGAAAGCCCAACACCTCTGTTCCTGTGTTGTAGGATGACTCACTGGTTGTGTGGAAGGAAGTGGATTTGACACGACTGTCTGAGAAGGAGCGTCGTGACGCCTTGAATGAGATTGTCATCCTGGCGCTGCTGCAGCACGACAACATTATTGCCTACTACAATCACTTTATGGACAACACCACCCTGCTGATTGAGCTGGAATACTGTAATGGTAAAGTAGAACGCAGTGGGACTTCCTCCGGCAGGACTGTTAGGCTCATACTTGACCTTGAAGGGGGAGAGCAGAAGAAAAGGCACACACGAAGATTTCAACCTTTATGTGGAGTTCTCCACTTTAAAGAAGTAATCTAGGCCTCAGGAGTGATAGCAGAACGAGGGCAGGGGTTTTCCCCTCATACCTACCTTGGCCTTTGTGATTACAGCACCATCTTCAAATTATTTCTGCTGTTGGATGTTACATTTATTTTTCAGGGTTTCTTCCTCATGAAATGACATTAGTTAGCCATTAGAATATGGTGTGGCTTGGCACCATTTGATACATTATTTAGTGAACTCTCAGAGCTCATTAAATGTACATGTATTTATAGTGACTTCAGCTAAAACCAACCAAAAAGTAGTCTAAAGATCATAACTGAATGAAAGTAAAGCTTGGCCTTATTTCTGTGGCCTCTGATTTCTTTTGGCCATTTTGTACGGAAGCCTAGTTAAGAAAATAGACACTGAACCCGCATCCCAAGTTTCGCTACTTTCTAGTGCTATAACCTTGGGCAAAAACCTTCTATGTGCCCCATCTTAAAATGAGTGTTGAAGACACTACCTACCTTCTAGGGCTGTTGTATTAAACGAATATGTGAAGCTCATAGCCTAGTGCTTGGTTCGTAGCAAGTGTTCAATCAATGCTGTACTTGCTGTTGTCTTTGTTACACAAGAGAATGCACAGAGCCCTTTCATGAGCTGCATGCTAAACAGGTCCCAGCGTAGTCTGCACTTGAACTGCTTACCTAGACAGCTGTGTATCGTGATTGCTTTGGGTACCCGTGAGCCCTAACTATGTGAATTATATAAGAAAATTTTGAAATAGCAGACGCTTTACACAGTTAACTTCCTTTATGTGTAGAAGGAACTAGAACAAATGATACATTTATTAGAACTCTTGAGTTTCTAAATTGCAAGGGAAGAGAAGCTGTAAAAACTGAGCCAGGGCTAAAGTGTAAATTTAGTTGCTGATATAAAGTAAGATGAACCATCATCATTTGCAACCCATATTACTTGATAATCTTTCCTCCAGAGGAAAGATTAGCAAAGGTAGAAATCATTGGAAATAATCTGTGGGTGAACCCTGGATTTGGGGAAAACTTCACTGTGAAGTAGAAAAAAAAATGGTTGATAGGCACCCTGTGAGTTCAGAACATTGACTCACAGGTGTAACCCAGACACTGTAGCAGTCACAGTGGGGAAATTGTACAAAAACGGTGCAGATTCTTCTAGAGAGAGTTCTAGGAAAGAAAATCATCTGATTTGGAAGATACTTCGCTGATTGGGGTACTACAGGAATAGTCCTTATTCTCATCTTTTAAAAATGTCATTCTTCCCATCTTTGTATTGAGCCTGCTGTGTGAGGGGAGAATCTTGGAAGAGTATTTCTGTTCTAGTCCTTGAGAGACAGGAAGTTTTGTCCCCACCTGAAAAGCCAAGAGGAGTAGTTTCCTTTGGAGAGGAAGCAGAGTCCCTCCTTGGCTGTGTCACCTTTAAAACCCTCTTAGATGAGGAGGCACACTCTCATCTCCGTACGCTGTTCCAACCTGTCTCGTTTCATTGCAGGAGGGAACCTGTATGACAAAATCCTTCGTCAGAAGGACAAGCTGTTTGAAGAGGAGGTAATTCATGTTTCTGTGGCAGGAAGCTAGAATCGTCGTGTTGCAATTCTTGCATTCTGTTTCTGTATTTACTCTTCCAACAATGAAGAGTGTTTTTTTCCTTTTGTTCAGACTCCTTGCAGGCTCTGATTGGTATTCATGAGAGAGGAAACCTCTAACAAGGAAGCTGTCTATAGCTGCTTCCTAAGCGTTTTACCTCCACATCATGATTCTCTGTGGGCTTTCTTTCCTGATTCTATTTCTGCATACTGGTATGCCCAGTTTTCTATACCTTTGCGTTCTTCCTGGGTTTCTTTCCACAAGTCTGCTTCACCATCCTATATTTTATAATGACATTGGAACTATTTTATGGTGATGTGCCTTTTTCTACCCCTACCACTTTCATTTGCCTACTCAAAACCTACAAGCAAGAAATGTCAAGTCATGTTGGATCATAACCTCTGGCTGTGGTGTCCTGTGTGTGTGTGTGTGTGTGTGTGTGTGTGTGTGTAAATGGCGCTTTTTATTTCTGATCAGATGCAATTGATTTGTCTCTGCAGATGGTAGTGTGGTACCTATTTCAGATTGTTTCGGCAGTGAGCTGTATCCATAAAGCTGGAATCCTTCATAGGTAATGAGTGAAAATATTGATGAAATGGGTTCCCTGCCGCCAGTCCTATCCCAGGTCCCTCCTAGTGGCACATTTATTTTCTTGATGAAGCAGCTGAGGTTTTTCCATTGATATACTTAGGAGAGGAAAGAGTGAGTAATGAAGGAGACTATCTTCACTTACTGAGTTTAAGCTGTATTTGATCCAGGAAGAGTCTTTCCTTGATTGCCAAGTAATGCTGCTTTGAGACTTTTAGAAGGTGCCCTGAGAAATTGTATTAGTTTGATTGGGATTCATAGAAAATGTTTTTCTCTGAACAATAAACATTGGCAATTGTTTTTAATTCTACAATCGAGTTCTTTTAATTTAAATAAAAGCCTATTCATGTTGTACAATTGTACGATTTCACCAGCTCTTTGAAGGAAAAAAAAACAGGTTGCCATTCATTTCTAAGTATAGAAGAGAACCATTATAAGATTACTTCCACACTATTGCCCCCCTCCCCTATTTTTTGCGAGAGAAAGAGCAAGGTCCTATCCCATAGTTCGCTCCTTGAATGCTTACAACGGCCACAGGAGCCAAAACTTGGAACCAAAAGCTCGGTCTAGGTCTCTCACATGGGTGGCAGGATCCCAGCTACCTGAGCCGTCACTGCTGCTTCCCAGGGTGTAGGTTAGCAGGAAACTGGAATTGGGAGCTGAAGCTGGGTATCAAACCCAGGCACTCCCAGGTGGGACTGTGACATCCAGTGGCTTAACTGTTAGGCCAAACACCCCATTTTGTACCCTTCTTAAGTGAGTCATTGACCATTGCCAAGGATTAATTCTAATACACTAAGGTGTTTGGTTTTTCTTTTTGAGTTGTTCATACTGTTACTTCTTGATACTTACTGAATGGTTACTGTCGTATGTTGTTGCTTTCTTTTTAAAAGTAAAGTATATTGTTATGATTCATATCAATCAGTGAGGAAGCCAGAGCATGAGCAGGCCGACTCTGTTATTTTACATGCCATCAGTTCATCTGTAGAGAAAGACAGGGGCTGTATTTAGGTGTTCTAAGCAGCCTAGTTGTGTTGTTGCGGAGACACACAGCCTCTCCTGCCTCAACAAATTATTTGAAGCTGACACCACCCAAGTATTAAGTTGCTTTAATATCACCTAATTCAAGCCCACGTGGCAGTTGACAAGGTAGTGCCCTGCACAGGAACTGTTGCGTGGAGCACCATCTTGTCATCTGACGCCGCCAGCTTTTCCTGCTGGAATCAGTGGTGTGGGAGACAGTGCTGTGCTGGGGAGCTCTGGAGGATGAAGTTAATTCTCTGCCCCGACTCCCTGAATCCCCACTGTAACGTGTGTCTGAAAGTGATCATCACGGCCTGGGCCGTTTGGGATTCTACAGCAGAACCTGCGCAGTGGTAGCACACTCGTTTGTGTTCTGCACTGATTCCGGGTGGGTGGGTGGGTGGGGGATGAGAGAAAGCAATGGTCTATGTGGGCTTCATTGGCAGCATCTTTTTTGCAGAGATATAAAGACATTAAATATTTTTCTGACCAAGGCAAACCTGATCAAACTTGGAGATTATGGCCTAGCAAAGAAACTTAATTCTGAGTATTCCATGGCTGAAACGGTATGTGTTGCCCTTGTTTTTTGGTTTTTGTTTGTTTTGCTTTTCTTTTCTAGCACCATGAGATTTAACTGTACCCTTTAAATCTTGCATGCTCTTCCCAATATTCCTGCAAGTTCTCCACATTTTTAATGCAAATCTGCAGAAGTCTTTCTGGGGTTCATTAGCAGGGTCAGATGTTCTTTCCAGGGTCATTGTCCACATCACAGCTTTGACCCCATAACCCTTTCTTTTTTTCTTTATTTTTTTTTTTTTGAAGATTTATTTATTTATTTGAAAATCAGAGTTACACAGAGGCAGAGAGAGAGAGGTCTTCCATCCGCTGGTTCATTCCCCAAATGGCCACAACGGCCGGACCTGCACTGATCTGAAGCCAGGAGCTTCCTCCAGGTCTTCCCACATGGGTGCAAGGGCCCAAAGATTTGGGCCATCTTCCACTGCTTTCCCAGGCCATAACATAGAGCAGGATCGGAAGTGGAGCGCAGAAAGTTGAACCGCGCCCATATGGGATGCCGGCACTGCAGGTGGCGGCTCTACTCGCCATGCCACAGGCTAGCACCCCCACAGCCCTTTCTTTTTTTTTTTTTTTTTTTGACAGGCAGAGTGGACAGTGAGAGAGAGAGACAGAGAGAAGGGTCTTCCTTTGCCGTTGGTTCACCCTCCAATGGCCGCCGCGGTCGGCGCGCTGCGGCCGGCGCACCGCGCTGATCCGATGGCAGGAGCCAGGAGCCAGGTGCTTTTCCTGGTCTCCCATGGGGTGCAGGGCCCAAGCACCTGGGCCATCCTCCACTGCACTCCCTGGCCACAGCAGAGGGCTGGCCTGGAAGAGGGGCAACCGGGACAGAATCCGGCGCCCCGACCGGGACTAGAACCCGGTGTGCCGGCGCCGCTAGGCGGAGGATTAGCCTAGTGAGCCGCGGCGCCGGCCCCCCACAGCCCTTTCTAACACCGACTAATAGAGGCTTCTCTAAAAGCTGACGAGATACTTTGCTGTTTTTTCCAGCCTAGCGTCTTGGGTAGATTTCAGTTTATCTTCTTTTTAATGTTTGTGCTCAAGGTATTGGACATGTCTTCTTGTGTTTCCTTTGAATGCTGCCTCTGGTTCAAAGAGAAGTCCTGTATTACAGATGAAGGCCAGTGACCTGAGAACATTTGGTTCTTTATCATACACAGTCTGAACCCCGGGCTCCCTGCTCCCCTAATTTACCATTGGCAAAGAGCGGATGGATTTGACCTGTAGGGTAGTGACCTCATAAATTTCTCATACTCTGTCTTTATTAGAACTTAAAAATGGCAGTTACTACAATTAAGTTTGTCCTGATGTTAATCTTGGATAATGTCCAGATACACCTGCAAGTGATTTAGACCTCTATGTTTGGGAGTCAGCTTCAGGGACTCAGTTGTATGTGTGATGGTAGCCAAGTTGAGCTTCTAAGAAAGGAATCATATCTTTATGTGGATTTTCCATATCAAGACCAATCTGATAAAATCAAGACTTGAGTTTTGTTTTTAACCAATTAATGCAAATAAGGAATAATAAGAAAATTGGAATTGCCATATAAGCCATCTGAAATTTCTTTGTTTCGTTGTTTAAAGAGGGATATCAGTTTTATTAGAACAACTGGGTAGTTCATTATCTACTTTTGGGAAAGGCATGACTTTTTTTCTTTTTAAGATTTATTTATTTATTGGCTGGCGCCGCGGCTCACTTGGCTAATCCTCCACCTGTGGTGCCAGCACCCCGGGTTCTAGTCCTGGTTGGAGTGCCGGTTCTGTCCCAGTTACTGCTCTTCCAGTCCAGCTCTCTGCTGTGGCCCAGGAAGGCAGTGGAGGATGGCCCGAGTGCTTGGGCCCTGCACCCCATGGGAAACCAGGATAAGCACCTGGCTTCTGGCTTTGGAGCGGTGCAGTGTGCCGGCCGTAGCAGCCATTTGGGTGCTGAACCAACGGAAGGAAGACCTTTCTCTCTGTCTCT